>NC_086448.1:768001449-768328324 GCF_028390025.1 Pseudophryne corroboree
GCACCTAATAAATGCGCAGGGATGGCTGCCTAAACCGTGACCACCAATAGAGGGGATGTCTCCCTATCCCCAAATGAAGCAAACTGGATAATAATATTTAGGTGGTGACAGTAGGGGGCGCCAAACCACAAGTGACAAAATCCTCTAATACAGATAATTCAAAATAAAACATATATAATTATATGACAGATGGTGGGATACGTCCCTTATATTTACTTGGTTTTGAGCGTGTAGAGAGTTCTTTTACTCTCCTGAGTCGGCCGATCTTTGTTCCCAGGATCTCTTTATAACATCCAATGTCATAGAAAACAAACAAAGGAGGAAAATCCTAGTGTGACACCGTTTTATTCTTTTCTAAAACAAGACTTCTTTAAAAACAACTAAAACATAATCCTAATCCGGTACAGATAGAGCACATGCAGCGGTGTGCAGCTTACTAAATGTGAGAATCGGATAATTACCAGATTGTTAGAGGAAACAAAGTCCTCATTACAGCAAAAGGTCTCAAACACCAGTCGGCCTCCCGGGAAATGGCGTCCTGGGTTTTTGCAGCAATCACCTCTCCCACAGAAAGAAAAACGCCACCTTCAACTGCGCCAACGCGTTTCAGGACTTACTAGTCCCTTTCTCAAGGCTAGTGTGCTCTCAACTAACAAAATCTCCCCTTTTATTCCCTGATCGACCAATGAAAACATTAATTAACAGTAAATGTGTTTCATGTGTAAAAAACATGGCCACCTCCATTTGTTATACACGGTTACCTTGGCAACCTTCTCTAATGAACTTTCATTCCTCTAGACAAAATAATGCACGATATATCTCATGTAGATCACCCTTGTTAAACTCTTAACCCCACCTTCCATAAAGCAGAAAAAAGGTTCTGAGTAATCCATAAGAATAAGTTCTTTATAATCCCGATACGTCACTTCCGGTTCTCTTGCCCGTGACGTGATTCCAAAGGTTCCTATCGTGTATCCCCGTTGCTAAGTGACGGCTGCATTCAGGCAATGCGTCACGTCATTTCCTGTCCTGACGCTTCTCCCTGTTGCTAAGCGACGGTTGTTTTCAATCACTGCGTCGCGTCACTTCCGGATCTGACGCGACGATACTCTCTGTCTCCCTGGCGAGATGTAAATGATGCCAGAAGCGTTCTGTTGCTAGGTGATTAGTTCTAACAAAATCTGTGCCGTCCCTTGCATATTTGCTCATAATGGGGAATGTCAGGTAGTCTTCAAGTCCATCTTACATGACATTTTCATAGTTCAAAAACAAATTTAAAAATTTTCATGCTATAAATTTCTCCTAATGGGAACATTCATTTTTCCTAAATGATGAGTCAAAGTTCATATTTGTCCTAGTGGAGAAAAGGACATCAATGAATTACAATGGATCATATGGTCTAACGACCTGAGTTATAAACAAGATGACTCAAAAAAAGCTTGATTTGGGTCTTATATTATATATGTATCAATACACCCAAAAAATAATCACAGACAGAATACTAGAGTAATACATCTTTATAAGAACCACTTCACCTCAAAATCGGAGTTAAGGCCCTTAGGTATTAGTGTGTTATATTTGTATATTAGCTGCATCTCTGTTTTGGCTAATACTTTGTTCACATTATTCTGACGATGGTTTGCTATTATTTTTTTTAAACCCACAAACCTCAATATATGGCCTGGATCACAATCATGCACCTTTTTGAAGTGGTCAGAAAATGCATGAGTCTCTAGCCCCTTTTTCACATTTCTCAAGTGTTCGCTAACACGTAATTTTCAAGGGCCTAGATGTTCTCCCTATATAGAACAGATGACACGTACATTCCATGGCGTATACCACGTTTTTTACGTTACATGTTATGAATTCATCTATTATGTGGACCTGTCCATTAATATCCAATTTTCTAGTTTCTTACCGCTGTCGGTTTTGATGGTTTTACACCCTATACATGTTCCACAACGATGAAATCCCTTGGTTGCGATCTGACCCTCCTTTTTTAGGTTAGGGAGATCACTTCTAACTAGACTGTTTTTTATATTGGGTGCCTTCTTGTAAATGAAGATCGGTTTTTCTGGAAGTACCCCTGACAATACTGGGTCTTTTTTCAATATTTTCCAATGTTTCCTGATCGAATTTTCCAGTGATTTGTGTTGTATACTATAATTAGTTAGGAAAGCATATTGGAAGTGATTTGAATCATGCCTTTTGTTGTTCCCTGTCCTTCAGAAGGTCCTCTCTATTCATTGACATTGTTTGTTCTTTAGCTCTTGCCACATATTCGGACTCATAGCCATTATTCTGGAATCTCTTCTCAAGGTGTGTTGCCTGTTGTTCAAATATATCATCTTCTGTGCAATTCCTCCTGATCCTCTTGAATTGACTGTTTGGAATTGAACGAAGCCAATTCCTATGGTGGCAACTATTCCTGTCTATGTAAGTTTGAGAGTCCGTGGGTTTGGTATAAGTTTTTGTGTGTAGGGTCCCATCTTTAATGTACAAAGTGATATCCAGGAAATCTATACTTTCCCTACTAATACAGAAAGTTAAATGAATATTGAAAGGGTTGTCATTCAGATAAGTGCAGAAATTGTCCAGATCCTTCTTCTCACCCTTCCATATGAAGATGATATCATCTATGTACCTTCGCCATGACACCAGGCTCGCCCCAAATGGGTTGGGACCCCAGACATAGTCTGATTCCCATTTCCCCATAAACAAGTTGGCATAACTTGGGGCGAACCTGGTGCCCATGGCGGTACCCACCTTCTGGAGGTAGAAGTCCCCATCAAATCTAAAATAGTTATTAGTGAGGATGAAGCGCACTGCTTCTAGAATAAAATTTTGGACATTGGTGTTAATATTGCTTTTTGCGATGAACTCCGAAACTGCCCCTATCCCAACATCGTGATCTATTATCGTATACAGCGACTTAACGTCTGCGGTGACCATCATCATACCTTCTTCCCAGGTAATTGTTGGTAGGTAATTTAAAAGATCTTTCGTATCTTTTAAATGGGATCTGTTGGTCAATACCAATGGCTGTAAGTGATAATCTATCATTTCGGATAGATTAGCAGTGATGGAATCGATCCCCGATACGATAGGTCGTCCTGGGGGATGTTTTTCGTCCTTGTGTACCTTCGGAAGAAGATAGATCACGGGGATGACTGGTTCTTTGTTCCTGATGAATTCTTGTTCCTTATCATTAAGCACCTTCAGAGTTCCATATTTGATAATCAGCGTGTCAAGTTTCTCCTGAATTTTTATTGTGGGGTCCGTTCTTAATTTGTGATACGTGGTTCTATCCGCCAGATGTTGTGTGACTTCGTTCACATACCAATTCCTATCCATTAAAACCACACCTCCGCCTTTATCGGCGGGTTTAATCACCAATTCTTTATTGGTTTTTAGTGATTTTAGTGCGGCTTTCTCCTTGAAGGTGAGGTTGCACTTGACACCATTAACATTAATTTCCCCTTACATCATCCTGTACTAATTGTGAGAAGGTTTCTATATAGTTGCCCTTCATATGATGCGGGAAGAAAATAGATCTAGGTTTGAATGGGGTATGAGATGGTAATTCTGTTTCTCCCAACTCCTGTACCACTTCTTTTGTGAGAAAAAATTTCTTTAAACAAAGTTTTCTCACAAACTTCTGAATGTCGATAAATGTAGAAAATTTGTCTATAGATGTTGTAGGGGCAAATTTCATTCCCTTTTCTAAGACTGAAACTTCAGGTTTAGATAACGTATGTGAGCTGATGTTGAAAATTTTTGTTCTTTCTTTTTTATCACAGGTTGTTGCTCCCAGCGTACTCTGTGTTTCTGGTTCTTGGTTGTTAGCTATCACTGATGTTTTTCCTTTATGATTATTCCTAATTTTCCTTCTTTTCGTCTTTGTTTTATTTTGTGTAATTTTCTTTGTCCCTCCCCTTTTTCCTCTGTGTGTTTTCTTGGAAAACACACAGTTTATCTCGGATGGGTTTTTTGTCCTCTGTCCCCTAAAAAACGGTGATCCTCACCATTTCTTTCCAGGGGTGCAAATCTATTGCGTTGGGGGAGGGGTGTGTCATGTCTTATATCTTCTCTCCTTCCCCACCTCTGGTATCTATCCCTATTGTTGAATCTATTTACTTCTGTTCTATCAGGTGATCTGTAGAATCTCCTTCGTCTTTCAAAGTTGGAATCCACATACAATTTCCTATTGGTTGTTTCGTACCGACGACTAGGGTTTCTATCCGAAATTTCCCTTCTATCATCATGATGGTATTCCATTCCATCCCTCACTCTTCTTCTGACTTGATTTCTTGTCCATGGTTTTTTCTCCTTCTGTTCATTATTAAATCTCGAAGGAGGGGGATAAGGAGTCCCATCTCTTCTCTCGTCCTGCTCTTGTTCGTCATCGTCCTGTCCCGATATATCGTTCTTCTGTTTTTTGTCTCTAATGTATTTTCTTATTTTTCTGTCTATAAGGATTTTCTCTACTTTTTTTATGTTGGCCTCGATCCTCTGTTCCAAATCTTTATAATCATTTAGGTCGACAAAAGGGGTTACTAGATCTTTATATATTTTAATTTCATTATCTAATCTTTCCATCTCTCTTCTACGTTCCTCTACAATTAAGTTCATAAGGGAGAAGGAGCACTCACAGATAATCCTCTCCCATTCTTCTTTGAACTTTTCTGACGAACTTTCAAATGAGGCTTGTTTGTTAATTTGGAGGCCTTTTGGGATAATCTGATTCTTTATATATTTCTCTAACATGACAGTTTCCCACCAGATTTTGTTCTCTTTAATGAGTGTTTTTTCTAATTTCCTCATTATGTCCTCCAAACTCTCATCTAATAATTCGATATTCTCCCCATCATCTTTAAACAATTGATCAAAAGTTGATCTTCTATGGTCTCTATATTTAAACATTGTCACTGCAGCACTAACTAAGGTGTTCCTTGGGGGACTTTTAGATACAGGAAAACAAAGTTTGGAGCACCTAATAAATGCGCAGGGATGGCTGCCTAAACCGTGACCACCAATAGAGGGGATGTCTCCCTATCCCCAAATGAAGCAAACTGGATAATAATATTTAGGTGGTGACAGTAGGGGGCGCCAAACCACAAGTGACAAAATCCTCTAATACAGATAATTCAAAATAAAACATATATAATTATATGACAGATGGTGGGATACGTCCCTTATATTTACTTCAGATGATATCATCTTCATATGGAAGGGTGAGAAGAAGGATCTGGACAATTTCTGCACTTATCTGAATGACAACCCTTTCAATATTCATTTAACTTTCTGTATTAGTAGGGAAAGTATAGATTTCCTGGATATCACTTTGTACATTAAAGATGGGACCCTACACACAAAAACTTATACCAAACCCACGGACTCTCAAACTTACATAGACAGGAATAGTTGCCACCATAGGAATTGGCTTCGTTCAATTCCAAACAGTCAATTCAAGAGGATCAGGAGGAATTGCACAGAAGATGATATATTTGAACAACAGGCAACACACCTTGAGAAGAGATTCCAGAATAATGGCTATGAGTCCGAATATGTGGCAAGAGCTAAAGAACAAACAATGTCAATGAATAGAGAGGACCTTCTGAAGGACAGGGAACAACAAAAGGATGATTCAAATCATTTCCAATATGCTTTCCTAACTAATTATAGTATACAACACAAATCACTGGAAAATTCGATCAGGAAACATTGGAAAATATTGAAAAAAGACCCAGTATTGTCAGGGGTACTTCCAGAAAAACCGATCTTCATTTACAAGAAGGCACCCAATATAAAAAACAGTCTAGTTAGAAGTGATCTCCCTAACCTAAAAAAGGAGGGTCAGATCGCAACCAAGGGATTTCATCGTTGTGGAACATGTATAGGGTGTAAAACCATCAAAACCGACAGCGGTAAGAAACTAGAAAAATTGGATATTAATGGACAGGTCCACATAATAGATGAATTCATAACATGTAACGTAAAAAACGTGGTATACGCCATGGAATGTACGTGTCATCTGTTCTATATAGGGAGAACATCTAGGCCCTTGAAAATACGTGTTAGCGAACACTTGAGAAATGTGAAAAAGGGGCTAGAGACTCATGCATTTTCTGACCACTTCAAAAAGGTGCATGATTGTGATCCAGGCCATATATTGAGGTTTGTGGGTTTAAAAAAAATAATAGCAAACCATCGTCAGAATAATGTGAACAAAGTATTAGCCAAAACAGAGATGCAGCTAATATACAAATATAACACACTAATACCTAAGGGCCTTAACTCCGATTTTGAGGTGAAGTGGTTCTTATAAAGATGTATTACTCTAGTATTCTGTCTGTGATTATTTTTTGGGTGTATTGATACATATATAATATAAGACCCAAATCAAGCTTTTTTTTGAGTCATCTTGTTTATAACTCAGGTCGTTAGACCATATGATCCATTGTAATTCATTGATGTCCTTTTCTCCACTAGGACAAATATGAACTTTGACTCATCATTTAGGAAAAATGAATGTTCCCATTAGGAGAAATTTATAGCATGAAAATTTTTAAATTTGTTTTTGAACTATGAAAATGTCATGTAAGATGGACTTGAAGACTACCTGACATTCCCCATTATGAGCAAATATGCAAGGGACGGCACAGATTTTGTTAGAACTAATCACCTAGCAACAGAACGCTTCTGGCATCATTTACATCTCGCCAGGGAGACAGAGAGTATCGTCGCGTCAGATCCGGAAGTGACGCGACGCAGTGATTGAAAACAACCGTCGCTTAGCAACAGGGAGAAGCGTCAGGACAGGAAATGACGTGACGCATTGCCTGAATGCAGCCGTCACTTAGCAACGGGGATACACGATAGGAACCTTTGGAATCACGTCACGGGCAAGAGAACCGGAAGTGACGTATCGGGATTATAAAGAACTTATTCTTATGGATTACTCAGAACCTTTTTTCTGCTTTATGGAAGGTGGGGTTAAGAGTTTAACAAGGGTGATCTACATGAGATATATCGTGCATTATTTTGTCTAGAGGAATGAAAGTTCATTAGAGAAGGTTGCCAAGGTAACCGTGTATAACAAATGGAGGTGGCCATGTTTTTTACACATGAAACACATTTACTGTTAATTAATGTTTTCATTGGTCGATCAGGGAATAAAAGGGGAGATTTTGTTAGTTGAGAGCACACTAGCCTTGAGAAAGGGACTAGTAAGTCCTGAAACGCGTTGGCGCAGTTGAAGGTGGCGTTTTTCTTTCTGTGGGAGAGGTGATTGCTGCAAAAACCCAGGACGCCATTTCCCGGGAGGCCGACTGGTGTTTGAGACCTTTTGCTGTAATGAGGACTTTGTTTCCTCTAACAATCTGGTAATTATCCGATTCTCACATTTAGTAAGCTGCACACCGCTGCATGTGCTCTATCTGTACCGGATTAGGATTATGTTTTAGTTGTTTTTAAAGAAGTCTTGTTTTAGAAAAGAATAAAACGGTGTCACACTAGGATTTTCCTCCTTTGTTTGTTTTCTATGACATTGGATGTTATAAAGAGATCCTGGGAACAAAGATCGGCCGACTCAGGAGAGTAAAAGAACTCTCTACACGCTCAAAACCAAGTAAATATAAGGGACGTATCCCACCATCTGTCATATAATTATATATGTTTTATTTTGAATTATCTGTATTAGAGGATTTTGTCACTTGTGGTTTGGCGCCCCCTACTGTCACCACCTAAATATTATTATCCAGTTTGCTTCATTTGGGGATAGGGAGACATCCCCTCTATTGGTGGTCACGGTTTAGGCAGCCATCCCTGCGCATTTATTAGGTGCTCCAAACTTTGTTTTCCTGTATCTAAAAGTCCCCCAAGGAACACCTTAGTTAGTGCTGCAGTGACAATGTTTAAATATAGAGACCATAGAAGATCAACTTTTGATCAATTGTTTAAAGATGATGGGGAGAATATCGAATTATTAGATGAGAGTTTGGAGGACATAATGAGGAAATTAGAAAAAACACTCATTAAAGAGAACAAAATCTGGTGGGAAACTGTCATGTTAGAGAAATATATAAAGAATCAGATTATCCCAAAAGGCCTCCAAATTAACAAACAAGCCTCATTTGAAAGTTCGTCAGAAAAGTTCAAAGAAGAATGGGAGAGGATTATCTGTGAGTGCTCCTTCTCCCTTATGAACTTAATTGTAGAGGAACGTAGAAGAGAGATGGAAAGATTAGATAATGAAATTAAAATATATAAAGATCTAGTAACCCCTTTTGTCGACCTAAATGATTATAAAGATTTGGAACAGAGGATCGAGGCCAACATAAAAAAAGTAGAGAAAATCCTTATAGACAGAAAAATAAGAAAATACATTAGAGACAAAAAACAGAAGAACGATATATCGGGACAGGACGATGACGAACAAGAGCAGGACGAGAGAAGAGATGGGACTCCTTATCCCCCTCCTTCGAGATTTAATAATGAACAGAAGGAGAAAAAACCATGGACAAGAAATCAAGTCAGAAGAAGAGTGAGGGATGGAATGGAATACCATCATGATGATAGAAGGGAAATTTCGGATAGAAACCCTAGTCGTCGGTACGAAACAACCAATAGGAAATTGTATGTGGATTCCAACTTTGAAAGACGAAGGAGATTCTACAGATCACCTGATAGAACAGAAGTAAATAGATTCAACAATAGGGATAGATACCAGAGGTGGGGAAGGAGAGAAGATATAAGACATGACACACCCCTCCCCCAACGCAATAGATTTGCACCCCTGGAAAGAAATGGTGAGGATCACCGTTTTTTAGGGGACAGAGGACAAAAAACCCATCCGAGATAAACTGTGTGTTTTCCAAGAAAACACACAGAGGAAAAAGGGGAGGGACAAAGAAAATTACACAAAATAAAACAAAGACGAAAAGAAGGAAAATTAGGAATAATCATAAAGGAAAAACATCAGTGATAGCTAACAACCAAGAACCAGAAACACAGAGTACGCTGGGAGCAACAACCTGTGATAAAAAAGAAAGAACAAAAATTTTCAACATCAGCTCACATACGTTATCTAAACCTGAAGTTTCAGTCTTAGAAAAGGGAATGAAATTTGCCCCTACAACATCTATAGACAAATTTTCTACATTTATCGACATTCAGAAGTTTGTGAGAAAACTTTGTTTAAAGAAATTTTTTCTCACAAAAGAAGTGGTACAGGAGTTGGGAGAAACAGAATTACCATCTCATACCCCATTCAAACCTAGATCTATTTTCTTCCCGCATCATATGAAGGGCAACTATATAGAAACCTTCTCACAATTAGTACAGGATGATGTAAGGGAAATTAATGTTAATGGTGTCAAGTGCAACCTCACCTTCAAGGAGAGAGCCGCACTAAAATCACTAAAAACCAATAAAGAATTGGTGATTAAACCCGCCGATAAAGGCGGAGGTGTGGTTTTAATGGATAGGAATTGGTATGTGAACGAAGTCACACAACATCTGGCGGATAGAACCACGTATCACAAATTAAGAACGGACCCCACAATAAAAATTCAGGAGAAACTTGACACGCTGATTATCAAATATGGAACTCTGAAGGTGCTTAATGATAAGGAACAAGAATTCATCAGGAACAAAGAACCAGTCATCCCCGTGATCTATCTTCTTCCGAAGGTACACAAGGACGAAAAACATCCCCCAGGACGACCTATCGTATCGGGGATCGATTCCATCACTGCTAATCTATCCGAAATGATAGATTATCACTTACAGCCATTGGTATTGACCAACAGATCCCATTTAAAAGATACGAAAGATCTTTTAAATTACCTACCAACAATTACCTGGGAAGAAGGTATGATGATGGTCACCGCAGACGTTAAGTCGCTGTATACGATAATAGATCACGATGTTGGGATAGGGGCAGTTTCGGAGTTCATCGCAAAAAGCAATATTAACACCAATGTCCAAAATTTTATTCTAGAAGCAGTGCGCTTCATCCTCACTAATAACTATTTTAGATTTGATGGGGACTTCTACCTCCAGAAGGTGGGTACCGCCATGGGCACCAGGTTCGCCCCAAGTTATGCCAACTTGTTTATGGGGAAATGGGAATCAGACTATGTCTGGGGTCCCAACCCATTTGGGGCGAGCCTGGTGTCATGGCGAAGGTACATAGATGATATCATCTTCATATGGAAGGGTGAGAAGAAGGATCTGGACAATTTCTGCACTTATCTGAATGACAACCCTTTCAATATTCATTTAACTTTCTGTATTAGTAGGGAAAGTATAGATTTCCTGGATATCACTTTGTACATTAAAGATGGGACCCTACACACAAAAACTTATACCAAACCCACGGACTCTCAAACTTACATAGACAGGAATAGTTGCCACCATAGGAATTGGCTTCGTTCAATTCCAAACAGTCAATTCAAGAGGATCAGGAGGAATTGCACAGAAGATGATATATTTGAACAACAGGCAACACACCTTGAGAAGAGATTCCAGAATAATGGCTATGAGTCCGAATATGTGGCAAGAGCTAAAGAACAAACAATGTCAATGAATAGAGAGGACCTTCTGAAGGACAGGGAACAACAAAAGGATGATTCAAATCATTTCCAATATGCTTTCCTAACTAATTATAGTATACAACACAAATCACTGGAAAATTCGATCAGGAAACATTGGAAAATATTGAAAAAAGACCCAGTATTGTCAGGGGTACTTCCAGAAAAACCGATCTTCATTTACAAGAAGGCACCCAATATAAAAAACAGTCTAGTTAGAAGTGATCTCCCTAACCTAAAAAAGGAGGGTCAGATCGCAACCAAGGGATTTCATCGTTGTGGAACATGTATAGGGTGTAAAACCATCAAAACCGACAGCGGTAAGAAACTAGAAAAATTGGATATTAATGGACAGGTCCACATAATAGATGAATTCATAACATGTAACGTAAAAAACGTGGTATACGCCATGGAATGTACGTGTCATCTGTTCTATATAGGGAGAACATCTAGGCCCTTGAAAATACGTGTTAGCGAACACTTGAGAAATGTGAAAAAGGGGCTAGAGACTCATGCATTTTCTGACCACTTCAAAAAGGTGCATGATTGTGATCCAGGCCATATATTGAGGTTTGTGGGTTTAAAAAAAATAATAGCAAACCATCGTCAGAATAATGTGAACAAAGTATTAGCCAAAACAGAGATGCAGCTAATATACAAATATAACACACTAATACCTAAGGGCCTTAACTCCGATTTTGAGGTGAAGTGGTTCTTATAAAGATGTATTACTCTAGTATTCTGTCTGTGATTATTTTTTGGGTGTATTGATACATATATAATATAAGACCCAAATCAAGCTTTTTTTTGAGTCATCTTGTTTATAACTCAGGTCGTTAGACCATATGATCCATTGTAATTCATTGATGTCCTTTTCTCCACTAGGACAAATATGAACTTTGACTCATCATTTAGGAAAAATGAATGTTCCCATTAGGAGAAATTTATAGCATGAAAATTTTTAAATTTGTTTTTGAACTATGAAAATGTCATGTAAGATGGACTTGAAGACTACCTGACATTCCCCATTATGAGCAAATATGCAAGGGACGGCACAGATTTTGTTAGAACTAATCACCTAGCAACAGAACGCTTCTGGCATCATTTACATCTCGCCAGGGAGACAGAGAGTATCGTCGCGTCAGATCCGGAAGTGACGCGACGCAGTGATTGAAAACAACCGTCGCTTAGCAACAGGGAGAAGCGTCAGGACAGGAAATGACGTGACGCATTGCCTGAATGCAGCCGTCACTTAGCAACGGGGATACACGATAGGAACCTTTGGAATCACGTCACGGGCAAGAGAACCGGAAGTGACGTATCGGGATTATAAAGAACTTATTCTTATGGATTACTCAGAACCTTTTTTCTGCTTTATGGAAGGTGGGGTTAAGAGTTTAACAAGGGTGATCTACATGAGATATATCGTGCATTATTTTGTCTAGAGGAATGAAAGTTCATTAGAGAAGGTTGCCAAGGTAACCGTGTATAACAAATGGAGGTGGCCATGTTTTTTACACATGAAACACATTTACTGTTAATTAATGTTTTCATTGGTCGATCAGGGAATAAAAGGGGAGATTTTGTTAGTTGAGAGCACACTAGCCTTGAGAAAGGGACTAGTAAGTCCTGAAACGCGTTGGCGCAGTTGAAGGTGGCGTTTTTCTTTCTGTGGGAGAGGTGATTGCTGCAAAAACCCAGGACGCCATTTCCCGGGAGGCCGACTGGTGTTTGAGACCTTTTGCTGTAATGAGGACTTTGTTTCCTCTAACAATCTGGTAATTATCCGATTCTCACATTTAGTAAGCTGCACACCGCTGCATGTGCTCTATCTGTACCGGATTAGGATTATGTTTTAGTTGTTTTTAAAGAAGTCTTGTTTTAGAAAAGAATAAAACGGTGTCACACTAGGATTTTCCTCCTTTGTTTGTTTTCTATGACATTGGATGTTATAAAGAGATCCTGGGAACAAAGATCGGCCGACTCAGGAGAGTAAAAGAACTCTCTACACGCTCAAAACCAAGTAAATATAAGGGACGTATCCCACCATCTGTCATATAATTATATATGTTTTATTTTGAATTATCTGTATTAGAGGATTTTGTCACTTGTGGTTTGGCGCCCCCTACTGTCACCACCTAAATATTATTATCCAGTTTGCTTCATTTGGGGATAGGGAGACATCCCCTCTATTGGTGGTCACGGTTTAGGCAGCCATCCCTGCGCATTTATTAGGTGCTCCAAACTTTGTTTTCCTGTATCTTTGTACACTACACAGGCATCCAGAAGAACAACCCAAGAAAATATCTTCAAAGTCTTGAAGTTGGAGAGACTGTAGAATTTTATGTGGTCAAAGGAAAGAAAGGTCTACACGCAGCAAATGTAACTGGTCCTAGTGGTATTCCAGTGCAAGGCAGCAAATATGCAGCAGATCGCAATCAGTATCAGCACTATCCATATCACAGGGGTTCTCCAAATAACTACCAGCCAAACTATCGATATAATGAAGGTGGAGAGGAGTCAGACAAAGTTGAAAGTATGGCTAAAAGTGCTAATCCCCAGTCACATTACTGGAGACATCGCTACCCACCAAACTACCCAAGGAAACCATATGGAAACAGACAATATCACGATGTCCCAAAGCAGAGTGAGTTTTTGTGGAGAACAGTTGTACAAGATACACAGAAACAGAGTGGGTTGGTGCATCAGAGCTTTCATGAAGTAGTCAGACCACAGTCTATTGCAGAGCCATTATGTCAGAGTAAGATAATAAAGGAGGACACTTATTCCAGTATAGCCCACCACAACCAAGCAGATATGCAGGCATATTGTAAGGAAAATACTGAAAGCATTACCAACTTATCCATAGCAGAGAGGTTGGGGTCCTCTGTACAGAATTGCCTGGATTTTGTCATGCAAAGGCTGGATTCTTCTCTTCCTGAGCAATCATATAGTTTAGTGAAAGAGCCCTCAATTTCTGTTCCTTCAGAGTATACATTCACAGACAATGAATATATTGAGAAGAATCCCAGTGAGATAGCATTCATTATGTAGCAGGTTTGAGAAAGTCAGCATGGAGAAATAAAGGTGCTCCATTTATTCAGTACAGACAGTCAGAGAATAAATGTTTATAATAGGTATTGTTCTTGTAAATATCAGATGTATGTACTTATCTCATGTTCAACAGTTGAATAGCTAAATTGTTCTCCATGTACAAAAATGTGAGACTGTTCTTTATTGGACTTTGAAATGGCTTGTTGCATGAGTACATGCAAAATTCTAGTGGCAGAGTATGTGATACCCACCAAAAAGAGCAGTCAATATATATATATATACAGTATACAGTATTGTATAACTTCAAGTACCCACAGCAATTGCTGAAAAGGTCACATGACCAGAGTCAGGTGGTCTGGGAGGAGACAGTTTGAAGACAGTGGCAGTTGGTCCAGGGGAGCTCTGAGGTAATGGTGGAAGGGAAGGAGCTGAGCTGGGTGTCAGAGCAGTGCTGACAGGCTCCTATTCTGTCCAATAAATCCCTTGAAAAGTATAATAAAATTGAATTACCAGCTACCTCAGATAAGGCAAGGCCAGGGGAGCAGCCTGGCTGCGAGTGACAGAAGCAGGCAGAACATTCCCCTGAAGTCCCGGCATCTGGTGCACGAGCAATACAGACTGAGAGGTGAAGCAGGAGTTGTCTTATAAGGTGATAGAGGACTTGTAACACTTGAAAGCTTCACAAGAGGTATTGCAATTAAGCACTGCACCGCACACCTCAGTACCATGCAGTCCATAATTGAGAGTGACCCTTTCAAAGTAATTCATTAATAACATAGGCATATTAGCCAAAAACTTCCTTATTTCAGTCAATATTACTATCTGTAAAATAAAGTGTAGGAAAGCACTACCCTGTTTTCAGCATATACTTACAGTAAGGATACAGCTTGATCAGTCAGGCTCTACAGAGGCATTATTAAGAGACTAAAGCCTGCATTAAATGTATTTCTGCCTACAAACATCTAACCATCCTGTCATCAGTCAGTACTAATGGATATTATTTCTGACAGCCAGGGACTCTACTTTAATCTCCTACCTACTTATTTGCCTAAGAGAACAGTCAGTAACAGGATACAATAACTACTAAAATATTAACTTTGATTGCAGTTAGGAGTGGAATGGAAAGCAATTCCTAACTATGGAGGGATTACAAATAGACCTCAGCAGAGATTGTTATTCAGCTAACTTTGGCAACTGTATTGAGTGAGCATCTACACACATTGCTGGCAATTGGATTAAACTGATTGGAGCAAGTTAACTGCTAATTCCTCTAACATAGACAGCATCCTTTTCTTGTTAAAAGTTTTGAATGTGCACCACCGAAAGAGAGCTCAATTAAATTGAATTGCTACTTAATTTGAGGTATAATTCTAATAAGTAATAGTACAGAATAGTAAGGTTGAAGTATAGTGTTATGCTAATGTAAATGTGCTTAGTGACACTATTACTAAAGGGAATTTGGTTATGTCTGTGTACAGTTAATGTGCATGCATAACTTGAATGTTGCACCAGCAGAGATGGACTAGTTTTGGTGGTTGTCATTGGCTCTTCTTTTGTGCCACACTATAGTGTTGGGGCTATTGCATGAGTTTATTAACTGTGAGCTTTTATGTATGAACATTTTATGTTCTTGTTGAGATGATCATTATTGACTGATCACCAAATTCATTGTTGAGAAGTGTTCTTTAATAAATTAGCATGGAAAGTATACATTGTTTCTACATTTATTCAATTGAGACTCCTATACTCACCTCTCAATGAAGAATGAAAGTGATTGGAGAACTGTGAAGTAAAACTAAAGGTAATAATACAAATACTTACCTGCATATCTTACTCAACTGTAGATTTTCCATTAATTTCTACTATCACTATAATTGTACCTCAGTGTCACATGTGTATGGGCTCTGAAGACCCGCTTCTTCACCAAACCCAGCCAAATCTCACCCTAACCCTCTGTCCCACGCTCTCTGTCTACCCCGTCTGTGTCACCCCTGTCTGTATGTCCCTCCCCTTTAAAATGTATGCTCTCACGAGCAGGGTCCTCTTCCCTCTTGTGCTTACTTTAATAATCTTCAACTGCACCAAATCCAGCAGTCCTCTGCCACCTGATACTTATGTCATTGTCATCTGCTGATATAGCTATATGTATTTACCCTGTACTTGTCTTATATTGTCTTCAACTACAGTAAGTCACTGTTTTCCTGTTTTGATTATTTGTTTATGTACTCTGTAATTGGGCGCTGTGGAACCCTTGTGATGCCCTATATATAAAGAATATTAATAATATTTATATATATATATATTTATATATGGTGTGCAGTTAAAACCCCGCCCATCAGGATCCCGGCTGTCTCAATACCGACGTCAGGATCCCGACATGGGTACTGCCCACCATACTAGCCCACCGTCGGAATACCGGTGAAGTAGGTGATTCTCCCTCTGTTGGTGTCCACGACACCCATAGAGGAAGACTAGAACCTGTGGCGAGCTGGCATTCTGCTGCACGGGATACCAATGTCAGTATACTGACATTTGCCATCCCATGTGCTGGGATCCCATACCGATCCCATATATCTATCTATCTATCTATCTATCTATCTATCTATCTATCTATCTATCTATCTATCTATCTATCTATATATATATATATATATATAACCCCATAAGTACGCGGTTCTTAATGCCAGCAATGATTAGAATTCAGACAGGCTCCTGTACAATATGTACCTACAGGTGAAGCTTTAGTTATTGTTAGGTGGGACTTATGGGGCCAGATTTTTTGTTATTTGATACTGAAAGGGGGCATGTAGCGAAGGGCACAGGTGGGCAGTGAGAGGGGTGTAGGCTGGGAAAACAGAGCTACAGTACTTTGTCCCAGGTTTGGTGATCTCCCATCAGCAGCAGCGTGGCGGAGACTGGAAATGAGCAGCATCTGTTCTTGCGCTGCCTGAGAGGAAGGGGCTAATCCAGGGGCCATCACACAGCGTACGGTAGAGGGAGTTGCAAGTGTCTCAGCTCAGTTTGCGGACACTCGAGGAGATAGACGCTACAACAGCTCTGCCCCCTGCACGGATTCTGGGATGCACCTCTGGCAAGGAGGAGTAGCAGGCTGCATACCTCTGCACTGACCTGCCTGCAGAGTGCAGATACTGGGAGGAATAAGTGCGGGTATAATGCTTTCTGCTTCGCCTCTTTACCAAGGCGAAGCAGGAAGCAGCAGCGCCGAGATGTGTTACCATCTCAGATGCAGAAGTGGGGGAGTGCAAACTCTTCCCTCCGACAATCACTGCTAGAGCACACAGCACATGTCTCTCCACCGGTCGGCTCCAGTGTGCATGTCTAAGATCTCGCTACTCTCCCAAGATCTTGCATGCAGCCCGGAGCTGGCAACTGCTACAGCGCTGTCACTGTTGTGGTTTATGGGCATCGACACCTGCAGCTGGCGAAATCAATAGCTGCAAGTGTCAGAAGGATCAGTGCAACTTTTTAGATTGTGGTATCAGTGCATCCCCTCCCCCCCCCCCCAATAACGGCGTTTCATACATTTACCCCATCATGATTAGGATTCTAGACTGTGTTGTCCACAGTCCACTCCACCTTAGCGTTGACACTCTCCAATGCCAGCCTCAGCACAGCAGTGAGTTGATTGAGGAGCAGAAATGGGTGCAATGCCAGCAGGAGAAGAACAGGCTGGTCGGGTGTTGCATGTATCTGGCATCTAGCAGTCACTAGCAGGGTGTGTGCTGAGAAGAACTGGAGGGGGATGGCCCCCGTATATCTTAAGTGCCCTGGGCCGCCTGGTCACCCTATCTGCAGAGACTTCGGACTGTGCCCACTCAGAGTCATGCCCACTCAATTCAAAATTTCCTATTGTGGTCTGTCACCACCTATGCTTGCTAGCTACTAACTGCTGTCAAATCAAGGCACACACACTCCTAGCAGCCATACAGTAGGTTAAAGTGCATTAAAAGAAGTACAGTAATAGTGCTTTAGTGATTGCATTACTGTATTTTTGATTTAAAACAAAATGCCCCATTTCACTAGAGCTCACAAATAAATAAATTTATATATATATATATATATATATATATTGTCAAAGTCGAAAAATATTGTAGCACACACACCACGTACTAACCACATACACATGCCCGCTGCGCGTGCACTTGTTCCGCCATGCGTGCACATATCCGCAATTTGCGTATGATCGCTCTCGCGGACCTGCGCGTGGTATGGGTATTTACGGCGGAGTTTGTGAGTGCATAGAGTGTTATCAGAACATTACATATTTAACCCAAATAGTGCACATTGTACACATAGCCCCCCATGCACCACATCAGAAAGAAATAGCTGTTTAAAATGGTTACAGAACAAAGGGATTCACCTTTTCAGGATAGGAGGGGACAGAACAAGGTTACAAGGTGGTGTTTGGTATACAGCTGTAGGGTATTTTAAGGGAAACATTCTGGTGTTGGTTTGACCACACAGATATAGTATCTGCACACTCAGTTTTGTACTAATATATTGTGGGTATATGTTTTTCGTCACCATAAACCCACTTGGCGAAAAACCCATTCTTCTTAATAACAAAAAATATTCTATATAGGAGGGGGTGCAGTCAACTACAGTAATTGTAAGCTAGAATTGGGGTGGGGAAAAAGACAAGGAGAAGTCTGTACTGTTGACGCACTTGAGACAGAGATGATTATATACTAAAAAGTAACCTTTATTAGATATGTATTAAAATGAGATGTACATTTATATGTTTTATCCCAAACTCGCAGTGAAACATAAGGTTTAAAATCACAAAACAGACATATAGGTGAATAAAGAAAATTCATTGCCATTGCTCCCACAGCACACCACACACTCCGGTCACTGTAGGGTGCAGGGCGCTGGAGGGGGGGCGCCCTGGGCAGCAATTATTATACCTTTTGGCAATAGAAAAAACACATAATACAGTCTGGCACTGTATATGTGTAAAAACCCCCGCCATTAAGTTACACAAAACGCGGGACAGAAGCCCGCCGCTGAGGGGGCGGGGCCTTCTTCCTCAGCATACCAGCGCCATTTTCCCTTCACAGCTCCGCTGGAAGCAGCTCCCCAGGCTCTCCCCTGCAGTATCCTGATACAAGAAGGCTAAAAAAGAGAGGGGGGGTACATAAATTTAGGTGCAAATAAGATAATTAAGCAGCTATTGGGAAAAATCACTTATTATAGTGTAAATCCCTGTGTTATATAGCGCTGTGGTGTGTGCTGGCATACTCTCTCTCTGTCTCCCCAAAGGACTTTGTGGGGTCCTGTCCTCAGTCAGAGCATTCCCTGTGTGTGTGCGGTGTGTCGGTACGGCTGTGTCGACATGTTTGATGAGGGTTACGTGGAGGCGGAGCAAGGGCAGATAAGTGTGGTGTCACCCCCGACGGGGCCGACACCTGATTGGATGGATATGTGGAAGGTCTTAACCGACAGTGTCAACTCCTTACATAAAAGGTTCGATGACGCAGCAGCCTTGGGACAGCCGGGGTCTCTGCCCGCGCCTGCCCAGGCGACTCTGAAGCCGTCAGGGGCTCTTAAACGCCCGCTAGCTCAGATGGTGGACACAGATGTCGACACGGAGTCTGACTCCAGTGTAGATGAGGATGAGACAAATGTACAGTCTACAAAGGCCATCCGATGCATGATTACTGCAATGAAAGATGTATTGCACATTTCTGACGTTAACCCGGTTACTACCAAGAGGGGTATTATGTTTGGGGAGAAAAAGCAACCAGTGACTTTTCCCCCATCTGATGAATTAAATGAATTGTGTGAAGAAGCGTGGAGTTCCCCTGATAAGAAACTAGTGATTTCTAAGAGGTTACTGATGGCGTACCCTTTCCCGTCAACGGATAGGTTACGTTGGGAAACATCCCCTAGGGTGGACAAGGCACTCACACGCTTATCTAAAAGGGTGGCACTGCCGTCTCAGGATACGGCCGCCCTAAAGGAGCCTGCGGATTGAAAGCAGGAAGCTATTCTGAAGTCTGTGTATACACACTCTGGTACTCTACTGAGACCTGCTATTGCTTTAGCCTGGATGTGTAGTGCTGCATCAGCATGGACTGATACCCTGTCAGACAACATTGATTCCCTCGACAGGGATACTATTTTACTAACCCTAGGACATATAAAAGACGTCGTCTTATATATGCGGGATGCCCAGAGGGACATTTGCCTGCTGGCATCTAGAATTAATGCAATGTCCATTTCTGCCAGGAGAGTATTATGGACTCGGCAGTGGACAGGTGATGCTGATTCTAAAAAACACATGGAGGTTTTGCCTTATAAGGGTGAGGAATTGTTTGGGGACGGTCTCTCGGACCTCGTATCCACAGCAACAGCTGGGAAGTCGACTTTTTTACCTCAGGTTCCCTCACAGCCTAAGAAAGCACCGTATTATCAAATGCAGTCCTTTCGGCCTCAGAAAGGCAAGCGGGTCAAAGGCGCATCCTTTCTGGCCAGAGGCAAGGGTAGAGGAAAGAAGCTGCACCAGGCAGCCAGTTCCCAGGAACAAAATTCCTCCCCTGCTTCCACTAAGTCCACCGCATGACGTTGGGGCTCCACAGGCGGAGCCAGGTGCGGTGCGGGCGCGTCTCCGAAACTTCAGCAACCAGTGGGTTCGCTCACAGGTGGATCTCTGGGCTGTACAAATTGTATCTCAGGGATACAAGCTGGAGTTCGAGGCGACTCCCCCTCGCCGTTACCTCAAATCAGCCTTGCCAGCTGCTCCCAGGGAAAGGGAGGTAGTACTGGCGGCAATTCACAAGCTGTACCTTCAGCAGGTGATAATCAAGGTCCCCCTCCTTCAACAGGGAAGGGGTTACTATTCAACAATGTTTGTGGTACCGAAACCGGACGGTTCGGTGAGACCCATTCTGAATTTAAAATCCTTGAACACTTATATAAAGAAGTTCAAGTTCAAAATGGAATCGCTCAGGGCGGTTATTGCAAGCCTGGAAGAAGGGGATTTTATGGTGTCGCTGGACATCAAGGATGCTTACTTGCATGTCCCCATTTACCTACCTCACCAGGAATACCTCAGGTTTGTGGTACAGGACTGTCATTACCAATTCCAGACGTTGCCGTTTGGTCTCTCCACGGCACCGAGAATATTTACCAAGGTAATGGCCGAAATGATGATACTCCTTCGGAAGAAGGGAGTTATAATTATCCCGTACTTGGACGATCTCCTCATAAAGGCGAGGTCCAGAGAGCAGTTGTTGGTCAGCGTAGCACTCTCTCAGGAAGTGTTGCAACAGCACGGCTGGATTCTGAATATCCCAAAGTCGCAGCTGATTCCTGCGACGCGTTTCCTTTTCCTGGGCATGGTTCTGGACAAAACCGCCAGGGCGGCACAAGAAGCAGGATGGCAATGGCAGAAGCCACAAGGATTCTTCGATGGGCGGAGAATCACGTGCTAGCACTGTCGGCAGTGTTCATTCCGGGAGTGGACAACTGGGAAGCAGACTTCCTCAGCAGGCACGGCCTCCACCCGGGAGAGTGGGGACTTCATCAAGAAGTCTTCACACAGATTGTAAATCGTTGGGAACTGCCACAGGTGGACATGATGGCGTCCCGCCTCAACAAAAAGCTAAAAAACTATTGCGCCAGGTCAAGGGACCATCAGGCGATAGCTGTGGACGCACTAGTGACACCGTGGGTGTACCAGTCGGTTTATGTGTTCCCTCCTCTTCCTCTCATACCCAAGGTACTGAGGATAGTAAGAAAGAGAGGAGTAAGAACTATACTCATCGTTCCGGATTGGCCAAGAAGAACTTGGTACCCAGAACTACAAGAAATGATCTCAGAGGACCCATGGCCTCTGCCTCTCAGACAGGACCTGTTACAGTAGGGGCCCTGTCTGTTCCAAGACTTACCGCGGCTGCGTTTGACGGCATGGCGGTTGAACGCCGGATCCTAACGGAAAAGGGCATTCCAGATGAAGTGATTCCTACGCTGATAAAAGCTAGGAAGGATGTGACAGCAAAACATTATCACCGCATATGGCGGAAATATGTTGCTTGGTGTGAGGCCAGGAAGGCCCCAACAGAGGAATTCCAGCTGGGTCGATTTCTGCACTTCCTACAGTCAGGGGTGACTATGGGCCTAAAATTGGGGTCCATAAAGGTCCAGATTTCGGCTCTATCTATTTTCTTTCAAAGAGAACTGGCTTCACTGCCTGAAGTTCAGACGTTTGTTAAGGGAGTACTGCATATTCAGCCCCCTTTTGTGCCTCCAGTGGCACCTTGGGATCTTAACGTTGTGTTGGATTTCCTGAAATCATACTGGTTTGAGCCACTTAAGACCGTGGAGCTAAAGTATCTCACGTGGAAGGTGGTCATGCTGTTGGCCTTAGCTTCAGCTAGGCGTGTGTCAGAATTGGCGGCTTTGTCATGTAAAAGCCCATATCTGATCTTCCATATGGACAGGGCAGAATTGAGGACTCGTCCCCAATTTCTCCCAAAGGTGGTATCAGCGTTTCATTTGAACCAACCTATTGTGGTGCCTGCGGTTACTCGGGACTTCGAGGACTCCAAGTTACTTGATGTAGTCAGGGCTTTGAAAATCTATGTAGCCAGGATGGCTGGAGTCCGGAAAACTGACTCGCTGTTTATCCTGCATGCACCCAACAAGCTGGGTGCTCCTGCTTCAAAGCAAACTATTGCGCGCTGGATCGGTAACACGATTCAGCAAGCTCATTCTGCGGCAGGATTGCCGCATCCAAAATCAGTAAAAGCCCACTCCACAAGGAAGGTGGTCTCTTCTTGGGCGGCTGCCCGAGGGGTCTCGGCTTTACAGCTTTGCCGAGCTGCTACTTGGTCGGGTTCAAACACATTTGCTAAGCTCTAAAAGTTTGATACCCTGGCTGAGGAGGACCTTGAGTTTGCTCATTCGGTGCTGCAGAGTCATCCGCACTCTCCCGCACGTTTGGGAGCTTTGGTATAATCCCCATGATCCTTACGGAGTTCCCAGCATCCACTAGGACGTCAGAGAAAATAAAAATTTACTCACCGGTAATTCTATTTCTCCGTAGTGGATGCTGGGCGCCCGTCCCAAGTGCGGACTCTCTGCAATACATGTATATAGTTATTGCTTCCCTAAAGGGTTATTGTTATGAGCCATCCGTTGAATGAGGCTCAGTTATTGTTCATACTGTTAACTGGGTATGGTTATCACAAGTTGTACAGTGTGATTGGTGTGGCTGGTATGAGTCTTACCCTGGATTCCAAATCCTTTCCTTGTTGTGTCAGCTCTTCCGGGCACAGTTTCCCTAACTGAGGTCTGGAGGAGGGGCATACAGGGAGGAGCCAGTGCACACCAGATAGTACCTAATCTTTCTTTTAGAGTGCCCAGTCTCCTGCGGAGCCAGTCTATTCCCCGTGGTCCTTACGGAGTTCCCAGCATCCACTACGGACTACGAGAAATAGAATTACCGGTGAGTAAATTCTTATTTTTGGCTTGCTACATATAATTTGCACAAAGCACTTTATATTTATTGAATCTGCACCTTACAAATATCTCTTATAATACCAATTGGTTATTAATATACTAATTACACGTAGCAACTTGCAATTTATATACTCATATGTTTATTTGCTAGCTCAATCACTTTAACAATGAATACTACTTTTAGTATTGATAAGAACTGTCACTAGGTTAAATAGATTGTTTTTACATCTATTAATCTCCTTTATTTTTATTTTTATGCTGAGTACCACAGAGAACTGACATAAACATCCATAATCCTGATCTCCACAAATATGGCCGCCGCATAGAGATGATAATGAAAAATCAACACAAAGATGGCCGCCGCTGGAGTAACCTGACCGAGCACTCCTGGCCTCTAGGAACAGCTGAACGAGGCGCATGCGTGGTCCCGTTTCCGGAAGTGGGGCGGAAGTGACGCAGCGTCAAGATACCGGAAGTGTGGCGGAAGACCCGTCGGCGCACCTATTTGAGATGCTTTACCCATTTTTCATGCTCCAAACCTGCTTCTAAAGCATTTAGTGAACTTGATATGTATATACACTATTTAATCAGGATATTTATTAACTTTAACTAGTAGGTTCTAGTCTGTTATGCAATACCATGTGTAAACAACAGGAAGTGATGTCATAATTGCTATTAGATCAGTACTGGTATAAATAGAAGCCTGGTCCCACTCTGCCAATACCCCTTGATGAAGTCTGAATGACGAAACGCGTTGGCCAACCTGGCAGTGACTGCATACCAAGTTAAGAAAAAAAAATTCTTATCTATATATTTTAACTGGTATTATATTTTATGTGTATACTTTTTATCCCATTTTTAAAAAAAGATTTGTTGTTTTAAATTGTTTGGGGGTCAGCAGACGCCCTTTTAAATCTCTAGGGAGTGTCAATGTTACTTGTATGGTACATCATACACCTATGATCTGTAAGCGTTGGTGAACACAAGTGGCGCAATAATTCCTTTCTATTTTTCTCTAACGTCCTAGTGGATGCTGGGGACTCCGTCAGGACCATGGGGATTAGCGGCTCCGCAGGAGACAGACAGGGCACAAAAATAAAGCTTTAGGATCAGGTGGTGTGCACTGGCTCCTCCCCCTATGACCCTCCTCCAAGCCTCAGTTAGGTTTTTGTGCCCGTCCGAGCAGGGTGCAATCTAGGTGGCTCTCCTAAAGAGCTGCTTAGAAAAAGTTTTTAGGTTTTTTATTTTCAGTGAGTCCTGCTGGCAACAGGCTCACTGCAACGAGGGACTTAGGGGAGAAGAAGTGAACTCACCTGCGTGCAGGATGGATTGGCTTCTTAGGCTACTGGACACCATTAGCTCCAGAGGGATCGAACACAGGCCCAGCCATGGAGTCCGGTCCCGGAGCCGCGCCGCCGACCCCCTTACAGATGCCGAAAAGCGTAGAGGTCCAGAAACCGGCGGCAGAAGACTTTTCAGTCTTCATGAGGTAGCGCACAGCACTGCAGCTGTGCGCCATTGTTGTCACACACTTCACACCAGCGGTCACGGAGGGTGCAGGGCGCTGCAGGGGGCGCCCTGGGCAGCAATGAGAATACCTTGTTCTGGCTAAAAAATACATCACATATAGCCCTTGGGGCTATATGGATGTATTTAACCCCTGCCAGGTCTCACAAACTCCGGAGAAGAGCCCGCCGAAATAGGGGGCGGGGCCTATCTCCTCAGCACACAGCGCCATTTTCCTGCTCAGCTCCGCTGCGAGGAAGGCTCCCAGGACTCTCCCCTGCACTGCACTACAGAAACAGGGTAAAAAAGAGAGGGGGGGGGGGCACTTTTTTTGGCGTTTTTGATATATATTAAGCTGCTATAAGGGAGACAACACTTCTATAGGGTTGTTCCTATATATTTATAGCGCTTGGGTGTGTGGTGGCAAACTCTCCCTCTGTCTCCCCAAAGGGCTAGTGGGGTCCTGTCTTCGATAAGAGCATTCCCTGTGTGTCTGCTGTGTGTCGGTACGTGTGTGTCGACATGTATGAGGACGATGTTGGTGTGGAGGCGGAGCAATTGCCGGTAATGGTGATGTCACCCCCTAGGGAGTCGACACCGGAATGGATGGCTTTATTTATGGAATTACGTGATAATGTCAGCACATTACAAAAATCAGTTGACGACATGAGACGGCCGGAAAACCAGTTAGTACCTGTACAGGCGTCTCAGACACCGTCAGGGGCTGTAAAACGCCCTTTACCTCAGTCGGTCGACACAGACCCAGACACGGACACCGAATCTAGTGTCGACGGTGAAGAAACAAACGTATTTTCCAGTAGGGCCACACGTTATATGATCACGGCAATGAAGGAGGCTTTACATATCTCTGATACTGCATGTACCACAAAAAGGGGTATTATGTGGGGTCTGAAAAAACTACCTGTAGTTTTTCCTGAATCAGACGAATTGAATGAAGTGTGTGATGAAGCGTGGGTTAACCCCGATAGAAAACTGCTAATTTCAAAGAAGTTATTGGCATTATATCCTTTCCCGCCAGAGGTTAGGGCGCGCTGGGAAACACCCCCTAGGGTGGATAAGGCGCTCACACGCTTATCAAAACAAGTGGCGTTACCGTCTCCTGAAACGGCCGCCCTCAAGGATCCAGCAGATAGGAGGCTGGAAACTACCCTGAAAAGTATATACACTCATACTGGTGTTATACTGCGACCAGCCATCGCCTCTGCATGGATGTGCAGTGCTGGGGTGGTTTGGTCGGATTCCCTGACTGAAAATATTGATACCCTGGATAGGGACAGTATTTTACTGACTATAGAGCATTTAAAGGATGCATTTCTATATATGCGAGATGCACAGAGGGATATTTGCACTCTGGCATCGAGAGTAAGTGCGATGTCCATATCTGCCAGAAGAAGTTTATGGACGCGACAATGGTCAGGTGATGCGGATTCCAAACGGCATATGGAAGTATTGCCGTATAAGGGGGAGGAATTATTTGGGGTCGGTCTATCGGATTTGGTGGCCACGGCAACAGCCGGGAAATCCACCTTTTTACCTCAGGTCCCCTCCCAACAGAAAAAGACACCGTCTTTTCAGCCGCAGTCCTTTCGTTCCTATAGGAACAAGCGGGCGAAAGGACAGTCATATTTGCCCCGAGGCAAAGGAAAGGGTAAGAGAGTGCACCAAGCAGCTTCTTCCCAGGAGCAGAAGCCCCCCCCGGCTTCCGCAAAGCCCTCAGCATGACGTTGGGGCTTTACAAGCGGACTCAGGGGCGGTGGGGGGTCGACTCAAGAATTTCAGCGCACAGTGGGCTCACTCACAGGTGGACCCCTGGATCCTGCAGATAATATCTCAGGGTTACAGGTTGGAATTCGAGAAGTCTCCCCCTCGCCGGTTCCTAAAGTCTGCTCTGCCAACGTCTCCCTCAGACAGGGCGACGGTATTGGAAGCCATTCACAAGCTGTATTCTCAGCAGGTGATAGTCAAGGTACCCCTCCTACAACAGGGAAAGGGGTATTATTCCACACTATTTGTGGTACCGAAGCCGGACGGCTCGGTAAGACCTATTCTAAATCTGAAATCTTTGAACCTGTACATACAAAAATTCAAGTTCAAGATGGAGTCACTCAGAGCAGTGATAGCGAATCTGGAAGAAAGGGACTTTATGGTGTCCCTGGACATCAAGGATGCTTACCTGCATGTCCCAATTTGCCCTTCACATCAAGGGTACCTCAGGTTCGTGGTGCAAAACTGTCATTATCAGTTTCAGACGCTGCCGTTTGGATTGTCCACGGCACCTCGGGTCTTTACCAAGGTAATGGCCGAAATGATGTTTCTTCTACGAAGAAAAGGCGTATTAATTATCCCTTACTTGGACGATCTCCTGATAAGGGCAAGGTCCAGGGAACAGCTGGGGGACGTAGTAGCACTAACCCAAATAGTGCTGCAACAGCACGGGTGGATTCTGAATTTTCCAAAATCTCAATTGACCCCGACGACACGTCTGCTGTTCCTGGGAATGATTCTGGACACGGTTCAGAAAAAGGTGTTTCTTCCGGAGGAGAAAGCCAAGGAGTTATCCGAACTTGTCAGGAACCTCCTAAAACCAGGGAAAGTGTCTGTGCATCAATGCACAAGAGTCCTGGGAAAGATGGTGGCTTCTTACGAAGCGATTCCATTCGGCAGATTCCACGCACGAACTTTTCAGTGGGATCTGCTGGACAAATGGTCCGGATCGCATCTGCAGATGCATCAGCGGATAACCTTGTCGCCACGGACAAGGGTGTCTCTTCTGTGGTGGTTGCAGAGTGCTCATCTGTTAGAGGGCCGCAGATTCGGCATACAGGACTGGGTCCTGGTGACCACGGATGCCAGTCTGAGAGGCTGGGGAGCGGTCACACAGGGAAGAAACTTCCAGGGAGTATGGTCAAACCTGGAGATGTCTCTTCACATAAATATACTGGAGCTAAGAGCGATTTACAATGCTCTAAGCCTGGCAAAACCCCTGCTTCAGGGTCAGCCGGTGTTGATCCAGTCGGACAACATCACGGCAGTCGCCCACGTAAACAGACAGGGCGGCACAAGAAGCAGGAGAGCAATGGCAGAAGCTGCAAGGATTCTTCGCTGGGCGGAAGATCATGTGATAGCACTGTCAGCAGTGTTCATTCCGGGAGTGGACAACTGGGAAGCAGACTTCCTCAGCAGACACGATCTACACCCGGGAGAGTGGGGACTTCATCCAGAAGTCTTCCACATAATTGTGAACCGTTGGGAAAAACCAAAGGTGGACATGATGGCGTCTCGCCTCAACAAAAAACTGGACAGGTATTGCGCCAGGTCAAGAGACCCTCAGGCAATAGCTGTGGACGCTCTGGTAACGCCGTGGGTGTTCCAGTCAGTGTATGTGTTTCCTCCTCTGCCTCTCATACCAAAAGTACTGAGAATTATACGGCAAAGGGGAGTAAGAACGATACTCGTGGCTCCGGATTGGCCAAGAAGAACTTGGTACCCGGAACTTCAGGAGATGCTCACGGAAGATCCGTGGCCTCTACCTCTAAGACGGGACCTGCTTCAGCAGGGACCGTGTCTATTCCAAGACTTACCGCGGCTGCGTTTGACGGCATGGCGGTTGAACGCAGAATTCTAAGGGAAAAAGGCATTCCGGAAGAGGTCATTCCTACACTGGTAAAAGCCAGGAAGGAGGTGACTGCACAACATTATCATCGCATTTGGAGAAAATATGTTGCGTGGTGTGAGGCCAGGAAGGCCCCCACGGAGGAATTTCAATTGGGTCGATTCCTACATTTCCTGCAAACAGGATTGTCTATGGGCCTCAAGTTGGGGTCCATTAAGGTTCAAATTTCGGCCCTGTCGATTTTCTTCCAGAAAGAATTGGCTTCAGTTCCTGAAGTCCAGACTTTTGTAAAAGGAGTACTACATATACAGCCCCCGGTTGTGCCCCCAGTGGCTCCGTGGGACCTTAATGTAGTTTTGGATTTTCTCAAATCCCATTGGTTTGAGCCACTCAAATCGGCGGATTTGAAATATCTTACATGGAAAGTAACCATGCTACTGGCCCTGGCTTCAGCCAGGAGAGTGTCAGAATTGGCGGCTTTATCGTATAAAAGCCCATATCTGATTTTCCATTCGGACAGGGCAGAACTGCGGACGCGTCCTCATTTTCTGCCTAAGGTGGTGTCAGCGTTTCACCTGAACCAGCCTATTGTGGTGCCTGCAGCTACTAGCGATTTGGAGGATTCCAAGTTGCTGGACGTTGTCAGGGCATTGAAAATATATATTTCAAGGACGGCTGGAGTCAGAAAATATGACTCGCTGTTTATACTGTATGCACCCAACAAGCTGGGTGCTCCTGCTTCTAAGCAGACGATTGCTCGTTGGATTTGTAGCACAATTCAACTTGCACATTCTGTGGCAGGCCTGCCACAGCCTAAATCTGTCAAGGCCCATTCCACAAGGAAGGTGGGCTCATCCTGGGCGGCTGCCCGAGGGGTCTCGGCATTACAACTCTGCCGAGCAGCTACGTGGTCGGGGGAGAACACGTTTGTAAAATTCTACAAATTTGATACCCTGGCTAAAGAGGACCTGGAGTTCTCTCATTCGGTGCTGCAGAGTCATCCGCACTCTCCCGCCCGTTTGGGAGCTTTGGTATAATCCCCATGGTCCTGACGGAGTCCCCAGCATCCACTAGGACGTTAGAGAAAATAAGATTTTACTTACCGATAAATCTATTTCTCGTAGTCCGTAGTGGATGCTGGGCGCCCATCCCAAGTGCGGATTGTCTGCAATACTTGTACATAGTTATTGTTACAAAGAAATCGGGTTGTTATTGTTGTGAGCCGTCTGTTCAGAGGCTCCTACGTTGTCATACTGTTAACTGGGTTCAGATCACAAGTTGTACGGTGTGATTGGTGCGGCTGGTATGAGTCTTACCCGGGATTCAAAATCCTTCCTTATTGTGTACGCTCGTCCGGGCACAGTATCCTAACTGAGGCTTGGAGGAGGGTCATAGGGGGAGGAGCCAGTGCACACCACCTGATCCTAAAGCTTTATTTTTGTGCCCTGTCTGTCTCCTGCGGAGCCGCTAATCCCCATGGTCCTGACGGAGTCCCCAGCATCCACTACGGACTACGAGAAATAGATTTATCGGTAAGTAAAATCTTATTTTAATATATATATATATATATATATATATATATGACACCTCAGCTGCAGGGTGATAAATATCATCTTATTTTCCCGAAGAGCTGCTTCGCAAAAATAGCAGTTTTTCGGAAGTGATATTTTTATAAGGGAATCATGATCAAAAATTTGCGAAATGTAAGGGTGAGAATTAAAAACTAAAAATTCTTATTTCACAGTTTTTTTCATAATGAATATGCCCCCATGCCACATAACAAGAATACAATACATAAGGATGCAATAAAATGTAATTGTGAAACATAATGAACTGAAACCACGAACATCACAAATGATGTATAAGCAGCTGAAGTACAGATGGAGCCATGCTAGTCGCGGTTCCGTCTGTAACTAGGGGTGCGCCTATCTCTGACAACGTCTCCAACCGGCCGGGTGGGCGTGACGGAGACGCACCCCGTTCACTTGAATGGAGAGCGTTTCAGTCCGTGCGCCCAGATAGAGACTCTCACAATGGGAGCGTCTCTGTGCACTCCAGGAGTGACCAGGCGGACGGATCGCCCAGTCACGCCAGGAGTGCGCGCCTGCGATGGAGCCGCCTCAGATGAGCGCGGCTCCATCTGTACCCGACATTGCCCAGGTTTAAATGTTAAAGTTATTAACGTATCAAGGAGTTAGATGGAACTGTCAATATTTTAAAAATAATTAGCAGCTCTTCCAACACACCAATGAGGTGGCTGCCCAGTGTCGTTTTTTTTTTTTCTTGGGGTGTCGCCAGTAGCCCTAATCCCCAGCTCTCATTTTTTTTTTTTATAATCACCTTTACCACCAACGGTGTTCCTGCCGGCCGGCCCAAGTGGTGGTTCTGCCGGCCCAAGTGGTGTTTCTGCCGGCCCAAGTGGTGTTTCTACAGCCATCTACGTGCTAATTCTAGATATGTTTAAGAATTTGCACTGGCACGAGCTGTAGCCTTGATCTCTTGTACACACTGTATATTCTTTGCCATAGGGACTACACGGGGCAAATTAATCAGCGGTGCCATAGTGCGTCTCATAATAAACTGCATGTCTTTCCGTAGCACTTTGTCCCCCCTGCCCCTCTTAGCAGTACCATGGGGGACACTGTTTCTCTCCACCCGTGTCTGGATGAATTTGGCCTTGCTCCCATAGGTCATTGTGCTGCGTGACTCTTCAAAGGCACTATCTGCAGGGCTGACATGTGCAATCATAACCATTCTGCTTTTCCCGCTCAGTGCACCCTTTAGCAGCCAGGTCAGTTTACTGTCCCGATAGTTTATATGGCTGCCTGGTTTCTCGCGCAGTGCCATGATGCACTTCCTGAGGGCGAGAAGGGAGCGGTTGATGTAACCTCCTTCTTTCATGGTCTTGCCACTGTTGGTAGTCTGGCTTGCCCGCTCTGATCCTGCCAGGTCCACCATGTACAGGCGGCCTGTGCTAACTCCATCACTGCCTGTTTGTTTTATGGTGATTTGTAATATGGCATGGGAGCGTGATGAGGTCTTATTAGCTGTTGTTGTTGCTTCAGAGCGCCGCTTATTTCCCATCTTCAGCAGATTCATGGCCTCCTCAGGAGTGCTAGGGGAGAACGCAGTAATCCCTAGTATTTTGGTGTTACCACCATAAGGATCTTCTCTGAGGGCCAAAGATCCAGAAGAAGGTCTTAATAGGTCCCGGATTGTTTCATTGTAGATCTCAGCATATGACAATGATAAAGAGAAATTATCTCTCCTTCCGGTCTCCTCAATCGTCTTATACAGGTCCTTCAGGGTGCGATAAATCATTCCGGGCTCGCGAGGCTTACCCATCATAGTATAGGTCTTCCCTGTGCCTGTTGGGCCGTAGGCGAATATGGCAGCATTGTACCCAGCTAGGATGTCATCCACTATGTTCTTCATCGTGGAATCATATACATTTTCCTGAGTAGCTGCCTGATTGAACACGTGGTTAAAGGTGAATGTTGTTTCTCTTGTCCTGCTCGAGCGCAGTACGTCATAAGGATCCTCGCCAGGGTCCTTCAGTAGCAGCGTCTGCGGACCAAGTTGGTGTATGATGCACTGGGCTCGATTCTTAGTCTCCATCAAATTAAATGGACGGATGCGCAGAGCCACAGTCACCTGATGGTCTATAGCGTTCTTCTGTTCAGTATTCATCTTCTCTCGATTCTAATATCAGAAAAGCGTAAGAAAATTATCTGGACCAGTGCATGCGCACAAGAGGCCACAGGACTGTGCATGCGCAAAACGCCGGCTTCTATGGACTGCATCGGCTGCAGCCCATAGACGCCAGACAGGGCTGCCTGAAAGGCAGGGAGTGACTTCCTACAGAAAGCCAGATCTCTGCTATTTGCAGCCTGGTCTGCAGTCTCAGACGGCAAAAACAACTCCCAATGAGACTTCCTGTAGTGTCAGTGCGCCAAGTAGTGTGCCTGTAGTGCCCTCGCCAGGCTGCGGGCTCAGTGGTGACCTGCGCTGGCCACGGGATCTATTCACGCTCTATGGGTGTCGTGGACACCCATGAGTGGGACTAGTCCCTGTTGGTTGACATTCCAACCATCGGGATTGAGAGAGAGCGGGATGTAGGGGGAGGTTATGTGACTGTCGGTCCCCTGACGGTCGGTCAAATGAATGCATCCCATGCCCTTATTAACTGTGCAGCTTATACACATAATAAATGCCCCAACCCATCCCCCCACACACACACACTTACCTCATGTGTCACTGATTTTTCCTATAGGCATCCGCTTTGGTCCTGTCTCCTCTCAGTGTGCCACCGGCTCCTCTCCTTGTGGTCTCATTACCGCCACAGACCAGCACCATCATAAGAGGACCACCACCACATCTATGAATGCTGGAGCAGTGGCTCACAGAGAGGAGACAGTCCTGCCTGTACAGATAGTCCCATTGCCGGGAAAGGAGGGCTGGCAGAGGAGGAGGAACCCATACTGGCTCCACATACAGCTGACGGAACACCATTCAGGCCCACTTTAACCCCTGCCTACCACCACATGTACACACTGCAAACACACACACACACACACACCACTGCATATACACACACAGTAAACACTACACGCGTATACAGTCAGGGCCAATGCAAGGTTTCTCGGCACCCTAGGCAAAATTTCTGCCTACTCCCTTCCCACCCCCCGCCCCTCAGGTTAAAATGAGGAGGTGGCCTTTTAGAAGTTCCACAGCTGCTGCTGTCAAATAGAGAATGCACCCTACAAATATTTTTTTTTAAAAGACACTAAACATGACCCTAGCATGGAATCCAGGTAGGCTGTAGTTAGGGGAAGGGTGACGACACAGGCAGTAGATACAGATAGATATATATGGAGTGTATTCAATTTGTTAGGGAAGGAGGGTTCTTGCTCATTACATTGAGCATATAAGAGTATGACACATTACAGTTCAAATGATGCCACATTACAGTGCTCCCTTATCATTATAACATCCACTACACACTCCTCTCACTGACAATGTAACATCACACAGGTCAGGCTGGGCAATGGATCAGACACAATTGCTTAACAGGCAAATCTGGGAAATTGGTATCCAACGATAAGCCTCTTGCCCCCATAACATTGGCACCGCTTGCACAGAGCCATCTTTTACATTGGACTTAATGCAATTGCCCATGGACCACAGGATTACAAGGACCCGCCCCCTGCAGACATCACTGCCACCACGAGTAGTACCGCTTTCGCCACCAAAAGTAGCTTCCACACCCCCCCTCGAGGACATCAGAGCCGCTGCAGTCTGTAGCAACCCCCTCCCAACCATCAATGACAACAGCACCAAGCCACCCCCACAGGCATCACCACCACTGATAGCAACAAGGTCCCCTCAAGACATCAGAGCCATTGCAGCCAATAGCACCTTGTCCCGTGGAAAGCACCAAAACCAGTAAGTGGAACCTGTACATTGCTTTGCCCAGTGGACTACATTGATGTAAAGATGGTCCTGCCCTTGCACCCACTATAGTTACGCCTATGATTGTAGGCATCAGTGCTATACGGACATCATTGCAGTGACTGCAATGATGCAAATTCAATGACTGCCATACCACATAGACAGCATGCCACTCAGTGCCATACCACACAGAGAGCATCCTATCATCTGCCATATCGCACAGACAGCACATGGTATCAGTGGAATCAGTGACTACCATACCATACAGACGACACCTTTGGGATCGCAATACAGTTCACTGAGCACAAGGTGTGCTGGGACTTGTTGTCCCATTACTGCTGGATACTTGTGCTCCCTCACTGTTAGCTGGACATAGTCTATCAATTACATGGATTAATACAGGACTCACATAACTCCTAGGATCCGTAGCTGTGGTTGATAAATGTGGTGACATGCACCCGAAACAAAAGGGGTGAGATATTGCATTGCTGACTAGGAGGGGATGAAGGGACTAGAGCCAGGGAGGAGCCACCCGAGAGCAGGTGCTGCACTGGCTGGTGACATCACAGCACACGGCAGTCATGTGACTGTCACTGCTGACATTGTAGCCACGCTGAGATCAGCACTTAGACCCGGGCTGGCAGTTTAGTCAGTATCTGCAAGAGCAAATGCAGGAGTTGTGTGTGCGGGTTTCCAAAGACAGGGTGGAGCCAAGCAAGTGTGTGTGGGGTGATACTAAGGTGCACCATTATATGCCGGGTTTGTTAGTCTGTGTGTGTATGGGCTGTGTGTGTGTATGGGCTCTGAAGACCCACTTCTTCACCAAACCCAGCCAAATCTCATCCTAACCCTCTGCCCCACACTGTCTACCCCGTCTGTGTCACCCCTGTCTGTCTGTCCCTCCCCTTTAGAATGTAAGCTCTCACGAGCAGGGCCCTCTTCCCTCATGTGCTTACTTTAATAATCTTCAACTGCACCAAATCCAGCAGTCCTCTGCCACCTGATACTTATGTCATTGTCATCTGCTAATATAGCTATATTTATTTACCCTGTACTTGTCCTATATTGTCTTCAACTATGTCACTGTTTTCCTGTTTTGATTATTTGTTTATGTACTCTGTAATTGTGTGCTGTGGAACCCTTGTGGCGCCACATAAATAAAGAATCTCCTATATATTAGCCCAGATCTGTGACTTTGTGACTCATTTGCTAATGCTGGGTGGAGTCACAATACTGGGCGGAGTCACAGATCTGGCCTAATCTATAGGTTACAGACACAAACCGCCATCACCCCGCCTCCAAGACCGACCCCCCTGCACCGCCCCGTTGTCCTCACCCATCCGTCTCGCATGAGCGGGTGATCAGCGGCGTGCGGTGTCGGGAGCAGGTAAGAGCTGCCCTCCGCCTTCCTCCTCCCCTCTCCTGGCCTGCCTGATGCTGTGTTTCCGATGGGTGCCGTGCAGCAGGAGGCGGCAGCCACCGCAGAGATCAGAGCGCACAGCGATAGCACTGCGGCTTATCGCCATCCCTGCTCCCTCCTCCCGGCCCTGCACCTACGCGAGGGGAGCGCCCGGGTTTGGCCTCGGCCCCGCACAACGAGTCAAATCCTCTCTCTCTGCCTGGTGTCAACACCGGGGAAGTGTCCCATCCAGCTGCACCAGGGTCACTGCTGCTGCCAAGTCACATGCAATGTCCCTGCTCCTGACATAATGGCAGGGCAGGGAGCACTAGATGATGATGGCCATTATTTGTATCCTGCAACTAGGGAGACATTGTTACATGTGGGGTCATACATGGCACCTCATGCAATCCCACAACCGCAGCATCATCGGACCCTCATCCCGCCCTCCTACACCCATGGTGGCTCCTGTCCACCTCCCCCACCATGGCACCCCAGCATCCGCCCTTCCCCCAACCACGCAACCCACATACCCGGCCCTCCCCCACCCACCGCACCCCCTCAACCACCCCGCCCGCACCACACACGCTACCCCCCACACCACGGTGCCTCAGGACTCTCTCCCCCACTCACCGCACCCCACGACACCCTCCCCCATCCATGTCGATCCCGCACCCGACACTCCCCCATCCACAGCACCTCCGGCCTCCTCCCCCATCTGCCACCCCTTTCACCCGCAGCACCTACAGACTCCATCCGCAGTCCCCCCCCCTCAACCGCCCCTCCACCACTCGAAGCACTCCTACAACCGCCCCTCCCCCACCCCCTTCACCCGCAGCACCTACAGACTCCATCCGCAGCCCCCCCCCCTCAACCGCCCCTCCACCACTCGAAGCACTCCTACAACCACCCCTCGCCCACCCGCAACACCCCTAGCCCCACGCCACCATCCGTGTCTCCCCTGCACCCGCCACACCCCCAATCACAGCACCTACTAGGTGTTCATCATCCCCTGCTTGCGCTGTTCACACAGTCGCAAGGGGCTAAGGCCCCTTAACCATCACATGCCCTTTATCTGCGCAATATTTAACCAATCACACAATTATGTTTGGAGGTAATACTCCATATAATCAACATATTGCACGCCCAAAGGCCGTGCAAGGCTTAAGGGGGCGTAGCCCCTTGCGACAGTGTGAAGAGCGCCCGTAGGGAGCGATGAGCACCTAGTAATAATAATATATATATATTTATATATGGTATGCAGTTGAAACCCCGCCCATCAGGATCCTGGCTGTCTCAATACCGACGTCAGGATCCCGACATGGGTACTGCCCACCATACTAGCCCACCGTCGGAATACCGGTGAAGTAGGTGATTCTCCCTCTGTTGGTGACCACGACACCAATAGAGGAAGACTAGAACCTGCGGCGAGCTGGCATTCTGGTGCACGGGATACCAATGTCAGTATACTGACATTTGCCATCCCGTGTGCTGGGATCCCATACCGATCCCATATATATATATATATATATATACAGACAGAAAGTTCAGCACTCACCATAGCAAGCTTGCTATGGTGAGTGCTGAACTTTCTGTCTGTATGTATTTGGGTTGGTGGCCATGGGCTGCATGCACACCACCTTGTGAGTGGTGAATGCAGACACTGCACCCCGCTTCTGGGGTGGTGAGTGCTGTGGTTTTCCAGATTTGTTTGTATATATATATATATATATATATATTCTGTGACTTCCACATGCAGCCAAATCTCTCCCAGGATCTATTCTGTGAGACCTATTGAGGAAGCCACACCACTTACACTTTTGAGATTGTTAAACCAGCTATATAATTCTTGAATTTCGTTGTACGTGGGTCAACATCCGAATCAGAAATAGTCTTGAATTTAAAATTGGACACCACACTTTAGGTAGTTTGCAAAAATGCCGACATATGGTTGTCAGCACTCCTAAGAGATTATAACCAATAGTATTCCTAGGCGACCCTGTAAGGATTTACGCCCAATTAGTTTTAAGGTAGTTTATACAAAACACCATTATCCAATCGATTACACATTTAAGAAGGAATACCTCTTAAGCTCTAATCAGGAGCCCTGATATAAGAGCTTCATCCACTAAGTCCAGATATAGGAGATTCTGACTAATCATACATTTGAGGTTATGATCCTTTATATTAATTCATCATGAGCAAATTAGCTTTTTCCTATATTCGTTACCCCTGATGAAGTCGATAAGACGAAACGCGTTGGATTTGTCAGTCAGAGAATCACAACCTAGTCTGTAAAGATACTCCCTGTCGAGCTCGCACCTTGCAAAAGGTGAGGGGATATCTAGATTCCACCTTACAAACGTGTTGGCTGTGTACTCTTTTGGTTGCATTTTATTGACACAATTTTATACTTTGAACTGTGTATACGTTATTAAAATAACTTTTTACTAATTGGCCTGTTGGCCTCTTGTTTGGGTGACTATTTGGTGAGGGGTGTCTGTTACAGGTCCCCAGATTCAAATACCCTCCAGTCTACATTCCGACAAAAATAATGCTGGAAGAACTGTGTCATTACATTCCACATTAGCGCACTTGGGAATTTGTGTTTATTCTTGTATGCTTTTGAGGTCTCCCAACAAAGATCTCTCCCGTGGTGCCGCTTCTAGGTTGGCGCGAGATAAAGATACTACTGTGTTTTTATATATATATATATATATATATATATATATATATATATATATATAAAACCCCATAAGTACGCGGTTCTTAATGCCAGCAACGATTAGAATTCAGACAGGCTCCTGCACAATATGTACCTACGGGTGTCGTACGGTATGCCGGCGGTCGGGCTCCCGGCGGCCAGCATACCAGTGCCGGGAGCCCGACCGCCGGCATACCGATAGCGTGGCGAGCGCAAAGGAGACCCTTGCGGGCACGGTGGCGCGCTACGCGCACCACACAATTTTATTCTCCCTCCAGGGGGGTCGTGGACCCCCACGAGGGAGAATAGTTGTCGGTATGCCGGGTGTCGGGATTCCGGCGCCGGTATACTGTGCGCCGGGATCCCGACATTCGGCATACAGACGACCACCCGTACCTACATGTGAAGCTTTAGTTATTGTTAGGTGGGACTTATGGGGCCAGATTTTTTGTTATTTGATACTGAAAGGGGACATGTAGCGAAGGGTACAGATGGGCAGTGAGAGGGGTGTAGGCTGGGAAAACAGAGCTACAGTACTTTGTCCCAGGTTTGGTGATCTCCCATCAACAGCAGCGTGGCGGAGACTGGAAATGAGCAGCATCTGTTCTTGCGCTGCCTGAGAGGAAGGGGCTAATCCAGGGGCCATCACACAGCGCACGGTAGAGGGAGTTGCAAGTGTCTCAGCTCAGTTTGCGGACACTCGAGGAGATAGACGCTACAACAGCTCTGCCCCCTACACGGATTCTGGGATGCAGCTCTGGCAAGGAGGAGTAGCAGGCTGCATACCTCTGCATTGACCTGCCTGCAGAGTGCAGATACTGGGAGGAATAAGTGCGGGTATAATGCTTTCTGCTTCGCCTCTTTACCAAGGCGAAGCAGGAAGCAGCAGCGCCGAGATGTGTTACCATCTCAGATGCAGAAGTGGGGGAGTGCAAACTCTTCCCTCCGACAATCACTGCTAGAGCACACAGCACATGTCTCTCCACCGGTCGGCTCCAGTGTGCATGTCTAAGATCTCGCTACTCTCCCTAGATCTCGCATGCAGCCCGGAGCTGGCAACTGCTACAGCGCTGTCACTGTTGTGGTTTATGGGCATCGACACCTGCAGCTGGCGAAATCAATAGCTGCAAGTGTCAGAAGGATCAGTGCAACTTTTTAGATTGTGGTATCAGTGCATCCCCCCCCCCCCCCAATAACGGCGTTTCATACATTTACCCCATCATGATTAGGATACTAGACTGTGTTGTCCACAGTCCACTCCACCTTAGCGTTGACACTCTCCAGTACAGAGCCGGCCATAGGCATAGGCAAACTAGGCAATTGCCTGGGGCATTTGATATGCCTAGGGGCATCAGCAGCTTCTGCTGATTAAAATGATATGCGGCATGCCTATATTCTGTGTGTAGCATTTCATATGCAGATACAGCCACAGTCTCACACAGTATATTGGCATGCTGCATATCATTTTAATCAGCAGAAGCTGCTTGTGCATCCTAGCCACACAGCAATGCAAATAAGATGCATTTTCATAAAAAAAAGGTGCCCGACATTAGCATTGAGGCACGATTTATGAGGACACATCTGTATCCAAGCAGAGGCAGAGGTCACAGTGTTAGTGGCAGAGTGATTGCTGTGTGCATGTGAGTGGGTTGGTTGTGCAGTAGTGTTCGGAATATGTGTAAGGAGCATTATGTGTGTCATGCAAAAATGCATTAATAATGTGCAACATATGTGTAAAGGGCACTATGTGTGTCATTATGTGTATAAGGGCATTAATAATGTGTGGCATATGTGTAACAGGGTACTACTGTATGTGTGTCATTATGTGTATAGGGGCACTAATAATGTGCAGCAAATGTGTAGGGGGCACTATGTGTATCAATATGTGTATAAGGGCATTAATAATGTGCAGCATATATGTAAAGGACATTATGTGTAAAAGGGCATTAATAAAGGTTGTCATAATGTGTAAGGCGCATTATGTTTAAGGACATTATTAATGTGTCTCATATGTGTAAGGGACATTACTGTGTGGAATTGTGTATAAACGCATTACTAATGTGTGGCATTATGTGTATAAGGTGCTCTACTATGTGGCATTGCGTATAGAAAGGGCACTACTGTGTCGTCTAATGTGAATAAAGAGCAATAGGTTGTGGTGTAATGTGAATAAGGAGCAATTCAGTGTGATGTAATGTGAATAAGTGGCTCTACTGTGAGGAGTAACGTTTATAAGGTAAAGTGATACTACTGTGGGATGTAATATGAATTATGGACACTATCACATGATCAAATGTGAATAAAGTTGCAGTACTGTGTGGCGTAATTGGAATTGGGGTTACTATTGTGTGGCCATGTCCCTTGTCAGCAAAAACACACCCCTTTTTGGGCTGTGCGCCAAATGTGCGAACTGTTCCTATTTAAAATATAGGGGGTACAAATACCAAAATAAGGACTGCTATGGGTGAGGGGTGATGGTGCTGGGAAAGAGGTGCAAGATCAGAGGCGGAACCAGCGGTGGCACTAGGGAGCACCAGCCAAAATCTTGCTTAGGGCATCATATTGGTTAGGGCCGGCTCTGCTCCAGTGCCAGCCTCAGCACAGCAGTGAGTTGATTGAGGAGCAGAAATGGGTGCAATGCCAGCAGGAGAAGAACAGGCTGGCCGGGTGTTGCATGTATCTGGCATCTAGCAGTCACTAGCAGGGTGTGTGCTGAGAAGAACTGGAGGGGTATGGCCCCCGTATATCTTAAGTGCCCTGGGCCGCCTGGTCACCCTATCTGCAGAGACTTTGGACTGTGCCCACTCAGAGTCATGCCCACTCAATTCAAAATTTCCTATTGTGGTCTGTCACCACCTATGCTTGCTAGCTACTAACAGCTGTCAAATCAAGGCACACACACTCCTAGCAGCCATACAGTAGGTTAAAGTGCATTTAAAGAAGTACAGTAATAGTGCTTTAGTGATTGCATTACTGTATTTTTGATTTAAAACAAATTGCCCCATTTCACTAGAGCTCACAAATAAATAAATTAATATAAATATCATCTTATTTTCCCGAAAAGCTGCTTCGCAAAAATAGCAGTTTTTTCGGAAGTGATATTTTTATAAGGGAATCATGATCAAAAATTGTGAAATGTAAGGGTGAGAATTAAAAACTAAAAATTCTTATTTCTCAGTTTTTTTCATAATGAATATGCCCCCATGCCACAAAACAAGAATACAATACATAAGGATGCAAGAAAATGTCATTGTGACACATAATGAACTGAAACCACGAACATCACAAATGATGTATAAGCAGCTGAAGTACAGATGGAGCCATGCTAGTCGCGGTTGCGTCTGTAACTAGGGGCGCGCCTATCTCTGACAACGTCTCCACCCGGCCGGGCGTGACGGAGACGCATCCCGTTCACTTGAATGGAGAGCGTTTCAGTCCGTGCGCCCAGATAGAGACTCTCACAATGGGAGCGTCTCTGTGCACTCCAGGAGTGACCAGGCGGACTGATTGCCCAGTCACGCCAGGAGTGCGCGCCTGCGATGGAGCCGCCTCAGATGAGCGCGGCTCCATCTGTACCCGACATTGCCCAGGTTTAAATGTTAAAGTTATTTAACGTATCAAGGAGTTAGATGGAACTATCAATATTTTAAAAATAATTAGCAGCTCTTCCAACACACCAATGAGGTGGCTGCCCAGTGTCGTTTTTTTTTTTCTTGGGATGTCGCCGGTAGCCCTAATCCCCAGCTCTCATTTTTTTTTTTTTATAATCACCTTTACCTCCAACGGTGTTCCTGCCAGCCGGCCCAAGTGGTGTTTCTGCCGGCCCAAGTGGTGTTTCTACAGCCATCTACGTGCTAATTCTAGATATGTGTAAGAATTTGCACTGGCACGAGCTGTAGCACTGATCTCATGTGCAGACTGTAAATTCTTTGCCATAGGGACTACGCGGGGCAAATTAATCAGCGGTGCCATAGTGCGTCTCATAATAAACTGCATGTCTTTCTGCAGCACTTTGTCCCCCCTGCCCCTCTCAGCAGTACCATGGGGGACACTGTTTCTCTCCACCCGTGTCTGGATGAATTTGGCCTTGCTCCCATAGCTCATTGTGCTGCGTGACTCTTCAAAGGCACTATCTGCAGGGCTGACGTGTGCAATCATGACCATTCTGCTTTTTCCGCTCAGTGCGCCCTTTAGCAGCCAGGTCAGTTTACTGTCCCGATAGTTTATATGGCTGCCTGGTTTCTCGCGCAGTGCCATGATGCACTTCCTTAGGGCGAGAAGGGAGCGGTTGATGTAACCTCCTTCTTTCATGGTCTTGCCACTGTTGGTAGTCTGGCTTGCTCGCTCTGATCCTGCCAGGTCCACCATGTACAGGCGGCCTGTGCTAACCCCATCACTGCCTGTTTGTTTTACAGTGATTTGTAATATGGCATGGGAGCGTGATGAGGTCTTATTAGCTGCTGTTGTTGTTTCAGAGCGCCTTTTGTTTCCCATCTTCAGCAGATTCATGGCCTCCTCAGGAGTGCTAGGGGAGAACGCAGTAATCCCTAGTATTTTGGTGTTACCATAAGGATCCTCTCTGAGGGCCAAAGATCCAGAAGAAGGTTTTAATAGGTCCCGGATTGTTTCATTGTAGATCTCAGCATATGACAATGATAAAGAGAAATTATCTCTCCTTCCGGTCTCCTCAATCGTCTTATACAGGTCCTTCAGGGTGCGATAAATCATTCCGGGCTCGCGAGGCTTACCCATCATAGTATAGGTCTTCCCTGTGCCTGTTGGGCCGTAGGCGAATATGGCAGCATTGTATCCAGCTAGGATGTCATCCACTATGTTCTTCATCGTGGAATCATATACATTTTCCTGAGTATCTGCCTGATCGAACACGTGGTTAAAGGTGAATGTTGTTTCTCTTGTCCTGCTCGAGCGCAGTACGTCATAAGGATCCTCGCCAGGGTCCTTCAGTAGCAGCGTCTGCGGACCAAGTTGGTGCATGATGCACTGGGCTCGATTCTTAGTCTCCATCAAATTAAATGGACGGATGCGCAGAGCTACAGTCACCTGATGGTCTATAGCGTTCTTCTGTTCAGTATTCATCTTCTCTCGATTCTAATATCAGAAAAGCGAAAGAAAATTATCTGTGTGTTGGCACTAGTCCAGCAATATCAGATCTATACCCATCAGCTGCATTATGACATCACTATGACATCACAATCAGCTGTACTATGACATCACTATGACATAGACACACACCACCACTACCACATATACACACACATAGTACGCACACCCACCACCACCACATTACACACACACATAGTACACATTACACACACATACTGTACACACAGCATATATACAGTACATACACCACCACCACCACATATACACACACATAGTACGCACACCCACCACCACCACCACATTACACACACACATAGTACACATTACACACACATACTGTACACACAGCATATATACAGTACATACACCACCACCGCCACCACATATACACACACATAGTACGCACACCCACCACCACCACCACATTACACACACACATAGTACACACTACACACACATACTGTACACATAGCATATATACAGTACACACACCACCACCACATATACATTACACATACATACACTACCACCACATATACACACTACACGCACATACAGTACACATAGTACATATACCATACCTCCCAACTGTCCCAATATTTTCGTGGGACAGACCCATTTTTCTGGGACTGTCCCACTGTCCCACTCGCGGGCCATTGTGTCCCATGGTGGTGGGGGGAGCAGTTGGAAGGTTCCTGTCACTGTGCATCAGTGAACAGCAACAGTGAATAGGCACTGTGCGCATGTGCATAGCATCTATTCACAGGACAGCGCTGGGCATGCCCCCTCAGTGACGAAAACGGGGGCGTGAATAGTGATTGTGGCACTCCTGTGAAGCCACGCCCCTTCCTCCATATGCCACGCTCCCTTATGGGGGATAAGGTCACGTTTCCCCTCATAAAGATGTTGGGAGGTATGCATATACAGTACACACACCACACATACAGTACAGTATACACACACACTAATCCATGATACTCATGAAGAAGCCATTATAGAACAGCTTACAGTACAAGGCTTTACCAGGCTTTACGCAGCAGCAACTCTTTTGTGTAGTCTGGGGGTGGAGCTTGTGACTGAGAGTGACAGGCTCAGGAGGACCCCGGTGAAGGAGAGATATGAGGGGAGGGGCGGCCACCACACTGCCTGCATGGCTCTCTGTGACTGATCCCAGGTGAGAGAGCTGGAGCCAGAGGAGGCGGGGCATGGGAGAAAGGACGGCCGCTGGCAGTCTGTGACAGGAAAGTTTTTTTTCCTGTCAACGCTGTCAGTTTACTGTGGGCCTATTTTCAACGGGGGTGCCTGGAGCTGCAGCTCCATCCGCCCCATTGTTAATCCGGCCCTGCCTGTAACACCACTGTAACACCACTCCTGTTCATACCCGCCAACTCTCCCTTAATATCAGGAAGGCTCCCTGTAATAGCAGCAGTCTCCCTGATTGCACCTTACCCCCGTTATGAAGCTGTTTTATTCTGGGGGGGGGGGGGGGGGGGCGGACAGAAATCAGAGATATATACGTATACATTCAAATGGAATCATTAATGCCATTTCCCTGCATTGGTTATACAGCACAGGTGATCCCTATGGCGACATGCTTGTGCAAACCCTTAAAATAATAATTTACTTACCGATAATTCTATTTCTCGTAGTCCGTAGTGGATGCTGGGGACTCCGTCAGGACCATGGGAATAGCGGCTCCGCAGGAGACAGGGCACAAAAATAAAGCTTTAGGATTAGGTGGTGTGTACTGGCTCCTCCCCCTATGACCCTCCTCCAAGCCTCAGTTAGGATACTGTGCCCGGACGAGCGTACACAATAAGGAAGGATATTGAATCCCGGGTAAGACTCATACCAGCCACACCAATCACACCGTATAACTTGTGATCTGAACCCAGTTAACAGTATGACAAACGTAGGAGCCTCTGAACAGACGGCTCACAACAATAACAACCCGAATTTGTTTGTAACAATAACTATGTACAAGTATTGCAGACAATCCGCACTTGGGATGGGCGCCCAGCATCCACTACGGACTACGAGAAATAGAATTATCGGTAAGTAAATTCTTATTTTCTCTAACGTCCTAAGTGGATGCTGGGGACTCCGTCAGGACCATGGGGATTATACCAAAGCTCCCAAATGGGCGGGAGAGTGCGGATGACTCTGCAGCACCGATTGAGAGAACTCAAGGTCCTCCTCAGCCAGGGTATCAAATTTGTAGAATTTTGCAAACGTGTTTGCCCCTGACCAAGTAGCAGCTCGGCAGAGTTGTAATGCCGAGACCCCCCCGGGCAGCCGCCCAGGATGAGCCCACTTTCCTTGTGGAATGGGCTTTGACAGATTTAGGTTGTGGCACGCCTGCCACAGAATGTGCAAGTTGAATTGTGCTACAAATCCAACGAGCAATCGTCTGCTTAGAAGCAGGAGCACCCATCTTGTTGGGTGCATACAATATAAACAGTGAGTCAGACTTTCTGACTCCCGCCGTTCTTGAAATATATATTTTCAATGCCCGGACCACGTCCAACAACTTGGAATCCTCCAAATCGTTAGTAGCCGCAGGCACCACAATAGGCTGGTTCAGGTGAAACGCTGACACCACCTTAGGCAGAAAATGAGGACGCGTCCGCAGTTCTGCCCTGTCCGTATGGAAAATCAGATATGGGCTCTTATATGATAAAGCCGCCAATTCTGATACTCTCCTGGCTGAAGCCAGGGCCAGTAGCATGGTTACTTTCCATGTAAGATACTTCAACTCCACCGATTTGAGCGGCTCAAACCAATGGGATTTGAGAAAATCCAAGACTACATTAAGATCCCACGGTGCCACTGGGGGCACAACCGGGGGCTGTATATGTAGTACTCCTTTTACAAAAGTCTGGACTTCAGGAACTGAAGCCAATTCTTTCTGGAAGAAAATCGACAGGGCCGAAATTTGAACCTTAATGGACCCCAATTTGAGGCCCATAGACAATCCTGTTTGCAGGAAATGTAGGAATCGACCCAGTTGAAATTCCTCCGTGGGGGCCTTCCTGGCCTCACACCACGCAACATATTTTCTCCAAATGCGGTGATAATGTTGTGCAGTCACCTCCTTCCTGGCTTTTACCAGTGTAGGAATGACCTCTTCCGGAATGCCTTTTTCCCTTAGAATTCGGCGTTCAACCGCCATGCCGTCAAACGCAGCCGCGGTAAGTCTTGGAATAGACACGGTCCCTGCTGAAGCAGGTCCCGTCTTAGAGGTAGAGGCCACGGATCCTCCGTGAGCATCTCTTGAAGTTCCGGGTACCAAGTTCTTCTTGGCCAATCCGGAGCCACTAGTATCGTTCTTACTCCCTTTTGCCGTATAATTCTCAGTACTTTTGGTATGAGAGGCAGAGGAGGGAACACATACACTGACTGGAACACCCACGGTGTTACCAGAGCGTCCACAGCTATTGCCTGAGGGTCTCTTGACCTGGCGCAATACCTGTCCAGTTTTTTGTTGAGGCGGGACGCCATCATATCCACCATTGGTTTTTCCCAACGGTTCACAATCATGTGGAAAACTTCTGGATGAAGTCCCCACTCTCCCGGGTGTAGATCGTGTCTGCTGAGGAAGTCTGCTTCCCAGTTGTCCACTCCCGGAATGAATACTGCTGACAGTGCTATCACATGATCTTCCGCCCAGCGAAGAATCCTTGCAGCTTCTGCCATTGCTGTCCTGCTTCTTGTGCCGCCCTGTCTGTTTACGTGGGCGACTGCCGTGATGTTGTCCGACTGGATCAACACCGGCTGACCCTGAAGCAGGGGTTTTGCCAGACTTAGAGCATTGTAAATCGCTCTTAGCTCCAGTATATTTATGTGAAGAGACATCTCCAGGCTTGACCATACTCCCTGGAAGTTTCTTCCCTGTGTGACCGCTCCCCAGCCTCTCAGACTGGCATCCGTGGTCACCAGGACCCAGTCCTGTATGCCGAATCTGCGGCCCTCTAACAGATGAGCACTCTGCAACCACCACAGAAGAGACACCCTTGTCCGTGGCGATAAGGTTATCCGCTGATGCATCTGCAGATGTGATCCGGACCATTTGTCCAGCAGATCCCACTGAAAAGTTCGTGCGTGGAATCTGCCGAATGGAATCGCTTCGTAAGAAGCCACCATCTTTCCCAGGACTCTTGTGCATTGATGCACAGACACTTTCCCTGGTTTTAGGAGGTTCCTGACAAGTTCGGATAACTCCCTGGCTTTCTCCTCCGGAAGAAACACCTTTTTCTGAACCGTGTCCAGAATCATTCCCAGGAACAGCAGACGTGTCGTCGGGGTCAACTGAGATTTTGGAAAATTCAGAATCCACCCGTGTTGTTGCAGCACTAGTTGGGTTAGTGCTACTCCGTCCTCCAGCTGTTCTCTGGACCTTGCCCTTATCAGGAGATCGTCCAAGTAAGGGATAATTAATACGCCTCTTCTTCGCAGAAGAATCATCATTTCGGCCATTACCTTGGTAAAGACCCGAGGTGCCGTGGACAATCCAAACGGCAGCGTCTGAAACTGATAATGACAGTTTTGCACCACGAACCTGAGGTACCCTTGATGTGAAGGGCAAATTGGGACATGCAGGTAAGCATCCTTTATGTCCAGGGACACCATAAAGTCCCCTTCTTCCAGATTCGCTATCACTGCTCTGAGTGACTCCATCTTGAACTTGAATTTTTGTATGTACAGGTTCAAAGATTTCAGATTTAGAATAGGTCTTACCGAGCCGTCCGGCTTCGGTACCACAAATAGCGTGGAGTAATACCCCTTTTCCTGTTGTAGGAGGGGTACCTTGACTATCACCTGCTGAGAAAACAGCTTGTGAATGGCTTCCAATACCGTCGCCCTGTCTGAGGGAGACGTTGGCAAAGCAGACTTTAGGAACCGGCGAGGGGGAGACTTCTCGAATTCCAACCTGTAACCCTGAGATACTACCTGCAGAATCCAGGGGTCCACCTGTGAGCAAGCCCACTGTGCGCTGAAATTCTTGAGTCGACCCCCCACCGCTCCTGAGTCCGCTTGTAAGGCCCCAGCGTCATGCTGAGGGCTTTGCAGAACCCTGGGAGGGCTTCTGTTCCTGGGCAGGGGCTGCTTGCTGCCCTCTCTTACCCCTTCCTCAGCCCCGAGGCAGATATGACTGTCCTTTTGTCCGCTTGTTCTTATAGGACCGAAAGGACTGCGGCTGAAAAGACGGTGTCTTTTTCTGTTGGGAGGGGGTCTGAGGTAAAAAGGTGGATTTTCCGGCAGTTGCCGTGGCCACCAGATCCGATAGACCGGCGCCAAATAATTCCTCCCCTTTATACGGCAATACTTCCATATGTCGTTTGGAATCCGCATCACCTGACCACTGTCGCGTCCATAAACTCCTTCTGGCAGATATGGACATCGCATTTACTCTCGATGCCAGAGTGCAAATATCTCTCTGAGCATCTCGCATATAAAGGAAAGCATCCTTTAATTGCTCTATAGTCAATAAAATACTGTCCCTATCCAGGGTATCAATATTTTCAGTCAGGGAATCCAACCAGACGACCCCAGCACTGCACATCCAGGCTGAGGCGATGGCTGGTCGCAGTATAACACCAGTATGTGTGTATATACTTTTTAGGGTAGTTTCCAGTCTCCTATCAGCTGGATCCCTGAGGGCGGCCGTATCAGGAGACGGTAACGCCACTTGTTTTGATAAGCGTGTGAGCGCCTTATCCACCCTAGGGGGTGTTTCCCAGCGCGCCCTAACCTCTGGCGGGAAAGGGTATAATGCTAATAACTTTTTTGAAATTAGCACTTTTCTATCTGGGTTAACCCACGCTTCATCACATACATCATTTAATTCCTCTGATTCAGGAAAAACTACAGGTAGTTTTTTCACCCCCCACATAATACCCCTTTTTGTGGTACTTGCAGTATCAGAGATATGCAAAGCCTCCTTCATTGCCGTGATCATATAACGTGTGGCCCTACTTGAAAATACGTTTGTTTCATCACCGTCGACACTAGATTCAGTGTCTGTGTCTGGGTCTGTGTCGACCGACTGAGGTAAAGGGCGCTTTACAGCCCCTGACGGTGTCTGAGACGCCTGGGCAGGTACTAACTGGTTTGCCGGCCGTCTCATGTCGTCAACTGATTTTTGTAATGTGCTGACATTATCACGTAATTCCATAAACAAAGCCATCCATTCCGGTGTCGACTCCCTGGGGGGTGACATCACCATTATCGGCAATTGCTCTGCCTCCACACCAACATCGTCCTCATACATGTCGACACACACGTACCGACACACAGCAGACACACAGGGAATGCTCTAATCGAGGACAGGACCCCACTAGCCCTTTGGGGAGACAGAGGGAGAGTTTGCCAGCACACACCCAAGCGCTATAATATATATGGGAACAACCTTATATAAGTGTTGTTCCTTATAGCAGCTTAAATATATCAAAATATCGCCAAAAAATGCCCCCCCTCTCTGTTTTACCCTGTTTCTGTAGTGCAGTGCAGGGGAGAGTCCTGGGAGCCTTCCTCACAGCGGAGCTGAGCAGGAAAATGGCGCTGTGTGCTGAGGAGAATAAGCCCCGCCCCCTATTTCGGCGGGCTTTTCTCCCGGAGTTTTAGATATCTGGCATGGGTTAAATACATACATATAGCCTCAATGGCTATATGTGATGTATTCTTTTGCCATAAAGGTATTAAATATTGCTGCCCAGGGCGCCCCCAGCAGCGCCCTGCACCCTCCGTGACCGCTTGGTGTGAAGTGTGTGACAACAATGGCGCACAGCTGCAGTGCTGTGCGCTACCTTCATGAAGACTGAAGAGCCTTCTGCCGCCTGTTTCCGGACCTTTAATCTTCAGCATCTGTAAGGGGGGTCGGCGGCGCGGCTCCGGGACGAACCCCAGGGTGAGACCTGTGTTCCGACTCCCTCTGGAGCTAATGGTGTCCAGTAGCCTAAGAATCCAATCCATCCTGCACGCAGGTGAGTTGAAATTCTCTCCCCTAAGTCCCTCGATGCAGTGAGCCTGTTGCCAGCAGGACTCACTGAAAATAAAAAACCTTAAACACTTTTTCTAAGCAGCTCTTTAGGAGAGCCACCTAGATTGCACCCTGCTCGGACGGGCACAAAAACCTAACTGAGGCTTGGAGGAGGGTCATAGGGGGAGGAGCCAGTACACACCACCTAATCCTAAAGCTTTATTTTTGTGCCCTGTCTCCTGCGGAGCCGCTATTCCCATGGTCCTGACGGAGTCCCCAGCATCCACTTAGGACGTTAGAGAAAAGTATCATTGTATTTTCATCAACAAGCAGATGTTACTAACTGCTTTGAGACTCGTTACATTTGGATGTAAGTCAGATTTATGACACGGCTCTCAGGCACAGCAGTACATGTCCACTTTAACACTGCGCTCATTGGTGTTGTTTTAACAATCTCCATGAAATGCTTTTTTAAAAGTAGGTATTATGCCTGTAACCCTGCTATAATACCACTCCTGTAACACCACTTTAACACCACTCCTAACCAGCGGCGCCTCCTGCCTTCTAGTAGGAGAGGTCTGCCGCTACCTGTGCCATGACCGGAGAGTAGAGAGCCAGCCGGGGCACCGGTGCCTGCGCAATGGATCTGTCAGACGCCTGGACCAGTGCATGCGCACAAGAGGCCACGGGACTGTGCATGCGCAAAACGCCGGCTTCTATGGACTGCATCGGCTGCAGCCCATAGACGCCAGACAGGGCTGCCTGAAAGGCAGGGAGTGGCTTCCTACAGAAAGCCAGATCTCTGCTAATTGCAGCCTGGTCTGCAGTCTCAGGCGGCAAAAACAACTCCCAATGAGACTGCCTGTAGTGTCAGTGCGCCAAGTAGTGTGCCTGTAGTGCCCTCGCCATGCTGCGGGCTCAGTGGTGACCTGCGCTGGCCACGGGATCTATTCACGCTCTATGGGTGTCGTGGACACCCACGAGTGGGAATAGTCCCTGTTGGTTGGCATTCCAATCATCGGGATTGAGAGAGAGCGGGATGTAGGGGGAGGTTATGTGACTGTCGGTCCCCTGACCGTCGGTCAAATGAATGCATCCCATGCCCTTATTAACTGTGCAGCTTATACACATAATAAATGCCCCAACCCATCCCCCCCACACACACACTTACCTCATGTGTCACTGATTTTTCCTATAGGCTTCCGCTTTGGTCCTGTCTCCTCTCAGTGTGCCACCGGCTCCTCTCTGTGGTCTCATTACCGCCACAGACCAGCACCATCATAAGGGGACCACCACCATAGGCGTGCGCAGGGGGGGTTCCTGGTGCGCACAGGCACCCCCTAATGTCTGTAAACCCCCTCACACACACCTGCTGCTGCTGCAGTATCGGCGATCGCCGAGTGTGCTCATTTCTGTCCTCCGACCATTGTGCCCGCCACCCCCTCCGCTCAGTCTGGCTGTCAATCATTTTTATGGTGCAGCATCACTGACGTAATCCTACTCCCAGTTCCTCTAATTTGTGGGATGTGTCGTGATGATGTCATGCCGCGTGCATGCCCGCTCATGCTCCCACCCATGCTCTCTCTCTCCTCATCATGTGCCAACGCCACAGTAAACAGCGTTCCTCTTGGAGGAGGACAAATTCAAATTCAATATCAATATATATTTCTCTAACGTCCTAGTGGATGCTGGGGACTCCGTCAGGACCATGGGGAATAGCGGGCTCCGCAGGAGACAGGGCACATCTAAAAAAGCTTTTAGGTCACATGGTGTGTACTGGCTCCTCCCCCTATGACCCTCCTCCAAGCCTCAGTTAGGTTTTTGTGCCCGTCCGAGAGGGTGCAATCTAGGTGGCTCTCTTAAAGAGCTGTTTAGAAAAGTTTTTTTTAGGTTTCTAATCAGTGATTCCTGCTGGCGACAGGATCACTGCAACGAGGGACTTAGGGGAGAGACTTGCAACTCACCTGCGTGCAGGAGGATTGAAGTCTTAGGCTACTGGACACTGAGCTCCAGAGGGAGTCGGAACACAGGTCAGCCTGGGGTTCGTCCCGGAGCCGCGCCGCCGATCCCCCTTACAGACGCTGAAGAACGGCAGAACGGAGGTCCGGAAACAGGCGGCAGAAGACTCCTCAGTCTTCATGAAGGTAGCGCACAGCACTGCAGCTGTGCGCCATTGTTGCTACACGGCTCACTGATCTCGGTCACGGAGGGTGCAGGGCGCTGCTGGGGGCGCCCTGGGCAGCAATATAGATTACCTTAGAGGCAAATAAATACATCACATATAGCCATTAAGGCTATATGTATGTATTTAACCCAGGCCAGTTTTCCTAATAACCGGGAGAAAAGCCCGCCGTGAAAGGGGCGGAGCTTATTCTCCTCAGCACTCAGCGCCATTTTCCTGACCAGCTCCGCTGGTGAGGAAGGCTCCCACTCTCCCCTGCACTACAGAAACAGGGTTAAAGAGAAGGGGGGCATAAATTGGCGATATAATTATATATTAAGAGCCCATATATAGAAACAACACCTTCTAGGGTTGTTATATACATTATGGCGCTTTTGGTGTGTGCTGGCAAACTCTCCCTCTGTCTCCCCAAAGGGCTAGTGGGTCCTGTCCTCTATCAGAGCATTCCCTGTGTGTGTGTGCTGTAGGTCGGTACGTGTGTGTCGACATGTATGAGGAAAATGTTGGTGAGGAGACGGAGAAAATTGCCTGTAATGGTGATGTCACTCTCTAGGGAGTCGACACCAGAATGGATGGCTTACTTATGGAATTACGTGATAATGTCAACACGCTGCAAGCCGGTTGACGACATGAGACAGCCGGCGGACAAATTAGTATCGGTCCAGGCGTCTCAGACACCGTCAGGGGCTTGTAAAAACGCCCATTTACCTCAGTCGGTCGACAGACACTGACACGGACACTGACCTCAGTGTCGACGGTGAAGAAACAAACGTATTTTTCCTTTAGGGCCACAAGTTACATGTTAAGGGCAATGAAGGAGGTGTTACGTATTTCTGATACCACAAGTACCACAAATAAGGGTATTTTGTAGGGTGGGAATAAACTACTTGTAGTTTTGCCTGAATCAGATAAATTAAATGAAGTGTGTGATGATACGTGGGGTTCCTCCGACAGAAAGTTATGGGCGGTATACCCTTTTCCCGCCAGAAGTAAGGGCGAGTTGGAAAACACACCTTAGGGTGGATAAGGCGCTCACACGCTTATAAAAAACATGGCGTTACCGTTTCCAGATACGGCCGCCCTCAAGGAGCCAGCTGATAGGAAGCTGGAAAATATCATAACAGTATATACACACATACTGGTGTTATACTACGACCAGCAATCGCCTCAGCCTGGATGTGCAGCGCTGAGGGGGCTTGGTCGGATTTCCTGACTGAAAATTTTGATACCCTTGACAGGGACAGGATTTTATTGTCTATAGAGCATTTTAAGGATGCATTTCTATATATGTGTGATGCGCAGAGGCATATTTGCATTCTGGCATCAAGAGTAAATGTGATGTACATATCTGCCAGACGAAGACACGACAGTGGTCAGGTGAGGCAGATTCCAGACGGCATATGGAAGTATTGCCGTATAAAGGGGCGGTCCATTGGACCTGGTGGCCATGGCATCAGCTGAAAAATCCACCTTTTGTTACCCCGAGTCACATATTGGCAGAAAAGGACACAGTCTTTTCAGTCTCAGTCCTTTCGTCCCCATACGGGCAGGCGGGCGGAGGCCAGTCATATCTGCCCAGGGGGAGAGGAAAGGGAAGAAGACTGCAGCAAGCAGCTCATTCCCAGGAACAGAAGCTCCTCACGGCTTCTGCCAAGTCCGCAGCATAACGCTGGGGCCGTACAAGCGGACTCAGGTGCGGTAGGGGGTCATCTCAAGAGTTTCAGCAACACTCGCAAGGGAACTCCGGGATCCTACATGTAATATCCCAGGTGTACATTGGAAATTCGAGACGTCTCCCCCTCACACAATTCACAGGCTGTATTCCCAGCAGGTGATAATCAAAGTACCCTTCTTACAACAAGGAAGGGGGTAGTATTCCACACTATATTGTGGTACTGAAGCCAACCGGCTCGGTGAGATCTGAAATATTTGAACACTTACATACAAGCGTTCAAATCAAGATGGAGTCACTCGGAGCAGTGATAGCGAACCAGGAAGAAGGGGACGATATGATGTCACTGGATATCAGGGACGTTTACCTACAGGTCCAAATTTGCCCTTCTCACCAAGGGTACTTCAGGTTCCTGGTACAGAACTGTCACTATCAGTTCAGACGCTGCCGTTTGGATTGTCCACGGCGCCCCGGGTCTTTACCAAGGTAATGGCCGGAATGATGATTTTTCTTAAAAGAAACATGGACGCTTTCCTGATAAGGGCAAGGTCCAGAGAACAGTTGGAGGTCGGAGTAGCACTATCTTAAGTAGTTCTACGACAGCACGAGTGGATTCTAAATATTCCAAAATCGCAGCTTTTTCCGACGACACGTCTACTGTTCCTAGGGAAGATTCTGGACACAGTCCAGAAAAACGTGTTTCTCCCAGTGGAGAAAACCAGGGAGTTATCCGAGCTAATCAGGGATCCTCCTAAAACCAGGAAAAGTGTCAGTGCATCATTGCACAAGAGTCCTGGTAAAAATGGTGGCTTATTACAAAGCAATTCCATTCGGCAGATTCCCGCAAGAACTCTTCAGTGGGATCTGCTGGACAAATGGTCCGGATCGCATCCTCAGATGCATCAGCGGATAACCCTATATCCAAGGAAAAGGGTGTCTCTCCTGTGGTGATTACAGAGTGCTCATCTTCTAGAGGGCCGCAGATTCGGCATTCAGGATTGGATGCCGGTGACCACGGAGGCCAGCCTGAGAGGCTGGGGAACAGTCACACAGGGAAAAAATTTCCAGGGAAGTGTGATTAAGTCTGGAGAATTCTCTCCGCATAAATAAGCTTAGAGCAAATTTATAATGCTCTAAACTTAGCTAGACCTCTGCTTCAAGGTCAGCCGGTATTGACCCAGTGGGATAACATCACGGCAGTCGCCCACGTAAACAGAAGGGCGGCACAAGAAGCAGGAGGGCAGTGAAAACTGCAAGGATTTTTCGCTAGGCGGAAAATCATGTGATAGCACTGTCAGCAGTGTTCTTTCCGGGAGTGGACGACTGGGAAGCAGACTTCCTCAGCAGGCATGACCTCCACCCGGGAGAGTGGAAACTTCATAGGGAAGTTTTTCAACATGATTGTGGACCGTTGGCAAAGACCAAAGGTGGACATGATGGCGTCCCGCCCGAACAAAAAACGGGACAGGTATTCCGCCAGGTCATGAGACCTTCAGGCGATAGCTGTGGATGTTCTGGTAACACCGTGGGTGTACCAGTCAGTGTAGGTGTTCCCTCCTCTGTTTCTCATAACCAAGGTATTGAGAATTATAAGACATAGAGGAGTATGAACTATACTAGTGGCTCCGGATTGGCCAAGAGGGACTTGGTACCCGGAACTTCAAGAAATGCTCACAGAGGACTAAGGGCCCGGGGAGCTAAGAAGGGACTTGATTCAGCAAGTACCATGTCTATTCCAAGACTTACCGCGGCTGCGTTTGACGGCATGGCGGTTGAATGCCGGTTCCTGAAGGGAAAAGGCATTCCATAAGAGGTCATACCTACCCTGGTCAAAGCCAGGGAGGAGGTGACCGCACAACGTCATCACCACATGTGGTGAAAATATGTTGCGTGGGTGAGGCCAGGAAGGCTCCACGACGGAAATTCAACTAGGTCGATTTCTACACTTCCTGAAAACAGGAGTGTTTTGGGCCTCAAATTGGGGTTCATTAACATTTAAATTTCGGCCCTGTAGATTTTCTTCCAGAAAGAATTGACTTCAGTTCCTGAAGTCCAGATTGTAAAGGATGTATTGCATATACAGCTTTTTGTGCCCCTAGGGGCACCGTGAGATCTCAACATAGTGTTGGGATTTCTTAAAATCATATTGGTTTGAACCGCTCAAATCTGTGGATTTGAAATATCTCACATGGCAAGTGACCATGCTGTTGACAAATATCTCACATGGGAAGTGACCATGTTGTTAGCCCTGGCCTCGGCCAGGCGATTGTCAGAATGGGCGGCTTTGTCTTACAAAAGCCCATATTAAAAATTTTCCATTTGAACAGGACAGAACTGGGACTCGTCTCCAGTTTCTTCATAAAGGGGTGTCAGCGTTTTCACCTGAAACAACCTGTTGTGGTGCCTGCGGCTACTAGGGACTTGGAGGACTCCAAGTTACTAGACGTGGTCAGGGCCCTAAAAATATATATATATATATATATATATATATATATATAGTTAGGACGGCTGGAGTCAGAAAGTCTGACTTGCTGTTTATATTGTATACACCCAACAAGCTGGGTGCTCATGCTTCTAAGCAGTCTATTGCACGCTGGATTTGTAGTACAATTCAGCTTGCACATTCTGTGGCAGGCCTGCCACAGCCGAAATATGTAGATGCCCATTCCACAAGGAAGGTGGGCTCATCCTGGGCGGCTGCCCGAGGAGTCTCGGCATTACAACTTTGCCGAGCAGCTACGTGGTCAGGGGAGAACACGTTTGTAAAATTTTACAAATTTTGATACTCTGGCTAAGGAGGACCTGGAGTTCTCTCATTCGGTGCTGCAGAGTCATCCGCACTCTCCCGCCCGTTTGGGAGCTTTGGTATAATCCCCATGGTCCTGACGGAGTCCCCAGCATCCACTAGGACGTTAGAGAAAATAAGAATTTACTTACCGATAATTCTATTTCTCGTAGTCCGTAGTGGATGCTGGGCGCCCATCCCAAGTGCGGATTGTCTGCAATGCTTGTACATAGTTATTGTTACAAAAATCGGGTTATTACTATTGTTGTGAGCCATCTTTTCGGAGGCTACTTCGTTTTGTTATCATACTGTTAACTGGGTTCAGATCACAAGTTGTACGGTGTGATTGGTGTGGCTGGTATGAGTCTTACCCGGGATTCAAGATCCTTCCTTATTGTGTACGCTCGTCCGGGCACAGTACCTAACTGAGGCTTGGAGGAGGGTCATAGGGGGAGGAGCCAGTACACACCATGTGACCTAAAAGCTTTTTTAGATGTGCCCTGTCTCCTGCGGAGCCCGCTATTCCCCATGGTCCTGATGGAGTCCCCAGCATCCACTACGGACTACGAGAAATAGAATTATCGGTAAGTAAATTCTTATTTTCGAGAGATTAGGATATAATCTATGGTAATAACATATACAAATTGAACATATATTAAAAAGATTTTATCTATCTATCTATCTATCTATCTATCTATCTATCTATCTATCTATCTATCTATCTATCTATCTGTGCATCAATTCTCTATATTATTTTGTTTGCATTGAGTGCCAATATGTGGTGGTAGACACGCCTGATAGGTGGTGCTAGACATGCCCATTAGGTGGTGTTAGACATGCCCAATAGGTGGTACTAAACACGCCCTTCTAATCGTGCACCCCCTAATAAAATATCCTGCGCACGCCTATGACCACCACATCTATTAATGCTGGAGCAGTGGCTCACAGAAAGGAGACAGTGCTGCCTGTACAGATAGTCCCATTGCCGGGAAAGGAGGGCTGGTGGAGGAGGAACCCGTACTGCCTCCACATACACCTGACGAAACACCGTTCAGGCCCACTTTAACCCCTGCCTACCACCACATGTACACACTGCAAACACATACAGTACACACACACACACCACCGCATATACACACACAGTAAACACTACACGCGTAAAAAGTCAGGGCCAATGCAAGGTTTCTCGGCACCCTAGGCAAAATTTCTGCCTACTCCCACCCACCCCCCGCCCCTCAGGTTAAAATGTGGAGGTGGCCTTTTAGAAGTTCCACAGCTGCTGCTGTCAAATAGAGAATGCACCCTACAAAAAAAATTGTAAAAAAGACACTAAACATGACCTTAGCATGGAATCCAGGTAGGCTGTAGTCAAGGGGAAGGGTGACGACACAGGCAGTAGATACAGATATATATATATATATGGAGTGTATTCAATTTGTGAGGGAGGGAGGGTTCTTGCTCATTACATTGAGCATATAAGAGTATGACACATTACAGTTCAAATGATGCCACATTACAGTGCCCCCTTATCATTATAACATCCACTACACACTCCTCTCACTGACAATGTAACATCACACAGGTCAGGCTGGGCAATGGATCAGACACAATTGCTTAACAGGCAAATCTGGGAAATTGGTATCTAACGATAAGCCTCTTGCCCCCATAACATTGGCACCGCTTGCACAGAGCCATCTTTTACATTGGACTTAATGCAATTGCCCATGGACCACAGGATTACAAGGACCCGCCCCCTGCAGACATCACAGCCACCACGAGTAGTACCGCTTTCGCCGCCAAAAGTAACTTCCACAACCCCCCTCAAGGACATCAGAGCCGCTGCAGTCTGTAACAACCCCCTCCCAACCATCAATGGCAACAGCACCAAGCCACCCCCACAGGCATCACTAACACTGATAGCAATAAGACCCCCCAAGACATCAGAACCATTGCAGCCAATAGCACCTTGTCCCGCGGAAAGCACCAAAACCAGTAAGTGGAACCTGTACATTGCTTTGCCCAGTGGACTACATTGATGTAAAGATGGTCCTGCCCTTGCACCCACTATGCCATGTTTGTTAGTCTGTGTGTGTATGGGCTGTGTGTGTGTATGGGCTCTGAAGACCCACTTCTTCACCAAACCCAGCCAAATCTCATCCTAACCCTCTGTCCCACACTGTCTACCCCGTCTGTATCACCCCTGTCTGTCTGTCCCTCCCCTTTAGAATGTAAGCTCTCACGAGCAGGGCCTTCCCTCATGTGCTTACTTTAATAATCTTCAACTGCACCAAATCCAGCAGTCCGCTGCCACCTGATACTTATGTCATTGTCATCTGCTGATATAGCTATATTTATTTACCCTGTACTTGTCCTATATTGTCTTCAACTAAGTCACTGTTTTCCTGTTTTGATTATTTGTTTATGTACTCTGTAATTGTGTGCTGTGGAACCCTTGTGGCGCCACATAAATAAAGAATCTCCTATATATTAGCCCAGATCTGTGACTTTGTGACTCATTTGCTAATGCTGGGTGGAGTCACAATACTGGGCAGAGTCACAGATCTGGCCTAATCTATAGGTTACAGAACCAAACCGCCATCACCCCGCCTCCAAGACCGACCCCCCTGCACCGCCCCGTTGTCCTCACCCATCCGTCTCGCATGAGCGGGTGATCAGCGGCGTGCAGTGCCGGGAGCAGGTAAGAGCCGCCCGCCGACTTCCTCCGCCCCTCTCCTGGCCTGCCTGATGCTGTGTTTCCGATGGGTGCCGTGCAGCAGGAGGCGGCAGCCACCGCAGAGATCAGAGCGCACAGCGATAGCACTGCGGCTTATCGCCATCCCTGCCCCCTCCTCCTGGCCCTGCACCTACGCGAGGGGAGCGCTCGGGTTTGGCCTCGGCCCCGCACAACGAGTCAAATCCTCTCTCTCTGCCTGGTGTCAGCACCGGGGAAGTGTCCCATCCAGCTGCACCAGGGTCACTGCTGCTGCCCAGTCACATGCAATGTCCCTGCTCCTGACATAATGGCAGGGCAGGGAGCATTAGATGATGATGTCCATTATTTGTATCCTGCAACTAGGGAGACATTGTTACATGTGGGGTCATACATGGCACTTCATGCAATCTCACAACCGCAGCATCATCGGACCCTAATCCCACCCTCCCACACCCATAGTGGCTCCTGTCCACCTCCCCCACCATGGCACCCCAGCATCCGCCCTTCCACCAACCATGCAACCCACATAACCGGCCCTCCCCCACCCACCGCACCCCCTCAACCACCCCGCCCGCGCCACACCCGCTACTCCCCATACCACGGTGGCTCAGGACCGCACCCCACGACACCCTCCCCCATCCATGTCTATCCCGCACCCGACACTCCCCCATCCACAGCACCTCCGGCCTCCTCCCCCATCTGCCACCCCCTTCACCCGCAGCACCTACAGACTCCATCCGCAGTCCCCCCCCCCCCTCAACCGCCCCTCCACCACTCGAAGCACTCCCACAACCGCCCCTCGCCCACCCGCAACACCCCTGGCCCCCCGCCACCATCCGTGTCTACCCCGCACCCGCCACACCCCCAATCACAGCACCTACTAGGTGTTCATCATCCCCTGCTTGCGCTGTTCACACAGTCGCAAGGGGCTAAGGCCCCTTAACCATCACATGCCCTTTATCTGCGCAATATTTAACCAATCACACAATTATGTTTGGAGGTAATACTCCATATAATCAACATATTGCACGCCCAAAGGCCGTGCAAGGCTTAAGGGGGCGTAGCCCCTTGCGACAGTGTGAAGAGCGCCCGTAGGGAGCGATGAGCACCTAGTAATAATAATATATATATATTTATATATGGTATGCAGTTAAAACCCCGCCCATCAGGATCCCGGCTGTCTCAATACCGACGTCAGGATCCCGACATGGGTACTGCCCACCATACTAGCCCACTGTCGGAATACCGGTGAAGTAGGTGATTCTCCCTCTGTTGGTGACCACGACACCAATAGAGGAAGACTAGAACCTGCGGCGAGCTGACATTCTGGTGCACGGGATACCAATGTCAGTATACTGACATTTGCCATCCCGTATGCTGGGTTCCCATACCGATCCCATATATATATATATATATATATATATATATTCTGTGACTTCAACATGCAGCCAAATCTCTCCCAGGATCTATTATGTGAGACCTATTGAGGAAGCCACACCACTTATACTTTTGAGATTGTTAAACCAGCTATATAATTCTTGAATTTCGTTGTACGTGGGTCAACATCCGAATCAGAAATAGTCTTGAATTTAAAATTGGACACCACACTTTAGGTAGTTTGCAAAAATGCCGACATATGGTTGTCAGCACTCCTAAGAGATTATAACCAATAGTATTCCTAGGCGACCCTGTAAGGATTTACGCCCAATTAGTTTTAAGGTAGTTTATACAAAACACCATTATCCAATCGATTACACATTTAAAAAGGAATACCTCTTAAGCTCTAATCAGGAGCCCTGATATAAGAGCTTCATCCACTAAGTCCAGATATAGGAGATTCTGACTAATCGTACATTTGAGGTTATGATCCTTTATATTAATTCATCATGAGCAAATTAGCTTTTTCCTATATTCGTTACCCCTGATGAAGTCGATAAGACGAAACGCGTTGGATTTGTCAGTCAGAGAATCACAACCTAGTCTGTAAAGATACTCCCTGTCGAGCTCGCACCTTGCAAAAGGTGAGGGGATATCTAGATTCCACCTTACAAACGTGTTGGCTGTGTACTCTTTTGGTTGCATTTTATTGACACAATTTTATACTTTGAACTGTGTATACGTTATTAAAATAACTTTTTACTAATTGGCCTGTTGGCCTCTTGTTTGGGTGACTATTTGGTGAGGGGTGTCTGTTACAGGTCCCCAGATTCAAATACCCTCCAGTCTACATTCCAACGAAAATAACGCTGGAAGAACTGTGTAATTACATTCCACTTTAGCGCACTTGGGAATTTATGTTTATTCTTGTATGCTTTTGAGGTCTCCCAACAAAGATCTCTCCCGTGGTGCCGCTTCTAGGTTGGCGCGAGATAAAGATATTACTGTGTTTTTATATATATATATATATATATATATATATATATAAAAACCCGTAAGTACGCGGTTCTTAATGCCAGCAACGATTAGAATTCAGACAGGCTCCTGCACAATATGTACCTACAGGTGAAGCTTTAGTTATTGTTAGGTGGGACTTATGGGGCCAGATTTTTTGTTATTTGATACTGAAAGGGGGCATGTAGCAAAGGGCACAGGTGGGCAGTGAGAGGGGTGTAGGCTGGGAAAACAGAGCTACAGTACTTTGTCCCAGGTTTGGTGATCTCCCATCAGCAGCAGCGTGGCGGAGACTGGAAATGAGCAGCATCTGTTCTTGCGCTGCCTGAGAAGAAGGGGCTAATCCAGGGGCCATCACACAGCGGACGGTAGAGGGAGTTGCAAGTGTCTCAGCTCAGTTTGCGGACACTCGAGGAGATAGACGCTACAACAGCTCTGCCCCCTGCACGGATTCTGGGATGCACCTCTGGCAAGGAGGAGTAGCAGGCTGCATACCTCTGCATTGACCTGCCTGCAGAGTGCAGATACTGGGAGGAATAAGTGCGGGTATAATGCTTTCTGCTTCGCCTCTTTACCAAGGCGAAGCAGGAAGCAGCAGCGCCGAGATGTGTTACCATCTCAGATGCAGAAGTGGGGGAGTGCAAACTCTTCCCTCCGACAATCACTGCTAGAGCACACAGCACATGTCTCTCCACCGGTCGGCTCCAGTGTGCATGTCTAAGATCTCGCTACTCTCCTAAGCAAGATCTTGCATGCAGCCCGGAGCTGGCAACTGCTACAGCGCTGTCACTGTTGTGGTTTATGGGCATCGACACCTGCAGCTGGCGAAATCAATAGCTGCAAGTGTCAGAAGGATCAGTGCAACTTTTTAGATTGTGGTATCAGTGCATCCCCTCCCCCCCCCCCAATAACGGCGTTTCATACATTTACCCCATCATGATTAGGATTCTAGACTGTGTTGTCCACAGTCCACTCCACCTTAGCGTTGACACTCTCCAGTGCAGAGCCGGCCATAGGCATAGGCAAACTAGGCAATTGCCTGGGTCATTTGGTATGCTTAGGGGCATCAGCAGCTTCTGCTGATTAAAATGATATGCGGCATGCCTATATTCTGTGTGTAGCATTTCATATGCAGATACAGCCACAGTCTCACACAGTATATAGGCATGCTGCATATCATTTTAATCAACAGAAGCTGCTTGTGCATCCTAGCCACACAGCAATGCAAATAAGATGCATTTTCATAAAAAAAAGGTGCCCGACATTAGCATTGAGGCAAGATTTACGAGGACACATCTGTATCCAAGCAGAGGCAGAGGTTACAGTGTTAGTGGCAGTGTGAGTGCTGTGTGCATGTGAGTGGGCTGGTTGTGCAGTAGTGTTCGGAATATGTGTAAGGAGCATTATGTGTGTCATGCAAAAATGCATTACTAATGTGCAACATATGTGTAAGGGGCACTATGTGTGTCATTATGTGTATAAGGGCATTAATAATGTGCGGCATATGTGTAACAGGGTACTACTGTATGTGTGTCATTATGTGTATTGGGGCACTAATAATGTGCAGCAAATGTGTAGGGGGCACTATGTGTGTCATTATGTGTATAAGGGCATTAATAATGTGTGGCATATGTGTAACAGGGTACTACTGTATGTGTGTCATTATGTGTATAGGGGCACTACTAATGTGCAGCAAATGTGTAGGGGGCACTATGTGTATCAATATGTGTATAAGGGCATTAATAATGTGCAGCATATATGTAAGGGACATTATGTGTAAAAGGGCATTAATAAAGGTTGTCATAATGTGTAAGGCGCATTATGTTTAAGGACATTATTAATGTGTCTCATATGTGAAAGGGGCATTACTGCGTGGAATTGTGTGTATAAACGCATTACTAATGTGTGGCATTATGTGTATAGGGTGCTCTACTATGTGGCATTGCGTATAGAAAGGGCACTACTGTGTCGTCTAATGTGAATAAAGAGCAATATGGTGTGGTGTAATGTGAATAAGGAGCAATTCAGTGTGATGTAATGTGAATAAGTGGCTCTACTGTGAGGAGTAACGTTTGATAAAGCCTACTCTTTATCTTACTTAAAACCCTCTAAAAGGTGAAAGAACACAGTACGCTATTGGCGTATGGTATACCGTAAGGGTACGCACTTTGCGTAACAATCGCTTAGCTGTAGTCGAGACGCTCAAGCGTCACGTTCGCTCACGGCCAAGAGATCACAGGCAGGCACGCTATAGGCTGCCGACTAACGTAATGATATGCTACTAGCGTAGCGGACGCTTGGGACCACGAGAGATCACAAGCGGCGCTGATGCTCACAATGTTAAACCTTTATAACTATACCATAAACAATGTATTTATGCAATAAACCTTGGTGCAGTGATAGGGTGTAAATGTAACACAGTGTAACCTTATTAACTTGAAAGCTGTACGAGCGTCTCCGACGCTCTGAGAATACTTAGAAATATAATAAATACACAGATACCGGTATTAGGTTCTAACACCTTATATGAACGTTCTATTTGCAAAAGAATAATACAATACAAGTCATACACTACCAAAATAACATTGACTACCTAACCAGATAACTACACATGAAATACAATAGCAGTATAATCACACTTAAGAGAAAGAGAGAGAAAGAGGAGAAGAGAGAGAGAGATATGGCTCACAATAACAATAAAGGCAATATGGTTGCGGAGAAACTTACGCTCAAGGGAAACAATCGCATGCGCCTCTGGATATCCAGCTCCCGATTATCAGTGGTGAGAACCGTTGAAGAGAATAGAGAGCTGGCCCAGATCGGCTTGTCCTTTTATACCCTACACATAATACAGTACAATGGTCCCTATATTCTTATTGTTCATTGGACACAGGAATTCGTCTTCGCATTATAACAAAAGGTCATAGGTTGATTCATACAGGTGGGCTGTGACTATTTCCAACTGCTCAGGTGGGTGGGAAACTAGGTTTCCCGCCGCATGGATAATAAAGTGCAAATAATAGCAAATGTCCATAAACTTCTTATGTCCATAACTATTCGCACGAGCGATTAATCCGCTCCAAACCAACACCGGAATATTGCTAATTAAATACTCTTCCGATGGATACTAAACACCACTGTGTAACCCCTGTCTGACCCTTCGTATCAAACAAAGAGGGATCTCTTTGTCTATGAACATGCTACATTAACTAAACTTTCAGATTCTATCAAAGGGACCATAATCTACAAAATACATTATATAGTTAAAATATGTTACGAACGAGTCGCCCGCTAGACGCACATAAACTTTACCGTAAATGCGCACACCGTGCGCCTGCGGGTACCCGCAACGGCGAGTATGCGCACGCACGGCAGGGCTCACGAACGTGCAACAGGCACTCGCATGAGGTGCAAATATGGCAGTGTGTAGCGTGATATTTTTCTGACTTTGACAGTCCACCCTTTGGCAGTCACCAATAACTGCCACTTTCTAAAACATTTCAAAACGAGAAAAATATATATATCATGTGTAAATATTTCTATGGTTGGGTAGGGGAGGAGAGGAGAAGGTGAGAAAAGGGTATGACCTAGTGAGATAGCAGAAGCATGTGTGTATGAGTCCATGTTTGGAGGGTCATGTATCATCGTGCCGTACGTGTTTTAGATCAAGCTTCGAGGTATTGCGAAGTATACATTTGAATTCCTTCTTATCCCGTGGTACGGGTCTGTGGATGGGCTGTCAAACTTTACCGAGCTCTTTTCGGCTTTTAGTTGCAACAAAATGGGGGAGCACATTTTAGTTGATGATACATGAATGGGGGGGAATATGTGAGTGCTGATATCTGTGCCTGTATTCCCTATCGACTATGTGTGTCATTACCTGAAGGTTGTAGAGATGAAGATAAAGAACACTTATGGTAAATGCATTGATAAACTATGTGAGTTTAATATACATTTGCCGATTGAGGTCTTGTCTTGTCTTGATGTACATGTTGACTGTAGTCTCTTTGTGCTTTTGCTAATAAACGTAAGCAAAGCTTTATCAATGTCCATAGACTTACAAAAAGTGTTGGGCTAACGTTTTCATTAAAGTCACTAGGGAAATGGGGGTCTATGGCATAGTCCATCTGTTGTCTGCGTGCAAGGTTTGTCAAATTTCTTCTTTAGTCCTTCTGTTGTCTGCATACAAGGTCGTCAAATTCCTCTTCCAAGCGGGTCTTTTTACCTTGGAGAAAAACGAGAAACAGGTGAAAGAAACGGACCGTGGAATCACATTTTCATCACAACATTGTCTCTATCGTTGGGTCATAAATCACATCAGTCGTTGTTATTACAGTATCTTCACTCCTTAAACTCATCACTCGGGCGCTACGTTTATACTTTGTTAAAACCCGAACGCATCTAAATATCAGACCGACCAATATGATGACACCCAGAACACACAAAAGGAATTTCCCTACATCCATGATAATACCTTGGGTCCATTCTCCTAAACCAGAGAACCAATTTCGCGGGTTCCACCATGACACCCAACTGGTCAGCTCATTACCCACAGCGGCAAGGGTGAGATTGTGTTTCCTTCGGAACTCCCATTTTAATTGGAGAATGTCGTCCATCTTTTTGTCTATGACCTCGACCGGGTCCTCGGTGCTGTTTGTGATATACGTGCAGCACTTTATTCCATACTGAGTTGCTAGGGTGACACAATACCCACCCGTCACAGCTGTGAGATAATTGAGAATCATCCTATGCTGAACCAGTTCTGTTTTATAAGCTTGGAGCTCCCTTCCAGTATACCTGAATGTGTCATCATACATTTCAGTGATGTTGTCTAACAAATTTGCAAGCGCAGATATATATTTATAATTTATCACTCCTCTGGCGGTACGAGTGATATCTAACGCGATTAGGAATTGAATCCCGGTGGATTCACTGATCAGGTCAGAGGCCGGATGCTCTGTTCTCTCTATCAGGTGCCGTTTAACGATGTGCTCGTAATGAGTGTGAGTATAAGGAGCTTGGGCACTGCGGTGAATATCCTTCATTTTAGTATGTGATACAGTCATTACTTCAGGCAGTACTTTTCCAATATAACACAACCCTTCTGAGTTTGGGGCAAGCCACTTATACGCCTTTCTCCCGCATATGAAATATGCATCATCGGGGAGAACATATGGGACGGAGTAGGACATAACCATATTACACATTTTCCATATGAAATTTCCTAACCCTTATTCTCCCATCTGTTTAGTACACGTATCGGTTTGTACGATGTGTGCACAGTATCCTGGTGATACCTCTCCAACTCTCATGATCCTACTTCCTAGGGTATACCTATATCGGAAATATTTTCCACTACCGGCTATGTGGCGTATAAGTTCTGTATCTGTTGGCATTCTATCGGCTCTGTATGAAAAGGTCATGGTTTGGTTATTCCATGACACTTCCCAATTTCCCGGCTTTCGGGGATTGGAAATGTTAAAACATACTAGGGATCTATCCACATGATATTGGTGGAGCTTCAAACTAGGAGGACTGGAGATATTAAACCTCCTGTCCACCGGCCTCCCACCACTTAGCTCAAGTACCTCCCCTATAGTTAAAGGGAAGGGCACTAATCCTGATTTGCTATGGCCTTGAGGTACTTGAGAGCATACCCAACAATCTGTCTGATTTAACACTTTACCCACTAAGGAGTGATAGTCACTCAATGGATGCCGGTCCATGTGGATATTAAAACTAGATTGGCATTTCTTGATACACCCATCCTCAACTACACTGTCACAGAGCCTACAGATACAGTTCTCTTCAGCTAACAATCCTTCACAATTTCTTCTATTGTCAATGCTATCGGATCGTTTTCTGATACTCGCCTTTGCTTGTTGATTATGTTGTTCTTGGAAAACTACGCCTCCATCTCTGTCATCAGAACCCATTCCAGAATCTCTCTCGACCTCCATGGTACTCTCGCCGGAACAGACTGCTCTGGTCAACATCATGGTCAACAGGAAAATCCGGATCACAGTCTCTTGGGGCAAGTCCATCTTATAGGAGGAAATGGAGAAGAATGAGAAGGGGGAAAGAAATAATTGAGGGAGATGGGATGGGAAGTGGAGAAAAACAATAAAAGGGAACAGGGGATCGACAACTGCCTCTGATCTTATTATTTTCAATGCTCAGGTGCCGTCTCAGTCCTCCTGAAACAGATACTCCAGTGATACAACTTCCTCTACCGTCTGTTCTTTATCACGGGACCTCTCTGGATCAGCAACCTTCTTACAATGGGACGAATGAACCCAAGTCTCTCTCTCGGCAACCTTCAATGCTGTCGTGCTAATCAATAAGACTTGGTACGGTCCTTCCCATCGGTCAATAAGGCAACCTGAGCGTAGAAAGTTCTGTATCATTACATAATCCCCAGGTTCAATGTCATGACAATTACTATCTGGCAAATCAGGAATCACTAACTTCAGATTGTCATTCTGATTCCTTAGCTGTTTACTCATGTTAACCAGGTATTTTACAGTCACTTCATTGTTACACTTCAAATCATCCTGAGGGTTAATCATAACATGCGGTTGTCGACCAAACAAGATTTCAAAGGGGGACAGATTAAGAGGGGACCTGGGAGTGGTTCTGATGCTGTATAGTACAATGGGTAAAGCTTCTGGCTATGTCAATCCTGTTTCTGCCATAACTTTGCTCAGTTTATTTTTAATAGTGCTGTTCACTCTTTCCACCATCGCACTCGCCTGGGGGCGATATGGAGTGTGCAGCTTACTATCAATTCCCATCAACTTACACATTCCTTGAAAGACATCACCTGTAAAATGGGTACCCCTATCACTTTCAATTATTCTAGGGATACCATATCTACACACAAATTCCTGCACAATTTTCTTAGCAGTAAACATAGCGGTATTTGTGGCCGCCGGAAATGCTTCGACCCAATTTGAGAACACATCTATACAAACAAGTACATATTTCAAATTTCGACAAGGGGGTAATTGTATAAAGTCAATCTGTATTACCTGAAAAGGGCCGCTTGTAGGTGGGATATGAGATGGTTCTGTTTGTATTGCCTTTCCGATATTCTTCCTCAAGCAGGTAAGGCATGACATTGCTCTCTTACCTGCATGGGATGAGAATCCTGGGGCGCACCAATATGCTCTTACCAACTTGCACATTCCTTCCTTGCCCAGATGAGTCAGCCCATGTGCTGCTTCAGCTAAACATGGAAGATATGTTCTGGGGGCCACTGGTTTACCCTGTCCATCTGTCCAGAGTCCTGAGGACTCCTGGCCATATCCTTTTGACCTCCAAACTGCCTTTTCCTGTGTGGAACACAAATTTTGCATTTCACACAACTTCTGTGTGTTGATGGTATTGAATACCATCAGTTGTGTGGTGTCTGTCTGTCTGGGGGTACCAGCTGCTAACTTAGCAGCTTCATCTGCTCGGCTGTTACCAAGTGATACTGGGTCTTGGCTGTATGTATGTGCTTTACACTTGATAACAGCCACTCTGTCGGGTTCCTGTATCGCGGTTAGAAGTCTTTTGATGTGAGCTGCATGCGCTATCGGTGTACCAGCTGCCGTCATGAAATTTCTGAGGCGCCATAGGGCTCCGAAATCATGGACTACCCCGAAGGCGTATCTAGAATCGGTGTAGATATTGGCTGACTTTCCCTTAGCCAATTCACATGCTCTGGTTAGGGCAACCAGTTCAGAAACCTGGGCTGAGTGAGGTGGGCCTAGCGGTTCTGCTTCCATGGTGCCTTGGTCATCTACGACTGCGTATCCAGTACACAAGTCTCCCGAGTCCGTCTGTCTGTGACAACTACCGTCAGTGTAGAAAGTAAAATCTACATCTTCCAGTGGGTTGTCACTGATGTCAGGTCTTGCCGTGAAATTTTGGGTCAAATATTCCATACAATCATGTGTGTCATCCCTTGTATTAAATCCTCCTTCCCCATCACTCTCATCCTCCACCCTTTGTGCCTGTCCAGGCACACCTGGGAGATATGTTGCAGGATTTAATGCACTGCATCTGCTTATGGTGATGTTTACAGGGGCCATTAATGCCAATTCCCATCTTGTAAACCGCGCTGATGAGACGTGCCTGGTTTGGGCAGAATTCAGCAAGGCTGACACTGCATGTGGTGTATGAATTGTGAGGTTGTGTCCTAGCACTACATCTTCGCTTTTTGTGACTAGCAATGCTATCGCAGCGACACGTCGTAAGCATGTAGGGAGGGATCGCGCTACCGTATCTAGCTGAGCGCTGTAGTATGCTACCGGCCTGCTGGTATCACCGTGCTTTTGGGTTAGGACGCCTGCCGCGCAACCAGCACTTTCTGTTCCGTACAGCTCAAAGGGTTTCCCATAGTCTGGCATACCTAATGCTGGCGCCTGCGTTAGGCACTGTTTGAGTCTCTCAAATGCCATCTCGGATTCGTCTGTATGCGAAATCCGATCAGGTTTGTTTGATGAAACCATCTCCTGCAAAGGTAATGCTAGAATGGAAAACCCTGGGATCCAGTTACGGCAATACCCACACATTCCTAAAAACGTTCTGATTTGTTGCTGGGTTTGTGGCAGAGTCATGTCTCTAATTGCTTGAATTCTATCAGCGGTCAGGTGTCTCAGTCCTTGTGTTAGACAGTGTCCCAGATATTTTACTTTAGGCTGGCATAATTGCAACTTGTCTTTGGAAACCTTGTGTCCTGTGTCTGAAAGATGAAACAGGAGCTGTTTCGTATCCTTCAGGGACGCTTCCAGTGAATCTGAACACAGTAGTAAATCGTCCACATACTGTATCAATATTGATCCACTCTCTGGTTGGAAAGACTGTAAACAATCATGCAAAGCTTGTGAAAATATACTTGGACTGTCTATGAAACCTTGTGGTAATCGAGTCCATGTGTATTGGACTCCTCTGTATGTAAATGCAAACAAATATTGGCTGTCAGGATGCAGGGGTACCGAAAAGAAGGCGGAGCAGAGGTCAATAACAGTGAAAAATTTCGCAGTGGGAGGGATCTGCATAAGGATGACAGCTGGATTTGGCACTACAGGGAACTGACTCTCAACTATTTTGTTAATCCCCCTTAGATCCTGTACTAGCCTGTAACCCCTCCCCCCACTCTTTTTCACAGGGAAGATGGGACTATTGGCAGTGCTGGATGTTCTTACCAGAATGCCCTGTTGTAGCAAGCGCTCTATTACGGGGTATACTCCTAATTCCACCTCTGGCTTCAGAGGGTATTGTGGGATTTTTGGAGCTATCCTACCATCTTTTACTTGCACAACTACTGGAGCTACGTTTGCCATTAATCCAGTGTCTTGTCCATCTTTAGTCCACAGTGACTCTGGTATTTGGGATGTCATTTCTTCTACCTGGGATGGATTCCTATTTAATATAACAGTGTGGGACATTAATTTTGATGGGGAGTCTAACATGTCTCGCACTTCCTGAGCGTGATTCTCAGGTATGTCTAAGAATACACCTTCAGGAGTACAGTAAATGACGCACCCCATTTTACACAATAAATCTCTTCCCAGGAGATTAGTCGGTGCCGATGCTACCAGCAAGAAGGAATGCTTGGTATGCAAAGGCCCTATTGTAATCTCTGCTGGTTTGCTAACAGGGTAGTGCTGGACTACTCCCGTTACTCCCATGGCTGGAATTGTCTTACCAGTGGTTCTCATGCCCACTGTCGAATTTATCACTGATTTGGTCGCCCCCGTATCTACAAGGAAATTTAATGATTTACCAGCTACATCAATTGTGACCTCGGGTTCACTTCCAAGGCTTGCAATCAATTTCACTGGCTGCAGATTACAGGTATGGCCACACCCCTATTGGGTATGGTGACCTCCCTGAATCGCGCTGGCAGCAACTACTTGAGAAGGGGGTAAATGGGAACTACCCGAGACTTGCCAGTCTCTTTTTGGGGGATACCTTTTTGTTTCCCCTGCATGTGGCTCATGACTCCGTCTCTGCGGTCCCTGATCCCAATTTCGTGTGTCATGTCGTTGTCTAGGGGGTTGATATGATTTTTGTGTGTTTTTCACTCTACAGTCTCGTGCAAAATGTCCCTCTCTATGACAGGAATAACAAGTTACCACATTTGACTTACCCACTGGGTTTGGAGATTTATACAAAGGTTGCCTTGTGGTCAGGGCCTGTATACTTACTGCCATTAACTTATCACTTTGTGACTCTCTGTGTCTGGTGATATTGCGATCATGATCAACAGCGGCTTCTCTCAAAGTAGCCACCGACAGACCTCGCCAACATGGTTGCGTGGTCTGTACTCTTGTCTTTAATGCTTCTTTCAAACCATCCATTAGCACAGATACTGCTACTTCTCTATGATTTACATTTGTCTTAATGTCTTCAATGCCTGTGTATTTAGCCATTTCTAGTAGTGCCCTATGAAAATACTTAGCAGCTGTTTCTGACTCTTTTTGTTTAATGGAGAACATTTTGTTCCATTTAACTACAGCTGGAAAATACTCTTTTAACTGTAAATTTATCCTCTTTACATTATCTTGGTTGTACACATCCATAAGGGGTACATCTTCATCTAATTTACAGTCAGCTAGAAATTGTGCTGAGTCGACATTGGAGGGTAAACATGCCCTCAGCAATATCTGCCAGTCTTTGTTATTGGGCTCTACCGTATTCCCTAGGTCTCTAATGTATTTCTGACTAGCAACTAGATCTTTTCTAGGGTCAGGGAATTCAGACACTATTGCTCTTAATTCCATTCGGGAAAATGGGCAGTGCATGGCAATGTTTCTGACAGGAGTGACTCCTGAAGTGTCCGTTTTCCCATTTGGCACTGCTATTACCCTAACGGGATTAAGTTTAATAACATCATTCTGAGTAGATTCTACAGCCTGTGGTGATATGGTTTCAGCATAGTGTATGGTGCCGTACTTACCCGTTGATACGACCTCACCTGTCCCTCCGCTAGGGGCCTTTGATACTAATCTCGGGGGTTGGGACGTGCCTACTGCTGTTTCTGATATGGTGGCTGCTAGAGAGAGCGCCGATATTGTTGCCGATTCGTCCTCTTGATCACACTCCTGGGGAAAGTTTAAAACAGGGTACAACTTGCACGGGTTAATACTTGCATTACTCATCTTATTCATATTATCCTTAACATTTATACAGTTACTAAGTGCCTGTTTATTACACATTAGTGCGTCATTCTCCGCAACCAACTTCTCTCCCGTTATGTAAGGTGGCGGTGGTGCCGTAGCTATCAGTTTCCTGATAGGGTTAGATCCCGCCGCCTGAGCCAATCCTCTCTGTATTTCACCCTCTTGTTGCCATAACTGTAAATAATCATAATGTTTGATCCGTCTCTTTGCTGATTTAATGAGACATATCCTTCTCCTTAGATTTAGTAACACATCTGGGCTAAAGCTGCCTACTCTTGGGAACTTCTCCCCGTCATGTACAGTCATTCTTTCCCATTCATCACATAAAACCTCTGTGTGTGAACCGTATTTTTCACACATTACATACCTTGCCGACCCGATTGGTCGGTTTACTGAATCAACCCGAACCGAGGTTGATCGCCCCCTACCTGAACAACTGGCCCCCATAACTTGCAGGTGTTGCTTTCACTACCTCTGACCTTAATCAGGGTCTTCGGCGAACCCTTACAAAAACCAAGATGTTCAAGATAGGCCGACGGTGGCGGTTTACCGAGTACCCCACTCACTCGCCCACGCCGACCAATACGCCCACACACTGCCTTAGCGCTGGCGTACTCGACCTAGGGCCCCTATGAACCTTTATTTATTGGAACATGTGAGTGTGTTCCGCAGAGCATTGACCCTTTCCAGTAACTATTGGTTGTTGGATAGTCCCTGAGTGACCAGCGAACCTCCCTTAAAATAAAAAAAAATTCACAAATCACGTTAAAATGTACAAATAGCGTTTATGACCCCTCTAGCGTACGCAAATGGTACTGGGTCAAATTACTAACTAATGCACACAATTACGTGCGGTACAATCGTTCGGCACATAAGCAACTAATCTTATGTGCGGAGCGACCAGTGGAATCGAAAATTTCGGCTGCGAATTCCTTCAGCCAGAGCTTTAATGGCCTATATGGGTTCTGCACCAACCCCCTGGGTTGTGCTCTTTTCTCTATAGCGGACTTCTTAGTCTGCTGTACCTGGACCTCCTGGTCTGTTCCGGACCTCCTGGTCTGTGCTACAGTAGACGCTGCGTGCGTCGGCCTTTACGTTGCGTACACTAGTCTAACCCTTTTGTTAGAAACACGTGTATGCCAGCCAGATATGTCCACAGAAAATACAATTAACACGTTTATCAATGTAGATGGTCTTTAATTGTAATCATCTACCGAGCACCACCCAGGTCTTTCCTTGTATCTTAGGCAAAGCTGTGTGCGTGCTTTACAAATTACCCCTTAATGTATTACTTTTACTCTTTAACTACTAATAGCAACAAATCTTTCTTAGCACGTTATCAATTGTGAAATGGCAAACAGGAGAGTGATATGTGAAAATACACGAATGAAAAGAAATGCAGATATATGCGTGCGTGCGTGCGTACGCAAGACAGAAATAAACAGTTTTAAAAGACACTAGCGTATTGTTCTTACCTCCGGTTCCGGATTCCTTCAGCACCCTTTACTAAGCGAAGCAGACGCTTATCCAGTCAGCACTACGAGGAATATGACCTCCCGCCCTTTGCTGATGGATAATGTCTGCTGAAATTACCTAGTGCAGATATGTGAAGGACGGACGAGCCGCCAATTGATAAAGCCTACTCTTTATCTTACTTAAAACCCTCTAAAAGGTGAAAGAACACAGTACGCTATTGGCGTATGGTATACCGTAAGGGTACGCACGTTGCGTAACAATCGCTTAGCCGTAGTCGAGACGCTCGAGCGTCACGTTCGCTCACGGCCAAGAGATCACAGGCAGGCACGCTATAGGCTGCCGACTAACGTAATGATATGCTACTAGCGTAGCGGACGCTTGGGACCACGAGGAGATCACAAGCGGCGCTGATGCTCACAATGTTAAAACTTTATAACTATACCATAAACAATGTATTTATGCAATAAACCTTGGTGCAGTGATAGGGTGTAAATGTAACACAGTGTAACTTTATTAACTTGAAAGCTGTACGAGCGTCTCCGACGCTCTGAGAATACTTAGAAATATAATAAATACACAGATACCGGTATTAGGTTCTAACACCTTATATGAACGTTCTATTTGCAAAAGAATAATACAATACAAGTCATACACTACCAAAATAACATTGACTACCTAACGAGATAACTACACATGAAATACAATAGCAGTACAATAACACTTAAGAGAAAGAGAGAGAAAGAGGAGAAGAGAGAGAGAGATATGGCTCACAATAACAATAAAGGCAATATGGTTGCGGAGAAACTTACACTCAAGGGAAACAATCGCATGCGCCTCTGGATATCCAGCTCCCGATTATCAGTGGTGAGAACCGTTGAAGAGAATAGAGAGCTGGCCCAGATCGGCTTGTCCTTTTATACCCTACACATAATACAGTACAATGGTCCCTATATTCTTATTGTTCATTGGACACAGGAATTCGTCTTCGCATTATAACAAAAGGTCATAGGTTGATTCATACAGGTGGGCTGTGACTATTTCCAACTGCTCAGGTGGGTGGGAAACTAGGTTTCCCGCCGCATGGATAATAAAGTGCAAATAATAGCAAATGTCCATAAACTTCTTATGTCCATAACTATTCGCACGAGCGATTAATCCGCTCCAAACCAACACCGGAATATTGCTAATTAAATACTCTTCCGATGGATACTAAACACCACTGTGTAACCCCTGTCTGACCCTTCGTATCAAATAAAGAGGGATCTCTTTGTCTATGAACATGCTACATTAACTAAACTTTCAGATTCTATCAAAGGGACCATAATCTACAAAATACATTATATAGTTAAAATATGTTACGAACGAGTCGCCCGCTAGACGCACATAAACTTTACCGTAAATGCGCACACCGTAACGGCGAGTATGCGCACGCACGGCAGGGCTCACGAACGTGCAACAGGCACTCGCATGAGGTGCAAATATGGCAGTGTGTAGCGTGATATTTTTCTGACTTTGACACGTTTATAAGGTAAAGTGATACTACTGTGGGATGTAATATGAATTATGGACACTTTCACATGATCAAATGTGAATAAAGTTGCGGTACTGTGTGGCGTAATTGGAATTGGGGTTACTATTGTGTGGCCATGTCCCTTGTCAGCAAAAACACACCCCTTTTTGGGCTGTGCGCCAAATGTGCGAACTGTTCCTATTTAAAATATAGGGGGTACAAATACCAAAATAAGGACTGCTATGGGTGAGGGGTGATGGTGCTGGGAAAGAGGTGCAAGATCAGAGGTGGAACCAGCGGTGGCGCTAGGGGGCACCAGCCAAAATCTTGCCTAGGGCATCATATTGGTTAGGGCTGGCTCTGCTCCAGTGCCAGCCTCAGCACAGCAGTGAGTTGATTGAGGAGCAGAAATGGGTGCAATGCCAGCAGGAGAAGAACAGGCTGGCCGGGTGTTGCATGTATCTGGCATCTAGCAGTCACTAGCAGGGTGTGTGCTGAGAAGAACTGGAGGGGTATGGCCCCCGTATATCTTAAGTGCCCTGGGCCGCCTGGTCACCCTATCTGCAGAGACTTTGGACTGTGCCCACTCAGAGTCATGCCCACTCAATTCAAAATTTCCTATTGTGGTCTGTCACCACCTATGCTTGCTAGCTACTAACTGCTGTCAAATCAAGGCACACACACTCCTAGCAGCCATACAGTAGGTTAAAGTGCATTTAAAGAAGTACAGTAATAGTGCTTTAGTGATTGCATTACTGTATTTTTTATTTAAAACAAATTGCCCCATTTCACTAGAGCTCACAAATAAATAAATGAATATAAATATCATCTTATTTTCCCGAAAAGCTGCTTCGCAAAAATAGCAGTTTTTTCGGAAGTGATATTTTTATAAGGGAATCATGATCAAAAATTGTGAAATGTAAGGGTGAGAATTAAAAACTAAAAATTCTTATGTCTCAGTTTTTTTCATAATGAATATGCCCCCATGCCACAAAACAAGAATACAATACATAAGGATGCAAGAAAATGTCATTGTGACACATAATGAACTGAAACCACAAACATCACAAATGATGTATAAGCAGCTGAAGTACAGATGGAGCCATGCTAGTCGCGGTTCCGTCTGTAACTAGGGGCGCACCTTTCTCTGACAACGTCTCCACCCGGCCGGGCGGGCGTGACGGAGACGCACACCGTCCACTTGAATGGAGAGCGTTTCAGTCCGTGCGCCCAGATAGAGACTCTCACAATGGGAGCGTCTCTGTGCACTCCAGGAGTGACCAGGCGGACTGATTGCCCAGTCACGCCAGGAGTGCGCGCCTGCGAGGGAGCCGCCTCAGATGAGCGTGGCTACATCTGTACCCGACATTGCCCAGGTTTAAATGTTAAAGTTATTAACGTATCAAGGAGTTAGATGGAACTATCAATATTTTAAAAATAATTAGCAGCTCTTCCAACACACCAATGAGGTGGCTGCCCAGTGTCGTTTTTTTCTTTTCTTGGGGTGTCGCCGGTAGCCCTAATCCCCAGCTCTCATTTTTTTTTTTTGTATAATCACCTTTACCTCCAACGGTGTTCCTGCCGGCCGGCCCAAGTGGTGTTTCTGCCGGCCCAAGTGGTGTTTCTACAGCCATCTACGTGCTAATTCTAGATATGTGTAAGAATTTGCACTGGCACAAGCTGTAGCACTGATCTCATGTGCAGACTGTAAATTCTTTGCCATAGGGACTACGCGGGGCAAATTAATCAGCGGTGCCATAGTGCGTCTCATAATAAATTGCATGTCTTTCCGCAGCACTTTGTCCCCCCTGCCCCTCTCAGCAGTACCATGGGGGACACTGTTTCTCTCCACCCGTGTCTGGATGAATTTGGCCTTGCTCCCATAGGTCATTGTGCTGCGTGACTCTTCAAAGGCACTATCTGCAGGGCTGACGTGTGCAATCATGACCATTCTGCTTTTCCCGCTCAGTGCACCCTTTAGCAGCCAGGTCAGTTTACTGTCCCGATAGTTTATATGGCTGCCTGGTTTCTCGCGCAGTGCCATGATGCACTTCCTGAGGGCGAGGAGGGAGCGGTTGATGTAACCTCCTTCTTTCATGGTCTTGCCACTGTTGGTAGTCTGGCTTGCCCGCTCTGATCCTGCCAGGTCCACCATGTACAGGCGGCCTGTGCTAACCCCATCACTGCCTGTTTGTTTTACGGTGATTTGTAATATGGCATGGGAGCGTGATGAGGTCTTATTAGCTGCTGTTGTTGCTTCAGAGCGCCTTTTGTTTCCCATCTTTAGCAGATTCATGGCCTCCTCAGGAGTGCTAGGGGAGAACGCAGTAATCCCTAGTATTTTGGTGTTACCATAAGGATCCTCTCTGAGGGCCAAAGATCCAGAAGGTTTTAATAGGTCCCGGATTGTTTCCTTGTAGATCTCAGCATATGACAATGATAAAGAGAAATTATCTCTCCTTCCGGTCTCCTCAATCGTCTTATACAGGTCCTTCAGGGTGCGATAAATCATTCCGGGCTCGCGAGGCTTACCCATCATAGTATAGGTCTTCCCTGTGCCTGTTGGGCCGTAGGCGAATATGGCAGCATTGTACCCAGCTAGGATGTCATCCACTATGTTCTTCATCGTGGAATCATATACATTTTCCTGAGTAGCTGCCTGATCGAACACGTGGTTTAAGGTGAATGTTGTTTCTCTTGTCCTGCTCGAGCGCAGTACGTCATAAGGATCCTCGCCAGGGTCCTTCAGTAGCAGCGTCTGCGGACCAAGTTGGTGCATGATGCACTGGGCTCGATTCTTAGTCTCCATCAAATTAAATGGACGGATGCGCAGAGCCACAGTCACCTGATGGTCTATAGCGTTCTTCTGTTCAGTATTCATCTTCTCTCGATTCTAATATCAGAAAAGCGTAAGAAAATTATCTGTGTGTTGGCACTAGTCCAGCAATATCAGATATGAGCCAGGAAGCAGCCAGCTGCCTGTTCTATACCCATCAGCTGCATTACGACATCACTATGACATCACAATCAGCTGCACTATGACATCACTATGACATAGGCACACACCACCACCACCACATATACACACACATAGGGAGTCATTCCGAGTTGTTCGCTCGTTATTTTTTTCTCGCAACGGAGCGATTAGTCGCTAATGCGCATGCGCAATGTCCGCAGTGCGACTGCGCCAAGTAAATTTGCTATGCAGTTAGGTTTTTTACTCACGGCATTACGAGGTTTTTTCTTCGTTCTGGTGATCGTAATGTGAATGACAGGAAGTGGGTGTTTCTGGGCGGAAACTGGCCGTTTTATGGGAGTGTGTGAAAAAACGCTACCGTTTCTGGGAAAAACGCGAGAGTGGCTGGAGAAACGGAGGAGTGTCTGGGCGAACGCTGGGTGTGTTTGTTACGTCAAACCAGGAACGACAAGCACTGAACTGATCGCAGATGCCGAGTAATTCTGGAGCTACTCAGAAACTGCACAGAGCAGTCTTTTCGCAATATTGCGAACCTTTCGTTCGCAATTTTGATAAGCTAAGATTCACTCCCAGTAGGCGGCGGCTTAGCGTGTGCAAAGCTGCTAAAAGCAGCTTGCGAGCGAACAACTCGGAATGAGGGCCATAGTACACACACCCGCCACCACCACATTACACACACACATAGTACACATTACACACACATACTGTACACACAGCATATATACAGTACATACACCACCACCACCACCACCACCACATATACACACACATAGTACGCACACCCACCACCACCACATTACACACACACATAGTACACATTACACACACATACTGTACACATAGCATATATACAGTACACACACCACCACCACCACCACCACATATACACACACTTACATACCACCACATATACACACTACACGCACATACAGTCAGGGCCGGCTCTAGGCATGTTCGAATAGAGCGGCCGCGCAGGGCGCCACCCTTAATGGGCGCCGCGCGCTGGCGCCGCCATATTCGAACATGCAGCCGGCCCTGGTCACTGCAGGCGCTTGTGTGCACTGTACGCGCTGAGCGGCGCCGGTATCTAACGTCAGACGCCGGCGCAGCGCACACAAGCGCCTTGGACGCTTCCTGGCCGGCCGCCCTCCCGCCCACACCCGCACCCGGACCCGCACGCCCGCACCCGCACGCCCGCACGCCCGGACCCGGACAGCAGTAAGGATGGCACTGTGGGGGCATTTATCTGGCACTGTGGGGGCATTTATCTGGCACTGGGGGCATTTGTCTGGCACTGGGGGCATTTGTCTGGCACTGTGGGGACATTTGTCTGGCACTGGGGGCATTTGTCTGGCACTGGGGGCATTTATCTGGCACTGTGGGGACATTTATCTGGCACTGTGGGGGCATTTATCTGGCACTGTGGGGACATTTATCTGGCACTGGGGGCATTTGTCTGGCACTGTGGGGACATTTATCTGGCACTGTGGGGCGCACTGTGGGGGCATTTATCTGGCACTGTGGGGGCATTTATCTGGCACTGGGGGCATTTATCTGGCACTGTGGGGGCATTTATCTAGCACTGTGGGGGCATTTATCTAGCACTGTGGGGGCTTTTCTGTATCTACATATCTGGCACTGTGTGGCCATTTATGTATCTGGCATTGCTGGGGGGCATGTCATGTGTTGCTGGCACTGCTGGGGGGCATGTCATGTGTAGCTGGCACGGCTGGGGAGCATATCATGTAGTGTTCCCGCTAGGCGTCTGTGGCTAGGCAAAGTGTCTAACGTGCTCTGCCTGGCGTAAAGTGTCTAACGTGCTCTGCCTGGCGCAAAGTGTCTAACGTGCTCTGCCTGGCGTAAAGTGTCTAACGTGCTCTGCCTGGCGTAAAGTGTCTAACGTGCTCTGCCTGGCGCAAAGTGTCTAACGTGCTCTGCCTGGCGCAAAGTGTCTAACGTGCTCTGCCTGGCGCAAAGTGTCTAACGTGCTCTGCCTGGCGCAAAGTGTCTAACGTGCTCTGCCTGGCGCAGTGTGTATTAACTGCACTACTGTGTGGTGTAATGCGAATTGCCACTATTATGTGGCCACGCACCTTCCCCACGAAGCAACGCCCCTAAATTTTTGCTGGGTGCCTTCGGCGCGCACTATCCATGCTTTGCCATGTAGGTAGATGAGCACCAAGCATTACAGTATGTACGTCATTTTGTCTCAAAATGTGTCCTCCCTGCCCTAAAAAGTGAACACTATCGTGTAACTGGCACTGCTAGGGGGGCATATTGTGTGTAGCTGGCACTGCTGGGGGGCATATCATGTCTATCTGGCACTGCACATTGTGTATCTGGCACTATACTGGAGACATTATGTGTATCTGACACTATACTGGAGACATTGTGTGTAAGGAACACTACTGTGGCTGTTATGCGTGAGGCTGCTAATTGTGTGCGTAGAGGGTGTGTGAAAATATATTTATTTATAGTCTAATAATATGAAGTTATGAGGCCACGCCCACTTTCCAAGAGGCCACACCCACTTTTCCTGGAGCACGCGCGCCTTCGGCGCGCGCATGGGGGGGGGGGGCGCTTTTACATGTTTTCGCTCAGGGTGCAAGTAGGCCTGGAGCCGGCCCTGCATACAGTACACATAGTACATATACCATACCTCCCAACTGTCCCAATATTTTCGTGGGACAGACCCATTTTTCTGGGACTGTCCCACTCGCGGGCCATAGTGTCCCATGGTGGTGGGGGGGAGCAGTTGGAAGGTTCCTGTCACTGTGCATCAGTGAACAGCAACAGTGAATAGGCACTGTGCGCATGTGCATAGCATCTATTCACAGGACAGCGCTGGGCATGCCCCCTCAGTGACGAAAACGGGGGCGTGAATAGTGATTGTGGCACTCCTGTGAAGCCACGCCCCCTCCTCCATATGCCACGCTCCCTTATGGGGGATAAGGTCACGTTTCCCCTCATAAAGATGTTGGGAGGTATGCATATACAGTACACACACCACACATACAGTACAGTATACACACACACTAATCCATGATACTCATGAAGAAGCCATTATAGAACAGCTTACAGTACCAGGCTTTACGCAGCAGCAACTCTTTTGTGTAGTCTGGGGGTGGAGCTTGTGACTGAGAGTGACAGGCTCAGGACCCCGGTGAAGGAGAGACATGAGGGGAGGGGCGGCCACCACACTGCCTGCATGGCTCTCTGTGACTGATCCCAGGTGAGAGAGCTGGAGCCAGAGGAGGCGGGGCATGGGAGAAAGGACGGCCGCTGGCAGTCTGTGACAGGAAAGTTTTTTCTCCTGTCAACGCTGTCAGTTTACTGTGGGCCTATTTTCAATGGGGGTGCCTGGAGCTGCAGCTCCATCCGCCCCATTGTTAATCCGGCCCTGCCTGTAACACCACTGTAACACCACTCCTGTTCATACCCGCCAACTCTCCCTTAATATCAGGAAGGCTCCCTGTAATAGCAGCAGTCTCCCTGATTGCACCTTACCCCCGTTATGAAGCTGTTTTATTCTGGGGGGGGGGGGAGGGGGGCGGACAGAAATCAGAGATATATACGTATACATTAAAATGGTATCATTAATGCCATTTCCCTGCATTGGTTATACAGCACAGGTGATCCCTATGGCGACATGCTTGTGCAAACCCTGAAAAGCATCATTGTATTTTCTCTGACGTCCTAGTGGATGCTGGGAACTCCGTAAGGACCATGGGGAATAGCGGCTCCGCAGGAGACTGGGCACAAAAAGAAAAGCTTTAGGACTACCTGGTGTGCACTGGCTCCTCCCCCTATGACCCTCCTCCAAGCCTCAGTTAGATTTTTGTGCCCGACCGAGATGGGTGCAATCTAGGAGGCTCTCCTGAGCTTCTTAGGAAAAGTTAGTTTTAGGTTTTTTATTTTCAGTGAGACCTGCTGGCAACAGGCTCACTGCATCGAGGGACTAAGGGGAGAAGAAGCAAACCTGCCTGCTTGCAGCCAGCTTGGGCTTCTTAGGCTACTGGACACCATTAGCTCCAGAGGGACCGAACACAGGCCCAGCCTCGGAGTCCGGTCCCAGAGCCGCGCCGCCGGCCCCCTTACAGAGCCAGAAGCAAGAAGAGGTCCGGAAAATCGGCGGCAGAAGACATCAGTCTTCACCAAGGTAGCGCACAGCACTGCAGCTGTGCGCCATTGCTCCTCATGCACCACACGCTCCGGTCACTGATGGGTGCAGGGCGCTGGGGGGGGGGGCGCCCTGAGCAGCAATATAAACACCTTGGCTGGCTAAATTACATCACATATAACCCCCAGGGCTATATGGATGTATATTAACCCCTGCCAGATTCCTGAAAAAAGCGGGAGAAAAGTCAGCCGAGAAGGGGGCGGAGCCTATCTCCTCAGCACACTGGCGCCATTTTCCCTCACAGCTCCGCTGGAAGGACGTCTCCCTGACTCTCCCCTGCAGTCCTGCACTACAGAAAAGGGTAAAACAAGAGGGGGGGGGCACTAATTAGGCGCAGTATAATATACACAGCAGCTATAAAGGGAAAAACACTCTGTTTGGTGTTATCCCAACATATATATAGCGCTCTGGTGTGTGCTGGCATACTCTCCCTCTGTCTCCCCAAAGGGCTAGTGGGGTCCTGTCCTCTATCAGAGCATTCCCTGTGTGTGTGCTGTGTGTCGGTACGACTGTGTCGACATGTATGAAGAGGAAAATGATGTGGAGGCGGAGCAATTGCCTGTAATGGTGATGTCACCCCCTAGGGAGTCGACACCTGAGTGGATGAGCTTATGGAAGGATTTACGTGAAAGTGTCAGCTCTTTACAAAAGACGGTTGATGACATGAGACAGCCGGCTACTCAGCTGGTGCCTGTCCAGGCGTCTCAAAGACCATCAGGGGCTCTAAAACGCCCGCTACCTCAGATGGCAGATACAGACGCCGACACGGATACTGACTCCAGTGTCGACGATGAAGAGACGTATGTGACTTCCAGTAGGGCCACACGTTACATGATTGAGGCAATGAAAAATGTTTTACACATTTCTGATAGTACAAGTACCACTAAAAAGGGTATTATGTTTGGTGAGAAAAAACTACCTGTAGTTTTTCCTGCATCTGAGGAATTAAATGAAGTGTGTGATGAAGCGTGGGTTTCTCCCGATAAAAAACTGATAATTCCTAAAAAGTTATTGGCATCATACCCCTTCCCGCCAGAGGATAGGGCACGTTGGGAAACACCTCCTAGGGTGGACAAAGCGCTCACACGTTTGTCAAAACAGGTGGCACTACCGTCTCCAGATACGGCCGCCCCTAAGGAACCTGCTGACAGAAAGCAGGAGAATATCCTAAAATGTATATACACTCACACGGGTGTTATACTGCGACCAGCAATCGCCTCAGCCTGGCTGTGCAGTGCTGGGGTGGCTTGGTCGGATTCCCTGACTGAAAATATTGATACCCTGGATAGGGACAGTATATTACTGACTATAGAGCATTTAAAAGATGCATTTTTATATATGCGTGATGCACAGAGGGATATTTGCCGACTGGCATCAAGAGTAAGTGCGCTGTCCATATCTGCCAGAAGAGGGTTATGGACGCGGCAGTGGTCAGGTGATGCTGATTCCAAAAGGCATATGGAAGTATTGCCTTATAAAGGGGAGGAGTTATTTGGGGTAGGTCTATCGGACCTGGTATCCACGGCAACTGCTGGGAAATCCACATTTCTCTAACGTCCTAAGTGGATGCTGGGGACTCCGTAAGGACCATGGGAATAGCGGCTCCGCAGGAGACTGGGCACATCTAAAGAAAGCTTTAGGACTATCTGGTGTGCACTGGCTCCTCCCCCTATGACCCTCCTCCAAGCCTCAGTTAGATCTCTGTGCCCGAACGAGAAGGGTGCACACTAGGGGCTCTCCTGAGCTTCTTAGTGAAAGTTTTAGATTAGGTTTTTTATTTTCAGTGAGACCTGCTGGCAACAGGCTCACTGCATCGAGGGACTAAGGGGAGAAGAAGCGAACTCACCTGCATGCAGAGTGGATTGGGCTTCTTAGGCTACTGGACATTAGCTCCAGAGGGACGATCACAGGCCCAGTTTGGATGGGTCCCAGAGCCGCGCCGCCGGCCCCCTTACAGAGCCAGAAGGCAGAAGAGGTCCGGAAAATCGGCGGCAGAAGACGTCCTGTCTTCAACAAGGTAGCGCACAGCACTGCAGCTGTGCGCCATTGCTCTCAGCACACTTCACACTTCGGTCACTGAGGGTGCAGGGCGCTGGGGGGGGGCGCCCTGAGACGCAATAAAAACACCTTGGATGGCAAAAAAATGCATCACATATAGCTCCTGGGCTATATGGATGCATTTAACCCCTGCCAGAATCCATAAAAAAGCAGGAGAAAAGTCTGCGAAAAAGGGGCGGAGCCTATCTCCTAAGCACACTGGCGCCATTTTCCCTCACAGCTACGTTGGAGGGAAGCTCCCTGTCTCTCCCCTGCAGTCACTACACTACAGAAAGGGTTAAAAAAAGAGAGGGGGGCACTAATTAGGCGCAGTATTAACTATACAGCAGCTATAAGGGGAAAAACACTTATATAAGGTTATCCCTGTATATATATAGCGCTCTGGTGTGTGCTGGCAAACTCTCCCTCTGTCTCCCCAAAGGGCTAGTGGGGTCCTGTCCTCTATCAGAGCATTCCCTGTGTGTGTGCTGTATGTCGGTACTTTTGTGTCGACATGTATGAGGAGAAAAATGATGTGGAGACGGAGCAGATTGCCTGTAATAGTGATGTCACCCCCTAGGGGGTCGACACCTGAGTGGATGAACTGTTGGAAGGAATTACGTGACAGTGTCAGCTCTGTATAAAAGACAGTGGTTGACATGAGACAGCCGGCTACTCAGCTTGTGCCTGTCCAGACGTCTCATAGGCCGTCAGGGGCTCTAAAGCGCCCGTTACCTCAGATGGCAGATATAGACGCCGACAGAGATACTGACTCCAGTGTCGACGGTGAAGAGACGAATGTGACTTCCAGTAGGGCCACACGTTACATGATTGAGGCAATGAAAAATGTTTTACACATTTCTGATAATACGAGTACCACCAAAAAAGGGGTATTATGTTCGGTGAGGAAAAACTACCTGTAGTTTTCCTGAATCTGAGAAATTAAATGAGGTGTGAGATGATGCGTGGGTTTCCCCCGATAACAACGGATAATTTCTAAAATGTTATTGGCATTATATCCTTTCCCGCCAGAGGTTAGGGTGCGTTGGGAAACACCCCCTAGGGGGGATAAAGCGCTCACACGCTTGTAAGGGCTCTACCTTCGCCTGAGATGGCCGCCCTTAAGGATCCTGCTGATAGAAAGCAGGAGGGTATCCTAAAAGGTATTTACACACATACTGGTGTTATACTGCGACCAGCAATCGCCTCAGCCTGGATGTGCAGTGCTGGGTTGGCGTGGTCGGATTCCCTGACTGAAAATATTGATACCCTAGATAGGGACAGTATATTTTTGCCTATAGAGCATTTAAAAGATGCATTTTTATATATGCGTGATGCACAGCGGAATATTTGCCGACTGGCATCAAGTCTAAGCGCGTTGTCCATTTCTACCAGTAGAGGGTTATGGACACGTCAGTGGTCAGGTGATGCGTATTCCAAACGGCATTTGGAAGTATTGCTTTATTAAGGGAGGAGTTATTTGGGGTCGGTCTTTCAGACCTGGTGGCCACGGCAACAGCTGGGAATTCCACGTTTGTACCCCAGGTCGCCTCTCAACATGAGAAGACGCCGTATTATCAGGCGCAGTCTTTTCGTGGACAAGCGGGCAAAAGGTTCCTCATTTCTGCCCCGTGACAGAGGGAGAGGAAAAAGGCTGCAGAAATCAGCCAGTTCCCAGGAACAGAAACCCTCTCCCGCCTCTGCCAAGCCCTCAGTATACGCTGGGGCTTTACAAGCAGAATCAGGCACGGTGGGGGGCCCGTCTCAATGAATTTCAGCGCGCAGTGGGCTCACTCGCAAGTAGACCCCTGGATCCTTCAGGTGATATCTCAGGGGTACAAATTAGAATTCGAGACGTCTCCCCCTCGCCGTTTCCTAAAGTCGGCTTTACCGATGTCTCCTTCTGACAGGGAGACAGTTTTGGAAGCCATTCACAAGCTGTATTCCCAGCAGGTGATAATCAAGATACCCCTCCTGCAACAGGGAACGGGGTATTATTCCACACTGTTGTGGTACCGAAGCCGGATGGCTCGGTGAGACCGATTCTAAATCTAAAATCTTTGAACACTTACGTACAGAGGTTCAAATTCAAGATTGAGTCACTCAGAGCAGTGATTGCGAACCTGGAAGAAGGGGACTACATGATGTCTCGGGACATCAAGGATGCTTACCTTCATGTCAAAATTTACCCTTCTCACCAAGGGTACCTCAGGTTTATGGTACAGAACTGTCACTATCAGTTCAGACGCTGCCGTATGGATGGTACACGGCACCCCGGGTCTTTACCAAGGTAATGGCCGAAATGATGATATTCCTTCGAAGGAAGTGAATTTTAGTTATCCCTTCCTTGGACAATTCCCTGATAAGGGTAAGATCCAGGGAACAGTTGGAGGTCGGTGTAGCACTATCTCAGGTAGTGTTGCGACAGCACGATTGGATTCTCAATATTCCAAAATCGCACCTGGTTCCGATGACGTGTCTTCTGTTCCTAGGGATGATCCTGGACACAGTCCAGAAAAAGGTGTTTCTCCCGGAGGAGAAAGCCAGGGAGTTATCCGAGCTAGTCAGGAACCTCCTAAAACCGAGCCAAGTCTCAGTGCATCAATGCACAAGGGATCTGGGTAAAATGGTGGCTTCCTACGAAGCAATCCCATTCGGCAGATTCCACGCAAGAACTTTCCAGTGGGACCTGCTGGACAAATGGTCCGGATCGCATCTTCAGATGCATCAGCGGATAACCCTGTCACCAAGGACAAGGGTGTCTCTCCTGTGGTGGTTGCAGAGTGCTCATCTTCTAGAGGGCCGCAGATTAGGCATTCAGGACTGGGTCCTGGTGACCACGGATGCCAGCCTGCGAGGCTGGGGAGCAGTCACACAGGGAAGGAATATCCAGGGCTTATGGTCAAGCCTGGAGACATCACTTCACATAAATATCCTGAAGCTAAGGGACATTTACAATGCTCTAAGCTTAGCAAGACCTCTGCTTCAAGGTCAGCCGGTGCTGATCCAGTCGGACAACATCACGGCAGTCACCCACGTAAACAGACAGGGTGGCACAAGAAGCAGGAGGGCAATGGCAGAAGCTGCAAGGATTCTTCGCTGGGCGGAAAATCATGTGATAGCACTGTCAGCAGTATTCATTCCGGGAGTGGACAACTGGGAAGCAGACTTCCTCAGCACGACCTCCACCCGGGAGAGAGGGGACTTCACCCAGAAGTCTTCCACATGATTAAAAACTCGACAGGTATTGCGCCAGGTCCAGGGACCCTCAGGCAATAAGCTGTAGACGCTCTGGTAACACCGTGGGTGTACCAGTCAGGGTATGTGTTCCCTCCTCTGCCTCTCATACCCAAGGTACTGAGATTGATAAGATGGAGAGGAGTAAGCACTATATTCGTGGTACCGGATTGGCCAAGAAGGACTTGGTAACCGGAACTTCAAGAGATGCTCACGGAGGATCCGTGGCCTCTACCTCTAAGAAGGGACCTGCTCCAGCAAGGACCCTGTCTGTTCCAAGACTTACCGCGGCTGCGTTTGACGGCATGGCGGTTGAACGCCGGATCCTGAAGGAAAAAAGGCATTCCGGATGAAGTCATCCCTATCCTGATCAAAGCCAGGAAGGATGTAACCGCAAAAACATTATCACCGCAATTGGCGAAAATATGTTGCGTGGTGCGAGGCCAGTAAGGCCCGACGGAGGAAATTCAACTGGGTCGATTCCTACATTTCCTGCAAACAGGAGTGTCTATGGGCCTGAAATTGGGGTCCATTAAGGTTCAAATTTCGGCCCTGTCAATTTTCTTCCAAAAAGAACTAGCTTCAGTCCCTGAAGTTCAGACGTTTGTAAAAGGGGTACTGCATATACAGCCTCCTTTTGTGCCTCCAGTGGCACTTTGGGATCTCAATGTAGTTTTGGGTTCCAAAAGTCACATTGGTTTGAACCACTTAAATCTGTGGAGTTAAAATATCTCACATGGAAAGTGGTCATGCTGGGCCAGGCGCGTGTCAGAATTGGCGGCTTTATCCTGAAAAAGCCCTTATCTGATTTTCCATTCGGACAGGGCGGAATTGAGGACTCGTCCTCAGTTTCTCCCCAAGGTGGTTTCAGCGTCTCACCTGAACCAACCTATTGGTGGTGCCTGCGGCTACTAGGGACTTGGAGGCCTCCAAGTTGCTAGACGTTGTCAGTGCCCTGAAAATATATGTTTCCAGGACGGCTGGAGTCAGGAAATCTGACTCGCTGTTTATCCTGTGTGCACCCAACAAGCTGGGTGCTCCTGCTTCTAAGCAGACTATTGCTCATTGGATTTGTAGTACAATTCAGCTTGCACATTCTGTGGCAGGCCTGCCACAGCCAAAAATCTGTAAATGCCCACTCCACAAGGAAGGTGGGCTCATCTTGGGCGGCTGCCCGAGGGGTCTCGGCTTTACAACTTTGCCGAGCAGCTACTTGGTCAGGAGCAAATACGTTTGTAAAATTCTACAAAATTGATATCCTGGCTGAGGAGGACCTGGAGTTCTCTCATTTGGTGCTGCAGAGTCATCCGCACTCTCCCGCCCGTTTGGGAGCTTTGGTATAATCCCCATGGTCCTTACGGAGTCCCCAGCATCCACTTAGGACGTTAGAGAAAATAAGAATTTACTTACCGATAATTCTATTTCTCATAGTCCGTAGTGGATGCTGGGCGCCCATCCCAAGTGCGGATTGTCTGCAATACTTGTACATAGTTATTGTTACAAAAATCGGGTTATTATTGTTGTGAGCCATCTTTCAGAGGCTCCTCTGTTATCATGCTGTTAACTGGGTTCAGATCACAGGTTATACGGTGTGATTGGTGTGGCTGGTATGAGTCTTACCCGGGATTCAAAATCCTTCCTTATTGTGTACACTCGTCCGGGCACAGTATCCTAACTGAGGCTTGGAGGAGGGTCATAGGGGGAGGAGCCAGTGCACACCAGATAGTCCTAAAGCTTTCTTTAGATGTGCCCAGTCTCCTGCGGAGCCGCTATTCCCATGGTCCTTACGGAGTCCCCAGCATCCACTACGGACTATGAGAAATAGAATTATCGGTAAGTAAATTCTTATTTTTTACCCCAGGTAGCCTCTCAACATAAAAAGACGCCGTATTATCAGGCGCAGTCCTTTCGGCCCCATAAGGGCAAGCGGGCGAAAGGCTCCTCATTTCTGCCCCGTGGCAGAGGGAGAGGAAAAAGGCTGCAGCAAACAGCCAGTTCCCAGGAACAGAAGCCCTCTCCCGCTTCTGCCAAGTCCTCAGCATGACGCTGGGGCTCTACAAGCGGACTCAGGCACGGTGGGGGCCCGTCTCAAGAATTTCAGAGCGCAGTGGGCTCACTCACAAGTGGACCCCTGGATCCTTCAGGTGGTATCTCAGGGGTACAAATTGGAATTCGAGACGTCTCCCCCTCGCCGTTTCCTAAAGTCTGCCTTACCGACGTCTCCCTCCGACAGGGAGGCGGTATTGGAAGCCATTCACAAGCTGTATTCACAGCAGGTGATAATCAAGGTACCCCTCCTGCAACAGGGAAAGGGGTATTATTCCACGCTGTTTGTGGTACCGAAGCCGGATGGCTCGGTGAGACCCATTTTAAATCTAAAATCTTTGAACACTTACATACAGAGGTTCAAATTCAAGATGGAGTCACTCAGAGCGGTGATTGCGAACCTGGAAGAAGGGGATTATATGGTGTCTCTGGACATCAAGGATGCTTACCTCCATGTCCCAATTTACCCTTCTCACCAAGGGTACTTCAGGTTTGTGGTACAGAACTGCCACTATCAGTTTCAGACGCTGCAGTTTGGATTGTCCACGGCGCCCCGGGTCTTTACCAAAGTAATGGCCGAAATGATGATACTCCTTCGAAGGAAGGGAGTTTTAATTATCCCTTACTTGGACGATCTCCTGATAAGGGCAAGATCCAAGGAACAGTTGGTAGTCGGAGTAGCACTATCTCAAGTAGTGCTGCGGCAGCACGGTTGGATTCTCAATATCCCAAAATCGCAGCTGATCCCGACGACACGTCTTCTGTTCCTAGGGATGATCCTGGACACAGTCCAGAAAAAGGTGTTTCTCCCGGAAGAGAAAGCCAGAGAATTATCCGAGCTAGTCAGAAACCTCCTAAAACCAGGCCAAGTATCAGTGCACCAATGCACAAGGGTCCTGGGAAAAATGGTAGCTTCCTACGAAGCAATCCCATTCGGCAGATTCCACGCAAGAACATTCCAGTGGGACCTGCTGGACAAATGGTCCGGATCGCATCTTCAGATGCATCAGCGAATAACCCTGTCCCCAAGGACAAGGGTGTCTCTCCTGTGGTGGTTGCAGAGTGCTCATCTTCTAGAGGGCCGCAGATTCGGCATTCAGGACTGGGTTCTGGTGACCACGGATGCCAGCCTGCGAGGCTGGGGAGCAGTCACACAGGGAAGAAACTTCCAGGGCTTGTGGTCAAGCCTGGAGACATCACTTCACATAAATATCCTGGAGTTAAGAGCCATTTACAATGCTCTAAGCCAAGCAAGACCTCTGCTTCAAGGTCAGCCGGTGCTGATCCAGTCGGACAACATCACGGCAGTCGCCCACGTAAACAGACAGGGCGGCACAAGAAGCAGGAGGGCAATGGCAGAAGCTGCACGGATTCTTCGCTGGGCGGAAAATCATGTGATAGCACTGTCGGCAGTGTTCATTCCGGGAGTGGACAACTGGGAAGCAGACTTCCTCAGCAGGCACGACCTCCACCCGGGAGAGTGGGGACTTCACCCAGAAGTCTTCCACATGATGATAAACCGTTGGGAAAAACCAAAGGTGGACATGATGGCATCCCGCCTCAACAAAAAACTGGACAGGTATTGCGCCAGGTCAAGGGACCCTCAAGCAATAGCTGTGGACGCTCTGGTAACACCGTGGGTGTACCAGTCAGTGTATGTGTTCCCTCCTCTGCCTCTCATACCCAAGGTGCTGAGAATTATACGGCGGGGAGGAGTAAGATCTATTCTTGTGGCTCCGGATTGGCCAAGAAGGACTTGGTACCCGGAACTTCAAGAGATGCTCACAGAGGAACCGTGGCCTCTACCTCTGAGAAGGGACCTGCTCCAGCAGGGACCCTATCTGTTCCAAGACTTACCGCGGCTGCGTTTGATGGCATGGCGGTTGAACGCCGGATCCTAAAGGAAAAAGGCATTCCAGACGAAGTCATCCCTACTTTGATAAAAGCCAGAAAGGATGTAACCGCAAAGCATTATCACCGCATCTGGCGGAAATATGTTGCGTGGTGCGAGGCCAAAAAGGCCCCAACGGAGGAATTTCAATTGGGTCGATTCCTGCATTTCCTGCAAGCAGGAGTGTCTATGGGCCTAAAATTAGGATCCATTAAGGTCCAGATTTCGGCCCTGTCGATTTTCTTTCAGAGAGAACTGGCTTCAGTGCCTGAAGTCCAGACGTTTGTTAAGGGAGTGCTACATATACAGCCTCCTTTTGTGCCTCCAGTGGCACCCTGGGATCTGAATGTTGTTTTGGATTTCCTAAAATCACATTGGTTTGAACCACTCAACACTGTGGAATTAAAATATCTCACATGGAAAGTGGTCATGTTGTTGGCCCTGGCTTCAGCCAGGTGTGTGTCCGAATTGGCGGCTTTATCCTGTAAAAGCCCTTACCTGATTTTTCATACGGACAGGGCAGAATTGAGGACTCGTCCTCAATTTCTCCCAAAGGTGGTTTCAGCGTTTCATCTGAACCAGCCTATTATGGTACCTGCGGCTACTAAGGACTTGGAGGACTCCAAGTTGCTGGACGTTGTCAGGGCCCTGAAAATATATGTTTCCAGGACGGCTGGAGTCAGAAAATCTGACTCGCTATTTATCCTATACGCACCCAACAAGCTGGGTGCTCCTGCTTCTATGCAGACTATTGCTCGCTGGATTTGTAGTACAATTCAGCTTGCGCATTCTGTGGCAGGCCTGCCACAGCCAAAATCTGTAAAAGCCCACTCCACAAGGAAGGTGGGCTCATCTTGGGCGGCTGCCCGAGGGGTCTCGGCTTTACAACTCTGCCGAGCTGCTACTTGGTCAGGGTCAAATACTTTTGTAAAATTTTACAAATTTGACACTCTGGCTGAGGAGGACCTGGAGTTTTCTCACTCGGTGCTGCAGAGTCATCCGCACTCTCCCGCCCGTTTGGGAGCTTTGGTAATCCCCATGGTCCTTACGGAGTTCCCAGTATCCACTAGGACGTCAGAGAAAATAAGAATTTACTTACCGATAATTCTATTTCTCGTAGTCCGTAGTGGATGCTGGGCGCCCATCCCAAGTGCGGATTATCTGCAATACTTGTACATAGTTATTGTTAACAAATCGGGTTATTGTTGTTGTGAGCCATCTATCCAGAGGCTCCTCTGTTATCATGCTGTTAACTGGGTTCATATCACAAGTTGTACGGTGTGATTGGTGTGGCTGGTATGAGTCTTACCCGGGATTCAAAATCCTTCCTTATTGTGTACGCTCGTCCGGGCACAGTATCCTAACTGAGGCTTGGAGGAGGGTCATAGGGGGAGGAGCCAGTGCACACCAGGTAGTCCTAAAGCTTTTCTTTTTGTGCCCAGTCTCCTGCGGAGCCGCTATTCCCCATGGTCCTTACGGAGTTCCCAGCATCCACTACGGACTACGAGAAATAGAATTATCGGTAAGTAAATTCTTATTTTCATCAACAAGCAGATGTTACTAACTGCTTTGAGACTCGTTACATTTGGATGTAAGTCAGATTTATGACACGGCTCTCAGGCACAGCAGTACATGTCCACTTTAACACTGCGCTCATTGGTGTTGTTTTAACAATCTCCATGAAATGCTTTTTTAAAAGTAGGTATTATGCCTGTAACCCTGCTATAATACCACTCCTGTAACACCACTTTAACACCACTCCTAACCAGCGGCGCCTCCTGCCTTCTAGTAGGAGAGGTCTGCCGCTACCTGTGCCATGACCGGAGAGTAGAGAGCCAGCCGGGGCACCGGTGCCTGCACAATGGATCTGTCAGACGCCTGGACCAGTGCATGCGCACAAGAGGCCACGGGACTGTGCATGCGCAAAACGCCGGCTTCTATGGACTGCATCGGCTGCAGCCCATAGACGCCAGACAGGGCTGCCTGAAAGGCAGGGAGTGGCTTCCTACAGAAAGCCAGATCTCTGCTAATTGCAGCCTGGTCTGCAGTCTCAGACGGCAAAAACAACTCCCAATGAGACTGCCTGTAGTGTCAGTGCGCCAAGTAGTGTGCCTGTAGTGCCCTCGCCACGCTGCGGGCTCAGTGGTGACCTGCGCTGGCCACGGGATCTATTCACGCTCTATGGGTGTCGTGGACACCCACGAGTGGGAATAGTCCCTGTTGGTTGGCATTCCAATCATCGGGATTGAGAGAGAGCGGGATGTAGGGGGAGGTTATGTGACTGTCGGTCCCCTGACCGTCGGTCAAATGAATGCATCCCATGCCCTTATTAACTGTGCAGCTTATACACATAATAAATGCCCCAACCCATCCCCCCACACACACACTTACCTCATGTGTCACTGATTTTTCCTATAGGCTTCCGCTTTGGTCCTGTCTCCTCTCAGTGTGCCACCGGCTCCTCTCTGTGGTCTCATTACCGCCACAGACCAGCACCATCATAAGGGGACCACCACCACATCTATTAATGCTGGAGCAGTGGCTCACAGAGAGGAGACAGTGCTGCCTGTACAGATAGTCCCATTGCCGGGAAAGGAGGGCTGGTGGAGGAGGAACCCGTACTGCCTCCACATACAACTGACGGAACACCGTTCAGGCCCACTTTAACCCCTGCCTACCACCACATGTACACACTGCAAACACACACACACACACACACACACACACCACTGCATATACACACACAGTAAACACTACACGCGTATACAGTCAGGGCCAATGCAAGGTTTCTCGGCACCCTAGGCAAAATTTCTGCCTACTCCCTCCCACTCCCCGCCCCTCAGGTTTAAATGAGGAGGTGGCCTTTTAGAAGTTACACAGCTGCTGCTGTCAAATAGAGAGTGCACCCTACAAAAAAAATTGTAAAAAAAGACACTAAACATGACCCTAGCATGGAATCCAGGTACGCTGTAGTCAAGGGGAAGGGTGACGACACAGGCAGTAGATACAGATATATATATATATATGGAGTGTATTCAATTTGTGAGGGAGGGAGGGTTCTTGCTCATTACATTGAGCATATAAGAGTATGACACATTACAGTTCAAATGATGCCACATTACAGTGCCCCCTTATCATTATAACATCCACTACACACTCCTCTCACTGACAATGTAACATCACACAGGTCAGGCTGGGCAATGGATCAGACACAACTGCTTAACAGGCAAATCTGGGAAATTGGTATCCAACGATAAGCCTCTTGCCCCCATAACATTGGCACCGCTTGCACAGAGTCATCTTTTACATTGGACTTAATGCAATTGGCCATGGACCACAGGATTACAAGGACCCGCCCCCTGCAGACATCACAGCCACCACGAGTAGTACCGCTTTCGCCGCCAAAAGTAGCTTCCACACCCCCCCTCGAGGACATCACAGCCGCTGCAGTCTTTAGCAACCCCCTCCCAACCATCAATGACAACAGCACCAAGCCACCCCCACGGGCATCACCACCACCACTGATAGCAACAAGGTCCCCTCAAGACATCAGAGCCATTGCAGCCAATAGCACCTTGTCCTGCGGAAAGCACCAAAACCAGTAAGTGGAACCTGTACATTGCTTTGCCCAGTGGACTACATTGATGTAAAGATGGTCCTGCCCTTGCACCCACTATAGTTACGCCTATGATTGTAGGCATCAGTGCTATACGGACATCATTGCAGTGACTGCAATGATGCAAATTCACTGTCCCAATGACTGCCATACCACATAGACAGCATGCCACTAAGTGCCATACCACACAGAGAGCATCCTATCATCTGCCATATCGCACAGACAGCACATGGTATCAGTGGAATCAGTGACTACCATACCATACAGACGACACCTTTGGGATCGCAATACAGTTCACTGAGCACAAGGTGTGCTGGGACTTGTTGTCCCATTACTGCTGGATACTTGTGCTCCCTCACTGTTATCTGGACATAGTCTATCAATTACATGGATTAATACAGGACTCACATAACTCCCAGGATCCGTAGCTGTGGTTGATAAATGTGGTGACATGCACCCGAAACAAAAGGGGTGAGATATTGCATTGCTGACTAGGAGGGGATGGAGAGACTAGAGCCAGGGAGGAGCCACCCGAGAGCAGGTGCTGCACTGGCTGGTGACATCACAGCACACGGCAGTCATGTGACTGTCACTGCTGACATTGTAGCCACGCTGAGATCAGCACTTAGACCCGGCCTGGCAGTTTAGTCAGTATCTGCAAGAGCAAATGCAGGAGTTGTGTGTGCGGGTTTCCAAAGACAGGGTGGAGCCAAGCAAGTGTGTGTGGGGTGATACTAAGGTGCACCATTATATGCCGGGTTTGTTAGTCTGTGTGTGTATGGGCTGTGTGTGTGTGTGTGTGATACCCACCAAAAAGAGCAGTCAATATATCTATATACAGTATACAGTATTGTATAACTTCAAGTACCCACAGCAATTGCTGAAAAGGTCACATGACCAGAGTCAGGTGGTCTGGGAGGAGACAGTTTGAAGACAGTGGCAGTTGGTCCAGGGGAGCTCTGAGGTAATGGTGGAAAGGGAAGGAGCTGCGCTGGGTGTCAGAGCAGTGCTGACAGGCTCCTATTCTGTCCCATAAATCCCTTGAAAAGTATAATAAAATTGAATTACCAGCTACCTCAGATAAGGCAAGGCCAGGGGAGCAGCCTGGCTGCGAGTGATAGAAGCAGGCAGAACATTCCCCTGAAGTCCCGGCATCTGGTGCACGAGCAATACAGACTGGGGTAAATTTACTAAGATGGGAGTTCTATTTAAGATGAGATGTTGCCCATAGCAACCAATCAGATTCTACTTCTCATTTCTCTGACGTCCTAAGTGGATGCTGGGGACTCCGTAAGGACCATGGGGAACAGCGGCTCCGCAGGAGACAGGGCACAAAAGTAAAAGCTTTAGGATCAGGTGGTGTGCACTGGCTCCTCCCCATATGACCCTCCTCCAAGCCTCAGTTAGGTTTTTGTGCCCGGCCGAGAAGGGTGCAATCTAGGTGGCTCTCCTAAAGAGCTGCTTAGAGTAAAAGTGTTGTTAGGTTTTTTATTTTCAGTGAGTCCTGCTGGCAACAGGCTCACTGCAATGCGGGACTTAGGGGAGAAGAAGTGAACTCACCTGCGTGCAGGATGGATTGGCTTCTTAGGCTACTGGACACTAGCTCCAGAGGGACGATCACAGGTACAGCCTGGATGGGTCACCGGAGCCGCGCCGCCGACCCCCTTGCAGATGCTGAAGAGAGAAGAGGTCCAGAAATCGGCGGCTGAAGACTTCCCAGTCTTCTTAAGGTAGCGCACAGCACGGCAGCTGTGCGCCATTGCTCTCAGCACACTTCACACCAACGGTCACTGAGGGTGCAGGGCGCTGGGGGGGGCGCCCTGGGCAGCAATGAAAGTACCTATGCTGGCTAAAAATACATCACATATAGCCCCTGAGGCTATATGGATGTATTTAACCCCTGCCAGGTTGTCAGAAAAACCGGGAGAAGAGCCCACCGGAAAGTGGGCGGGGCCTATTCTCCTCAGCACACAGCGCCATTTTCCTACACAGCTCCGCTGCTAGGAAGGCTCCCAGGCTCTCCCCTGCACTGCACTACAGAAACAGGGTTAAAACAGAGAGGGGGGGCATTTTGTGTGGCGATATTATAATATATTAAGATGCTATAAGGGAAAACACTTATTATAAGGTTGTCCCTGTATAATTATAGCGTTTTGGTGTGTGCTGGCAAACTCTCCCTCTGTCTCCCCAAAGGGCTAGTGGGGTCCTGTCCTCTATCAGAGCATTCCCTGTGTGTGTGCTGTGTGTCGGTACGTGTGTGTCGACATGTATGAGGACGATGTTGGTGTGGAGGCGGAGAAATTGCCTGTAATGGTGATGTCACCCCCTAGGGAGTCGACACCGGAATGGATGGCTTATTTATGGAATTACGTGATAATGTCAACACGCTGCAAGGTCGGTTGACGACATGAGACGGCCGGCAAACCAATTAGTACCTGTCCAGGCGTCTCAAACACCGTCAGGGGCTTTAAAACGGCCATTACCTCAGTCGGTCGACACAGACACAGACACGGACACTGACTCCAGTGTCGACGGTGAAAAAAAAAAAAAAACAGACGTATTTTCCAGTAGGGCCACACGTTACATGATAAGGGCAATGAAGGAGGTGTTACATATTTCTGATACTACAAGTACCACAAAAAAGGGTATTATGTGGGGTGTGAAAAAACTACCTGTAGTTTTTCCTGAATCAGATGAATTAAAAATTGCTAATATCTAAGAAATTATTGGCGTTATACCCTTTCCCGCCAGAAGTTAGGGCGCGTTGGGAAACACCCCCTAGGGTGGATAAGGCATTCACACGCTTATCAAAACAAGTGGCGTTACCGTCTCCAGATACGGCCGCCATCAAGGAACCAGCTGATAGGAGGCTGGAAAATATCCTAAAAAGTATATACACACATACTGGTGTTATACTGCGACCAGCGATCGCCTCAGCCTGGATGTGCAGTGCTGGGGTGGCTTGGTCGGTTTCCCTGACTGAAAATATTGATACCCTTGACAGGGACAGTATTTTATTGACTATAGAGCATTTAAAGGATGCATTTCTATATATGCGAGATGCACAGAGGGATATTTGCACTCTGGCATCAAGAGTAAGTGCGATGTCCATTTCTGCCAGAAGATGTTTATGGACACGACAGTGGTCAGGTGATGCGGATTCCAAACGGCACAAGGAAGTATTGCCGTATAAAGGGGAGGAGTTATTTGGGGTAGGTCTATCGGACCTGGTGGCCACGGCAACAGCTGGAAAATCCACCTTTTTACCCCAAGTCACCTCTCAGCAGAAAAAGACACCGTCTTTTCAGCCTCAGTCCTTTCGTCCCCATAAGGGCAAGCGGGCAAAAGGCCAGTCATATCTGCCCAGGGGTAGAGGAAAGGAAAAAAGACTGCAGCAGGCAGCCCCTTCCCAGGAACAGAAGCCCTCCACCGCTTCTGCCAAGTCCTCAGCATGACGCTGGGGCCTTACAAGCGGACTCAGGTGCGGTGGGGGGTCGTCTCAAGAGTTTCAGCGCGCAGTGGGCTCACTCGCAAGTGGACCCCTGGATCCTACAGGTAGTATCTCAGGGGTACAGATTGGAATTCGAGACGTCGCCTCCTCGCAGGTTCCTGAAGTCTGCTTTACCAACGTCTCCCTCCGACAGGGAGGCAGTATTGGAAGCAATTCACCAGCAGGTGATAATCAAAGTACCCCTCCTACAACAAGGAAAGGGGTATTATTCCACACTATTTGTGGTACCGAAGCCAGACGGCTCGGTGAGACCTATTCTAAATCTGAAATCTTTGAACACTTACATACAAAGGTTCAAATCAAGATGGAGTCACTCAGAGCAGTGATAGCGAACCTGGAAGAGGGGACTATATGGTGTCCTTGGACATCAAGGATGCTTACCGCCATGTCCCAATTTGCCCTTCTCACCAAGGGTACCTCAGGTTCGTGGTACTGAACTGTCACTATCAGTTCAGACGCTGCCGTTTGGATTGTCCACGGCACCCCGGGTCTTTACCAAGGTAAGGGCCGAAATGATGATTCTTCTTCGAAGAAAAGACGTCTTAATTATCCCTTACTTGGGCGATCTCCTGATAAGGGCAAAGTCCAGGGAACAGTTGGAGGTCGGAGTAGCAGTACTGCTACAACAGCACGGGTGGATTCTAAATATTCCAAAATCGCAGCTGATCCCGACGACACGTCTGCTGTTCCTAGGGATGATTCTGGACACAGTCCAGAAAAAGGTGTTTCTCCCGGAGGAGAAAGCCAGGGAGTTATCCGAGCTAGTCAGGAACCTCCTAAAACCAGGAAAAGTGTCAGTGCATCATTGCACAAGGGTCCTGGGAAAAATGGTGGCTTCTTACGAAGCGATTCCATTCGGCAGATTTCACGCAAGAACTTTTCAGTGGGATCTGCTGGAAAAATGGTCCGGATCGCATCTTCAGATGCATCAGCGGAAAACCCTGTCTCCAAGGACAAGGGTGTCTCTTCTGTGGTGGCTGCAGAGTGCTCATCTACTAGAGGGCCGCAGATTCGGCATTCAGGACTGGGTCCTGGTGACCACGGATGCCAGCCTGAGAGGCTGGGGAGCAGTCACACAGGGAAAAAATTTCCAGGGAGTGTGGTCAAGTCTGGAGACTTCTCTCCACATAAATATACTGGAGCTAAGGGCAATTTACAATGCTCTAAGCTTAGCAAGACCTCTGCTTCAAGGTCAGCCGGTATTGATCCAGTCGGACAACATCACGGCAGTCGCCCACGTAAACAGACAGGGCGGCACAAGAAGCAGGAGGGCAATGGCAGAAACTGCAAGGATTCTTCGCTGGGCGGAAAATCATGTGATAGCAGTGTTCATTCCGGGAGTGGACAACTGGGAAGCAGACTTCCTCAGCAGGCACGACCTCCACCCGGGAGAGTGGGGACTTCATCTGGAAGTCTTCCACATGATTGTGAACCGTTGGGAAAGACCAAAGGTGGACATGATGGCGTCCCGCCTGAACAAAAAACTGGACAGGTATTGCGCCAGGTCAAGAGACCCTCAGGCAATAGCTGTGGACGTTCTGGTAACACCGTGGGTGTACCAGTCGGTGTATGTGTTCCCTCCTCTGCTTCTCATACCCAAGGTACTGAGAATTATAAGACGTAGAGGAGTAAGAACTATACTCGTGGCTCCGGATTGGCCAAGAAGGACTTGGTACCCGGAACTTCAAGAGATGCTCACAGAGGACCCATGGCCTCTGCCGCTAAGAAGGGACTTGCTTCAGCAAGTACCATGTCTGTGCCAAGACTTACCGCGGCTGCGTTTGACGGCATGGCGGTTGAACGCCGGATCCTAAGGGAAAAAGGCATTCCGGAAGAGGTCATCCCTACCCTGGTCAAAGCCAGGAAGGAGGTGACCGCACAACATTATCACCACAGGTGGCGAAAATATGTTGCGTGGTGTGAGGCCAGGAAGGCCCCCACGAAGAAATTTCAACTCGGTCGATTCCTGCATTTCCTGCAAACAGGAGTGTCTATGGGCCTAAAATTGGGGTCCATTAAGGTTCAAATTTCGGCCCTGTCGTTTTTCTTCCAGAAAGAATTGGCTTCAGTTCCTGAAGTCCAGACGTTTGTCAAGGGAGTACTGCATATACAACCCCCTTTTGTGCCTCCAGTGGCACCGTGGGATCTCAACGTAGTTCTGGGATTCCTCAAATCACATTGGTTTGAACCGCTCAAATCTGTGGATTTGAAATATCTCACATGGAAAGTGACCATGCGGTTGGCCCTGGCCTCGGCCAGGCGAGTGTCAGAATTGGCGGCTTTGTCTCACAAAAGCCCATATCTCTTTTTCCATTCGGACAGGGCAGAACTGCGGACTCGTCCCCAGTTTTTCCCTAAGGTGGTGTCAGCGTTTCACCTGAACCAGCCTATTGTGGTACCTGCGGCTAATAGGGACTTGGAGGACTCCAAGTTGCTAGATGTTGTCAGGGCCCTGAAAATATATGTTTCCAGGACGGCTGGAGTCAGGAAAACTGACTCGCTGTTTATCCTGTATGCACCCAACAAACTGGGTGCTCCTGCTTCTAAGCAGACGATTGCTCGTTGGATTTGTAGTACAATTCAGCTTGCACATTCTGTGGCAGGCCTGCCACAGCCAAAATCTGTAAATGCCCATTCCACAAGGAAGGTGGGCTCATCTTGGGCGACTGCCCAAGGGGTCTCGGCTTTACAACTTTGCCGAGCTGCTACTTGGTCAGGGGCAAACACGTTTGCAAAATTCTACAAATTTGATACCCTGGCTGAGGAGGACCTGGAGTTCTCTCATTCGGTGTTGCAGAGTCATCCGCACTCTCCCGCCCGTTTGGGAGCTTTGGTATAATCCCCATGGTCCTTACGGAGTCCCCAGCATCCACTTAGGACGTCAGAGAAAATAAGAATTTACTTACCGATAATTCTATTTCTCGTAGTCCGTAGTGGATGCTGGGCGCCCATCCCAAGTGCGGATTGTCTGCAATACTTGTACATAGTTATTGTTACAAAAATCGGGTTATTATTGTTGTGAGCCATCTTTTCAGAGGCTCCGCTGTTATCATGCTGTTAACTGGGTTCAGATCACAGGTTGTACAGTGTGATTGGTGTGGCGGGTATGAGTCTTACCCGGGATTCAAGATCCTTCCTTATTGTGCACGCTCGTCCGGGCACAGTATCCTAACTGAGGCTTGGAGGAGGGTCATAGGGGGAGGAGCCAGTGCACACCACCTGATCCTAAAGCTTTTATTATTGTGCCCTGTCTCCTGCGGAGCCGCTATATCCCCATGGTCCTTACGGAGTCCCAGCATCCACTACGGACTACGAGAAATAGATTTATCGGTAAGTAAAATCTTATTATTTCAGTCAATATTACTATCTGTAAAATAAAGTGTAGGAAAGCACTACCCTGTTTTCAGCATATACTTACAGTAAGGATACAGCTTAATCAGTCAGGCTCTACAGAGGCATTATTAAGAGACTAAAGCCTGCATTAAATGTATTTCTGCCTACAAACATCTAACCATCCTGTCATCAGTCAGTACTAATGGATATTATTTCTGACAGCCAGGGACTCTACTTTAATCTCCTACCTACTTATTTGCCTAAGAGAACAGTCAGTAACAGGATACAATAACTACTAAAATATTAACTGTGATTGCAGTTAGGAGTGGAATGGAAAGCAATTCCTAACTATGGAGGGATTACAAATAGACCTCAGCAGAGATTGTTATTCAGCTAACTTTGGCAACTGTATTGAGTGAGCATCTACATACATTGCTGGCAATTGGATTAAACTGATTGGAGCAAGTTAACTGCTAATTCCTCTAACATAGACAGCATCCTTTTCTTGTTAAAAGTTTTGAATGTGCACCACCGAAAGAGAGCTCAATTAAATTGAATTGCTACTTAATTTGAGGTATAACTCTAATAAGTAATAGTACAGAATAGTAAGGTTGAAGTATAGTGTTATGCTAATGTAAATGTGCTTAGTGATAGATCCAAAGCAAGTTTTAAACTTAGTTAGATCAAGATGTATCAAAGGGAAGTACCCATGAGGGAGGGCTCCATTATGCACACTTCCTCACCAATTACAATGCCATACTATTTTGGTGCACCATGGCTTCTTACTTTTTCAGGAGGTATGTGTACTGCAGAGTCAACTGAATTCAAAGAATTTATGACAAAAATTCAGGCAATGTTTAGGCTATACCCACTAAGTGAACAACAAAAAGTGGAAATATTAATTGGACAACTGAAGTGGACTGCTCAGCGGGAAGCAAACTCTTGGCCACAGAGTCAGAAGAGAACAGCAACAGACATATTGGAAAGATTATCGAAAATCTTTGAGTCCCGAACATTATCGGATTTGATGTTGCATTTTTATGCAAGAAAGCAGCAACCTGATGAAACTCTGCGAGAGTTCGCTCTTGGTTTACAAGAAGCATTGCAAGACATTAAGGCCTGCAAACCAGGGGAAATAATTCAAGAAGATGAAACACTTGTTAGTCAGTTTGTCGAGGGGGTCTATGGAGAACAGATGAAAGCTCATCTTAAAATGATACGGCTGCAAAAACCAACCAGCAGTTTCTTAGATTTTAAAGAAACAGCAATCAAGATTTTGGGAACCAGTTCCAGGCAAATGCAGACCACCGCATATTTGGAATCAGCAAATCAACATATTCAGTCATTGAGTATAGCAGATTTGTTAGTTGCTCTAAAAGTACAAATTGCAGAACTTATTCAGGGCATGACAGATATGTATAAAGAAATAAAGAGCTTGAAAGAAAGACCAAGAAGAGAATAGAAAGACTGGCAATCTGGAACAAGGCCCTGTTATGACAAACAATGGGGAGCGACAGGAAATTATAGACAATTTAAGGATAATTTCTCTAACGTCCTAAGTGGATGCTGGGGACTCCGTAAGGACCATGGGGAATAGCGGCTCCGCAGGAGTCTGGGCACAAAAGTAAAGCTTTAGAACTACCTGGTGTGCACTGGCTCCTCCCCCTATGACCCTCCTCCAAGCCTCAGTTAAGATTTTGTGCCCGAACGAGAAGGGTGCACACTAGGTGGCTCTCCTGAGCTGCTTAGTGAAAAGTTTAGTTTTAGGTTTTTTATTTTCAGTGAGACCTGCTGGCAACAGGCTCACTGCATCGAGGGACTAAGGGGAGAAGAAGCGAACTCACCTGCGTGCAGAGTGGATTGGGCTTCTTAGGCTACTGGACATTAGCTCCAGAGGGACGATCACAGGCCCAGCCATGGATGGGTCCCAGAGCCGCGCCGCCGGCCCCCTTACAGAGCCAGAAGACAGAAGAGGTCCGGAAAATCGGCGGCAGAAGACGTCCTGTCTTCAACAAGGTAGCGCACAGCACTGCAGCTGTGCGCCATTGCTCTCAGCACACTTCACACTCCGGTCACTGAGGGTGCAGGGCGCTGGGGGGGGGGGCGCCCTGAGACGCAATAAAAACACCTTGGATGGCAAAAAATGCATCACATATAGCTCCTGGGCTATATGGATGCATTTAACCCCTGCCAGAATACATAGAAAAACGGGAGATAAGGCCGCCGATAAGGGGGCGGAGCCTATCTCCTCAGCACACTGGCGCCATTTTCCCTCACAGCTCCGTTGGAGGGAAGCTCCCTGGCTCTCCCCTGCAGTCACTACACTACAGAAAGGGTTAAAAAAGAGAGGGGGGCACTAATTAGGCGCAGTATAAACAATACAGCAGCTATAAGGGGAAAAACACTTATATAAGGTTATCCCTGTATATATATAGCGCTCTGGTGTGTGCTGGCAAACTCTCCCTCTGTCTCCCCAAAGGGCTAGTGGGGTCCTGTCCTCTATCAGAGCATTCCCTGTGTGTGTGCTGTGTGTCGGTACGTTTGTGTCGACATGTATGAGGATAAAAATGATGTGGAGACGGAGCAGATTGCCTGTAATAGTGATGTCACCCCCTAGGGGGTCGACACCTGAGTGGATGAACTGTTGGAAGGAATTACGTGACAGTGTCAGCTCTGTATAAAAGACAGTGGTTGACATGAGACAGCCGGCTACTCAGCTTGTGCCTGTCCAGACGTCTCATATGCCGTCAGGGGCTCTAAAGCGCCCGTTACCTCAGATGGCAGATATAGACGCCGACACGGATACTGACTCCAGTGTTGACGGTGAAGAGACAAATGTGACTTCCAGTAGGGCCACACGTTACATGATGGAGGCAATGAAAAATGTTTTACACATTTCTGATAATACGAGTACCACCAAAAAGGGGTATTATGTTCGGTGAGGAAAAATTACCTGTAGTTTTCCTGAATCTGAGAAATTAAATGAGGTGTGTGATGATGCGTGGGTTTCCCCCGATAACAACTGATAATTTCTAAAATGTTATTGGCATTATATCCTTTCCCGCCAGAGGTTAGGGTGCGTTGGGAAACACCCCCTAGGGTGGATAAAGCGCTCACACGCTTGTAAGGGCTCTACCCTCTCCTGAGATGGCCGCCCTTAAGGATCCTGCTGATAGAAAGCAGGAGGGTATCCTAAAATGTATTTACACACATACTGGTGTTATACTGCGACCAGCAATCGCCTCAGCCTGGATGTGCAGTGCTGGGTTGGCGTGGTCGGATTCCCTGACTGAAAATATTGATACCCTAGATAGGGACAGTATATTTTTGCCTATAGAGCATTTAAAAGATGCATTTCTATATATGCGTGATGCACAGCGGAATATTTGCCGACTGGCATCAAGTCTAAGTGCGTTGTCCATTTCTACCAGTAGAGGGTTATGGACACGACAGTGGTCAGGTGATGCGGATTTCAAACGGCATTTGGATGAGAAGACGCCGTATTATCAGGCGCAGTCTTTTCGTGGACAAGCGGGAAAAAGGTTCCTCATTCTGCCCCGTGACAGAGGGAGAGGAAAAAGGCTGCAGAAATCAGCCAGTTCCCAGGAACAGAAACCCTTTCCCGCCTCTGCCAAGCCCTCAGTATGACGCTGGGGCTTTACAAGCAGAATCAGGCACGGTGGGGGGCCCGTCTCAATCAATTTCAGCGCGCAGTGGGCTCACTCGCAAGTAGACCCCTGGATCCTTCTGTTATGATTCCAGTACTCCTGACCGGAGGAGATCTAATGACAATGGCCAGAGTACTGGAAGGGGAATGCAGGTTACGGGAGCTAGAAAGACTAGTTGCCCCTGGCGCACTAACTCTATTGTCTCACCCGTGCTATCGAAGATCCCTTGCGAGACTATGGTTTCTTGAGCCCCTGGCAGCCACGTTTGAAAGGCGGATTATGTCTGCCCAACTCCGGTGCCCCCCGGTCTTAGTGAGAGACAAAGGGAAATCCGAGGCAGGATGATGACAAGAGGACCTCTGACTGACAATAGGCCAGTGGCAACAAGCTAACTAACCAAACCAGAAGTATGCGCGGAAAAACCGCCAGATAAAAGGACAACCAAAATCCACTAGTCCGTTACTCCTACCCAGCACCGCTGGATACCAGAGTGGATCTGTGGGAGCGGAATCCTCCGCAAAAGCTCCGAAACACAAATAATAAATAATAAGTAATAAAGCGGCCAAGCCGCAACACACGGCTACGCCGTGACTCACGAACACCACTGGATGTTAGAAGGTGCTCAGTCAGGACTCCAGGAACAGATGACGACTTCCGAGTACAGGACAACTGAGGACAGGAACGACCGGGTACAGCAGGACTGGAAACACTCTCAGCAAACAGATACAGCATGCAGGAAGCTATTACCGGCGTCTGTGAGAAGCCCTGGAAGTGTACTTAACAGGGAGTCCTCCAATCAGCTGTTCAGAGGCTGATTGGATTAAATGCCGTGCAGCTGCCTTGCTGCACGGCCAGGAAACAGGTGCCCTATTAATTTAAATGGACCCAGCAACGGGGAACGCGGTCCGCCAGTGGCGTCCCCGTTGCTAGGGTCCGTGCGGCTCCGTGCGCCCGGCGTCTAGCGTTGCCAGGGAGCCGGCGGCTGTACGCGCACGGCGTCCCTGGTTGCTAGGCGCCGGGCCGCACCGACGAGCGGACCCCGGCGCCTAACACCTTCAGTGATATCTCAGGGGTACAAATTGGAATTCGAGACGTCTCCCCCTCGCCGTTTCCTAAAGTCGGCTTTACCGATGTCTCCTTCTGACAGGGAGACAGTTTTGGAAGCCATTCACAAGCTGTATTCCCAGCAGGTGATAATCAAGGTACCCCTCCTGCAACAGGGAACGGGGTATTATTCCACACTGTTGTGGTACTGAAGCCGGACGGCTCGGTGAGACCGATTCTAAATCTAAAATCTTTGAACACTTACATACAGAGGTTCAAATTCAAGATTGAGTCACTCAGAGCAGTGATTGCGAACCTGGAAGAAGGGGACTACATGATGTCTCGGGACATCGAGGATGCTTACCTTCATGTCGAAATTTACCCTTCTCACCAAGGGTACCTCAGGTTTATGGTACAGAACTGTCACTATCAGTTCAGACGCTGCCGTATGGATGGTCCACGGCACCCCGGGTCTTTACCTAGGTAATGGCCGAAATGATGATATTCCTTCGAAGGAAGGTAATTTTAGTTATCCCTTACTTGGACGATTCCCTGATAAGGGTAAGATCCAGGGAACAGTTGGAGGTCGGTGTAGCACTATCTCAGGTAGTGTTGCGGCAGCACGATTGGATTCTCAATATTCCAAAATCGCAGCTGGTTCCGACGACTCGTCTTCTGTTCCTAGGGATGATCCTGGACACAGTCCAGAAAAAGGTGTTTCTCCCGGAGGAGAAAGCCAGGGAGTTATCCAAGCTAGTCAGGAACCTCCTAAAACCGAGCCAAGTCTTAGTGCATCAATGCACAAGGGTTCTGGGTAAAATGGTGGCTTCCTACGAAGCAATCCCATTCGGCAGATTCCACGCAAGAACTTTCCAGTGGGACCTGCTGAACAAATGGTCCGGGTCGCATCTTCAGATGCATCAGCGGATAACCCTGTCACCAAGAACAAGGGTGTCCCTCCTGTGTTGGTTGCAGAGTGCTCATCTTCTAGAGGGCCGCGGATTCGGCATTCAGGACTGGGTCCTGGTGACCACGGATGCCAGCCTGCGAGGCTGGGGAGCAGTCACACAGGGAAGGAATTTCCAGGGCTTATGGTCAAGCCTGGAGACATCACTTCACATAAATATCCTGAAGCTAAGGGCCATTTACAATGCTCTAAGCTTAGCAAGACCTCTGCTTCAAGGTCAGCCGGTGTTGATCCAGTCGGACAACATCACGGCAGTCACCCACGTAAACAGACAGGGTGGCACAAGAAGCAGGAGGGCAATGGCAGAAGCTGCAAGGATTCTTCGCTGGGCGGAAAATCATGTGATAGCACTGTCAGCAATTCCGGGAGTGGACAACTGGGAAGCAGACTTCCTCAGCAGACACGACCTCCACCCGGGAGAGTGGGGACTTCACCCAGAAGTCTTCCACATGATTATAAACCGTTGGGAAAAACTTGACAGGTATTGCGCCAGGTCAAGGGACCCTCAGGCAATAGCTGTAGACGCTCTGGTAACACCGTGGGTGTACCAGTCAGTGTCTGTGTTCCCTCATCTGCCTCTCATACCCAAGGTACTGAGATTGATAAGATGGAGAGGAGTAAGCACTATATTCGTGGCTCCGGATTGGCCAAGAAGGACTTGGTAACCGGAACTTCAAGAGATGCTCACGGAGGATCCGTGGCCTCTACCTCTAAGAAGGGACTTGCTCCAGCAAGGACCCTGTCTGTTCCAAGACTTACCGCGGCTGCGTTTGACGGCATGGCGGTTGAACGCCGGATCCTGAAGGAAAAAAGGCATTCCGGATGAAGTCATCCCTATCCTGATCAAAGCCAGGAAGGATGTAATCGCAAAACATTATCACCGCATTTGGCGAAAATATGTTGCGTGGTGCGAGGCCAGTAAGGCCCGACGGAGGAAATTCAACTGGGTCGATTCCTACATTTCCTGCAAACAGGAGTGTCTATGGGCCTGAAATTGGGGTCCATTAAGGTTCAAATTTCGGCCCTGTCAATTTTCTTCCAAAAAGAACTAGCTTCAGTCCCTGAAGTTCAGACGTTGTAAAAGGGGTACTGCATATACAGCCTCCTTTTGTGCCTCCAGTGGCACCTTGAGATCTCAATGTAGTTTTTGGGTTCCAAAAGTCACATTGGTTTGAACCACTTAAATCTGTGGAGTTAAAATATCTCACATGGAAAGTGGTCATGCTGTTGGCCCTGGCCTGGGCCAGGCGCGTGTCAGAATTGGCGGCTTTATCCTGAAAAAGCCCTTATCTGATTTTCCATTCGGACAGGGCGGAATTGAGGACTCGTCCTCAGTTTCTCCCTAAGGTGATTTCAGCGTTTCACCTGAACCAACCTATTGTGGTGCCTGCGGCTACTAGGGACTTGGAGGACTCCAAGTTGCTAGACGTTATCAGGGCCCTGAAAATATATGTTTCCAGGACGGCTGGAGTCAGAAAATCTGACTCGCTGTTTATCCTGTATGCACCCAACAAGCTGGGTGCTCCTGCTTCTAAGCAGACTATTGCTCGTTGGATTTGTAGTACAATTCAGCTTGCACATTCTGTGGCAGGCCTGCCACAGCCAAAAATCTGTAAATGCCCACTCCACAAGGAAGATGGGCTCATCTTTGGCGGCTGCCCGAGGGGTCTCGGCTTTACAACTTTGCCGAGCAGCTACCTGGTCAGGAGCAAATACATTTGTAAAATTTTACAAAATTGATACCCTGGCTGAGGAGGACCTGGAGTTCTCTCATTTGGTGCTGCAGAGTCATCCGCACTCTCCCGCCCGTTTGGGAGCTTTGGTATAATCCCCATGGTCCTTACGGAGTCCCCAGCATCCACTTAGGACGTTAGAGAAAATAAGAATTTACTTACCGATAATTCTACTTCTCATAGTCCGTAGTGGATGCTGGGCGCCCATCCCAAGTGCGGATTGTCTGCAATACTTGTACATAGTTATTGTTACAAAAATCGGGTTATTATTGTTGTGAGCCATCTTTTCAGAGGCTCCTCTGTTATCATGCTGTTAACTGGGTTTAGATCACGAGTTGTACGGTGTGATTGGTGTGGCTGGTATGAGTCTTACCCGGGATTCAAAATCCTTCCTTATTGTGTACGCTCGTCCGGGCACAGTATCCTAACTGAGGCTTGGAGGAGGGTCATAGGGGGAGGAGCCAGTGCACACCAGGTAGTTCTAAAGCTTTACTTTTGTGCCCAGACTCCTGCGGAGCCGCTATTCCCCATGGTCCTTACGGAGTCCCCAGCATCCACTACGGACTATGAGAAATAGAATTATCGGTAAGTAAATTCTTATTTTCGTCGAACAGAATCGGCCAATTTGTAGACTTTGCCAGGAGAGTGGTCATGTTGCACACTGCCAACAAGAAAATGTACTTAGAAGTACTGAGACCAAGGAACAACCCTCACGAAGAATGGAGAGAATAGGTTCACTCTTGGAGGAAGAACTACCTGGAGATGGGGGTCTCAACCCAGTAGTGCAGAACCAAATAAAAGCTGTCGGCATGCCACCTGCAGATGATGTTACGCCAGCCAGTGCTGGGAAAGTTTTGGGCAAAGTCATATGGTTCCATGTAAGATGTGGTTATGGCTTTATTAATCAAGATGACACGAAGAGAGATATCTTTGTACACTACACAGGCATCCAGAAGAACAACCCAAGAAAATATCTTCAAAGTCTGGAAGTTGGAGAGACTGTAGAGTTTTATGTGGTCAAAGGAAAGAAAGGTCTACACGCAGCAAATGTAACTGGTCCTAGTGGTATTCCAGTGCAAGGCAGCAAATATGCAGCAGATCGCAATCAGTATCAGCACTATCCATATCACAGGGGTTCTCCAAATAACTACCAGCCAAACTATCGATATAATGAAGGTGGAGAGGAGTCAGACAAAGTTGAAAGTATGGCTATAAGTGCTAATCCCCAGTCACATTACTGGAGACATCGCTACCCACCAAACTACCCAAGGAAACCATATGGAAACAGACAATATCCCGATGTCCCAGCGCAGAGTGAGTTTTTGTGGAGAACAGTTGTACAAGATACACAGAAACAGAGTGGGTTGGTGCATCAGAGCTTTCATGAAGTAGTCAGACCACAGTCTATTGTAGAGTCATTATGTCAGAGTAAGACAATAATGGAGGACACTTATTCCAGTATAGCCCACCACAACCAAGCAGATATGCAGGCATATTGTAAGGAAAATACTGAAAGCATTACCAACTTATCCATAGCAGAGAGGTTGTGGTCCTCTGTACAGAATTGCCTGGATTTTGTCATGCAAAGGCTGGATTCTTCTCTTCCTGAGCAATCATATAGTTTAGTGAAAGAGCCCTCAATTTCTGTTCCTTCAGAGTATACATTCACAGACAATGAATATATTGAGAAGAATCCCAGTGAGATAGCATTCATTATATAGCAGGTTTGAGAAAGTCAGCATGGAGAAATAAAGGTGCTCCATTTATTCAGTACAGACAGTCAGAGAATAAATGTTTATAATAGGTATTGTTCTTGTAAATATCAGATGTATGTACTTATCTCATGTTCAAAAGTTGAATAGCTAAATTGTTCTCCATGTACAAAAATGTGAGACTGTTCTTTATTGGACTTTGAAATGGCTTGTTGCATGAGGACATGCAAAATTCTAGTGGCAGAGTATGTGATACCCACCAAAAAGAGCAGTCAATATATCTATATACAGTATACAGTATTGTATAACTTCAAGTACCCACAGCAATTGCTGAAAAGGTCACATGACCAGAGTCAGGTGGTCTGGGAGGAGACAGTTTGAAGACAGTGGCAGTTGGTCCAGGGGAGCTCTGAGGTAATGGTGGAAAGGGAAGGAGCTGCGCTGGGTGTCAGAGCAGTGCTGACAGGCTCCTATTCTGTCCCATAAATCCCTTGAAAAGTATAATAAAATTGAATTACCAGCTACCTCAGATAAGGCAAGGCCAGGGGAGCAGCCTGGCTGCGAGTGACAGAAGCAGGCAGAACATTCCCCTGAAGTCCCGGCATCTGGTGCACGAGCAATACAGACTGAGAGGTGAAGCAGGAGTTGTCTTATAAGGTGATAGAGGACTTGTAACACTTGAAAGCTTCACAAGAGGTATTGCAATTAAGCACTGCACCGCACACCTCAGTACCATGCAGTCCATAATTGAGGAGAGTGACCCTTTCAAAGTAATTCATTAATAACATAGGCATATTAGCCAAAAACTTCCTCATTTCAGTCAATATTACTATCTGTAAAATAAAGTGTAGGAAAGCACTACCCTGTTTTCAGCATATACTTACAGTAAGGATACAGCTTAATCAGTCAGGCTCTACAGAGGCATTAATAAGAGACTAAAGCCTGCATTAAATGTATTTCTGCCTACAAACATCTAACCATCCTGTCATCAGTCAGTACTAATGGATATTATTTCTGACAGCCAGGGACTCTACTTTAATCTCCTACCTACTTATTTGCCTAAGAGAACAGTCAGTAACAGGATACAATAACTACTAAAATATTAACTTTGATTGCAGTTAGGAGTGGAATGGAAAGCAATTCCTAACTATGGAGGGATTACAAATAGACCTCAGCAGAGATTGTTATTCAGCTAACTTTGGCAACTGTATTGAGTGAGCATCTACACACATTGCTGGCAATTGGATTAAACTAATTGGAGCAAATTAACTGCTAATTCCTCTAACATAGACAGCATCCTTTTCTTGTTAAAAGTTTTGAATGTGCACCACCGAAAGAGAGCTCAATTAAATTGAATTGCTACATAATTTGAGGTATAACTCTAATAAGTAATAGTACAGAATAGTAAGGTTGAAGTATAGTGTTATGCTAATGTAAATGTGCTTAGTGACACTATTACTAAAGGGAATTTGGTTATGTCTGTGTACAGTTAATGTGCATGCATAACTTGAATGTTGCACCAGCAGAGATGGACTAGTTTTGGTGGTTGTCATTGGCTCTTCTTTTGTGCCACACTATAGTGTTGGGGGTATTGCATGAGTTTATTAACTGTGAGCTTTTATCTATGAACATTTTATGTTCTTGTTGAGATGATCATTATTGACTGATCACCAAATTAATTGTTGAGAAGTGTTCTTTAATAAATTAGCATGGAAAGTATACATTGTTTCTACATTTATTCAATTGAGACTCCTATACTCACCTCTCAATGAAAAATGAAAGTGATTGGAGAACTGTGAAGTAAAACTAAAGGTAATACTACAAATACTTACCTGCATATCTTACTCAACTGTAGATTTTCCATTCATTTCTACTATCACTATAATTGTACCTCAGTGTCACATTTGGCGTCCAACGAACAGGATAGATCCAAAGCAAGTTTTAAACTTAGTTAGATCAAGATGTATCAAAGGGAAGTACCCATGAGGGATGGCTCCATTATGCACACTTCCTCACCAATTACAATGCCATACTATTTTGGTGCACCATGGCTTCTTACTTTTTCAGGAGGTATGTGTACTGCAGAGTCAACTGAATTCAAAGAATTTATGACAAAAATTCAGGCAATGTTTAGGCTATACCCACTAAGTGAACAACAAAAAGTGGAAATATTAATTGGACAACTGAAGTGGACTGCTCAGCGGGAAGCAAACTCTTGGCCACAGAGAAGAGAACAGCAACAGACATATTGGAAAGATTATCGAAAATCTTTGAGTCCCGAACATTATCGGATTTGATGTTGCATTTTTATGCAAGAAAGCAGCAACCTGATGAAACTCTGCGAGAGTTTGCTCTTGGTTTACAAGAAGCATTGCAAGACATTAAGGCCTGCAAACCAGGGGAAATAATTCAAGAAGATGAAACACTTGTTAGTCAGTTTGTCGAGGGGGTCTATGGAGAACAGATGAAAGCTCATCTTAAAATGATACGGCTGCAAAAACCAACCAGCAGTTTCTTAGATTTTAAAGAAACAGCAATCAAGATTTTGGGAACCAGTTCCAGGCAAATGCAGACTACCGCATATTTGGAATCAGCAAATCAACATATTCAGTCATTGAGTATAGCAGATTTGTTAGTTGCTTTAAAAGTACAAATTGCAGAACTTATTCAGGGCATGACAGATATGTATAAAGAAATAAAGAGCTTGAAAGAAAGACCAAGAAGAGAAGAGAAAGACTGGCAATCTGGAACAAGGCCCTGTTATGACAAACAATGGGGAGCGACAGGAAATTATAGACAATTTAAGGATAATTTCGTCGAACAGAATCGGCCAATTTGTAGACTTTGCCAGGAGAGTGGTCATGTTGCACACTGCCAACAAGAAAATGTACTTAGAAGTACTGAGGCCAAGGAACAACCCTCACGAAGAATGGAGAGAATAGGTTCACTCTTGGAGGAAGAACTACCTGGAGATGGGGGTCTCAACCCAGTAGTGCAGAACCAAATAAAAGCTGTCGGCATGCCACCTGCAGATGATGTTACGCCAGCCAGTGCTGGGAAAGTTTTGGGCAAAGTCATATGGTTCCATGTAAGACGTGGTTATGGCTTTATTAATCAAGATGACACGAAGAGAGATATCTTTGTACACTACACAGGCATCCAGAAGAACAACCCAAGAAAATATCTTCAAAGTCTGGAAGTTGGAGAGACTGTAGAATTTTATGTGGTCAAAGGAAAGAAAGGTCTACACGCAGCAAATGTAACTGGTCCTAGTGGTATTCCAGTGCAAGGCAGCAAATATGCAGCAGATCGCAATCAGTATCAGCACTATCCATATCACAGGGGTTCTCCAAATAACTACCAGCCAAACTATCGATATAATAAAGGTGGAGAGGAGTCAGACAAAGTTGAAAGTATGGCTAAAAGTGCTAATCCCCAGTCACATTACTGGAGACATCGCTACCCACCAAACTACCCAAGGAAACCATATGGAAACAGACAATATCACGATGTCCCAAAGCAGAGTGAGTTTTTGTGGAGAACAGTTGTACAAGATACACAGAAACAGAGTGGGTTGGTGCATCAGAGCTTTCATGAAGTAGTCAGACCACAGTCTATTGCAGAGCCATTATGTCAGAGTAAGACAATAAAGGAGGACACTTATTCCAGTATAGCCCACCACAACCAAGCAAATATGCAGGCATATTGTAAGGAAAATACTGAAAGCATTACCAACTTATCCATAGCAGAGAGGTTGGGGTCCTCTGTACAGAATTGCCTGGATTTTGTCATGCAAAGGCTGGATTCTTCTCTTCCTGAGCAATCATATAGTTTAGTGAAAGAGCCCTCAATTTCTGTTCCTTCAGAGTATACATTCACAGACAATGAATATATTGAGAAGAATCCAAGTGAGATAGCATTCATTATGTAGCAGGTTTGAGAAAGTCAGCATGGAGAAATAAAGGTGCTCCATTTATTCAGTACAGACAGTCAGAGAATAAATGTTTATAATAGGTATTGTTCTTGTAAATATCAGATGTATGTACTTATCTCATGTTCAACAGTTGAATAGCTAAATTGTTCTCCATGTACAAAAATGTGAGACTGTTCTTTATTCGACTTTGAAATGGCTTGTTGCATGAGGACATGCAAAATTCTAGTGGCAGAGTATGTGATACCCACCAAAAAGAGCAGTCAATATATCTATATACAGTATACAGTATTGTATAACTTCAAGTACCCACAGCAATTGCTGAAAAGGTCACATGACCAGAGTCAGGTGGTCTGGGAGGAGACAGTTTGAAGACAGTGGCAGTTGGTCCAGGGGAGCTCTGAGGTAATGGTGGAAGGGAAGGAGCTGAGCTGGGTGTCAGAGCAGTGCTGACAGGCTCCTATTCTGTCCAATAAATCCCTTGAAAAGTATAATAAAATTGAATTACCAGCTACCTCAGATAAGGCAAGGCCAGGGGAGCAGCCTGGCTGCGAGTGACAGAAGCAGGCAGAACATTCCCCTGAAGTCCCGGCATCTGGTGCACGAGCAATACAGACTGAGAGGTGAAGCAGGAGTTGTCTTATAAGGTGATAGAGGACTTGTAACACTTGAAAGCTTCACAAGAGGTATTGCAATTAAGCACTGCACCGCACACCTCAGTACCATGCAGTCCATAATTGAGAGTGACCCTTTCAAAGTAATTCATTAATAACATAGGCATATTAGCCAAAAACTTCCTTATTTCAGTCAATATTACTATCTGTAAAATAAAGTGTAGGAAAGCACTACCCTGTTTTCAGCATATACTTACAGTAAGGATACAGCTTGATCAGTCAGGCACTACAGAGGCATTATTAAGAGACTAAAGCCTGCATTAAATGTATTTCTGCCTACAAACATCTAACCATCCTGTCATCAGTCAGTACTAATGGATATTATTTCTGACAGCCAGGGACTCTACTTTAATCTCCTACCTACTTATTTGCCTAAGAGAACAGTCAGTAACAGGATACAATAACTACTAAAATATTAACTTTGATTGCAGTTAGGAGTGGAATGGAAAGCAATTCCTAACTATGGAGGGATTACAAATAGACCTCAGCAGAGATTGTTATTCAGCTAACTTTGGCAACTGTATTGAGTGAGCATCTACACACATTGCTGGCAATTGGATTAAACTGATTGGAGCAAGTTAACTGCTAATTCCTCTAACATAGACAGCATCCTTTTCTTGTTAAAAGTTTTGAATGTGCACCACCGAAAGAGAGCTCAATTAAATTGAATTGCTACTTAATTTGAGGTATAATTCTAATAAGTAATAGTACAGAATAGTAAGGTTGAAGTATAGTGTTATGCTAATGTAAATGTGCTTAGTGACACTATTACTAAAGGGAATTTGGTTATGTCTGTGTACAGTTAATGTGCATGCATAACTTGAATGTTGCACCAGCAGAGATGGACTAGTTTTGGTGGTTGTCATTGGCTCTTCTTTTGTGCCACACTATAGTGTTGGGGCTATTGCATGAGTTTATTAACTGTGAGCTTTTATGTATGAACATTTTATGTTCTTGTTGAGATGATCATTATTGACTGATCACCAAATTCATTGTTGAGAAGTGTTCTTTAATAAATTAGCATGGAAAGTATACATTGTTTCTACATTTATTCAATTGAGACTCCTATACTCACCTCTCAATGAAGAATGAAAGTGATTGGAGAACTGTGAAGTAAAACTAAAGGTAATAATACAAATATTTACCTGCATATCTTACTCAACTGTAGATTTTCCATTCATTTCTACTATCACTATAATTGTACCTCAGTGTCACATGTGTATGGGCTCTGAAGACCCACTTCTTCACCAAACCCAGCCAAATCTCACCCTAACCCTCTGTCCCACGCTCTCTGTCTACCCCGTCTGTGTCACCCCTGTCTGTATGTCCCTCCCCTTTAAAATGTATGCTCTCACGAGCAGGGTCCTCTTCCCTCTTGTGCTTACTTTAATAATCTTCAACTGCACCAAATCCAGCAGTCCTCTGCCACCTGATACTTATGTCATTGTCATCTGCTGACATAGCTATATGTATTTACCCTGTACTTGTCTTATATTGTCTTCAACTACAGTAAGTCACTGTTTTCCTGTTTTGATTATTTGTTTATGTACTCTGTAATTGGGCGCTGTGGAACCCTTGTGATGCCCTATATATAAAGAATATTAATAATATTTATATATATATATATATATATTTATATATGGTATGCAGTTAAAACCCCGCCCATCAGGATCCCGGCTGTCTCAATACCGACGTCAGGATCCCGACATGGGTACTGACCACCATACTAGCCCACCGTCGGAATACCGGTGAAGTAGATGATTCTCCCTCTGTTGGTGTCCACGACACCCATAGAGGAAGACTAGAACCTGTGGCGAGCTGGCATTCTGCTGCACGGGATACCAATGTCAGTATACTGACATTTGCCATCCCATGTGCTGGGATCCCATACCAATCCCATCTATCTATCTATCTATCTATCTATCTATCTATCTATCTATCTATCTATCTATCTATATATATAACCCCATAAGTACGCGGTTCTTAATGCCAGCAATGATTAGAATTCAGACAGGCTCCTGTACAATATGTACCTACAGGTGAAGCTTTAGTTATTGTTAGGTGGGACTTATGGGGCCAGATTTTTTGTTATTTGATACTGAAAGGGGGCATGTAGCGAAGGGCACAGGTGGGCAGTGAGAGGGGTGTAGGCTGGGAAAACAGAGCTACAGTACTTTGTCCCAGGTTTGGTGATCTCCCATGAGCAGCAGCGTGGCGGAGACTGGAAATGAGCAGCATCTGTTCTTGCGCTGCCTGAGAGGAAGGGGCTAATCCAGGGGCCATCACACAGCGGACGGTAGAGGGAGTTGCAAGTGTCTCAGCTCAGTTTGCGGACACTCGAGGAGATAGACGCTACAACAGCTCTGCCCCCTGCACGGATTCTGGGATGCACCTCTGGCAAGGAGGAGTAGCAGGCTGCATACCTCTGCACTGACCTGCCTGCAGAGTGCAGATACTGGGAGGAATAAGTGCGGGTATAATGCTTTCTGCTTCGCCTCTTTACCAAGGCGAAGCAGGAAGCAGCAGCGCCGAGATGTGTTACCATCTCAGATGCAGAAGTGGGGGAGTGCAAACTCTTCCCTCCGACAATCACTGCTAGAGCACACAGCACATGTCTCTCCACCGGTCGGCTCCAGTGTGCATGTCTAAGATGTCGCTACTCTCCCTAGATCTCGCATGCAGCCCGGAGCTGGCAACTGCTACAGCGCTGTCACTGTTGTGGTTTATGGGCATCGACACCTGCAGCTGGCGAAATCAATAGCTGCAAGTGTCAGAAGGATCAGTGCAACTTTTTAGATTGTGGTATCAGTGCATCCCCCCCCCCCCCCCCCCCCAATAACGGCGTTTCATACATTTACCCCATCATGATTAGGATTCTAGACTGTGTTGTCCACAGTCCACTCCACCTTAGCGTTGACACTCTCCAATGCCAGCTTCAGCACAGCAGTGAGTTGATTGAGGAGCAGAAATGGGTGCAATGCCAGCAGGAGAAGAACAGGCTGGCCGGGTGTTGCAAGTATCTGGCATCTAGCAGTCACTAGCAGGGTGTGTGCTGAGAAGAACTGGAGGGGTATGGCCCCCGTATATCTTAAGTGCCCTGGGCCGCCTGGTCACCCTATCTGCAGAGACTTCGGACTGTGCCCACTCAGAGTCATGCCCACTCAATTCAAAATTTCCTATTGTGGTCTGTCACCACCTATGCTTGCTAGCTACTAACTGCTGTCAAATCAAGGCACACACACTCCTAGCAGCCATACAGTAGGTTAAAGTGCATTAAAAGAAGTACAGTAATAGTGCTTTAGTGATTGCATTACTGTATTTTTTATTTAAAACAAAATGCCCCATTTCACTAGAGCTCACAAATAAATAAATATATATATATATATATATATATATATTTATTGTCAAAGTCGAAAAATATTGTAGCACACACACCACGTACTAACCACATACACATGCCCGCTGCGCGTGCACTTGTTCCGCCATGCGTGCACATATCCGCAATTTGCGTCTGATCGCTCTCGCGGACCTGCGTGTGGTATGGGTATTTACGGCGGAGTTTGTGAGTGCATAGAGTGTTATCAGAACATTACATATTTAACCCAAATAGTGCACATTGTACACATAGCCCCCCTGCACCACATCAGAAAGAAATAGCTGTTTAAAATGGTTACAGAACAAAGGGATTCACCTTTTCAGGATAGGAGGGGACAGAACAAGGTTACAAGGTGGTGTTTGGTATACAGCTGTAGGGTATTTTAAGGGAAACATTCTGGTGTTGGTTTGACCACACAGATATACTATCTGCACACTCAGTTTTGTACTAATATATTGTGGGTATATGCTTTTCGTCACCATAAACCCACTTGGCGAAAAACCCCTTCTTCTTAATAACAAAAAATATTCTATATAGGAGGGGGTGCAGTCAACTACAGTAATTGTAAGCTAGAATTGGGGTGGGGAAAAAGACAAGGAGAAGTCTGTACTGTTGACGCACTTGAGACAGAGATGATTATATACTAAAAAGTAACCTTTATTAGATATGTATTAAAATGAGATGTACATTTATATGTTTTATCCCAAACTCGCAGTGAAACATAAGGTTTAAAATCACAAAACAGACATATAGGTGAATAAAGAAAATTCATTGCCATTGCTCCCACAGCACACCACACACTCCGGTCACTGTAGGGTGCAGGGCGCTGGAGGGGGGGGCGCCCTGGGCAGCAATTATTATACCTTTTGGCAATAGAAAAAACACATAATACAGTCTGGCACTGTATATGTGTAAAAAACCCCACCATTAAGTTACACAAAACGCGGGACAGAAGCCCGCCGCTGAGGGGGCAGGGCCTTCTTCCTCAGCACACCAGCGCCATTTTCCCTTCACAGCTCCGCTGGAAGCAGCTCCCCAGGCTCTCCCCTGCAGTATCCTGATACAAGAAGGCTAAAAAAGAGAGGGGGGGTACATAAATTTAGGTGCAAATAAGATAATTAAGCAGCTATTGGGAAAAATCACTTATTATAGTGTAAATCCCTGTGTTATATAGCGCTGTGGTGTGTGCTGGCATACTCTCTCTCTGTCTCCCCAAAGGACTTTGTGGGGTCCTGTCCTCAGTCAGAGCATTCCCTGTGTGTGTGCGGTGTGTCGGTACGGCTGTGTCGACATGTTTGATGAGGAGGGTTACGTGGAGGCGGAGCAAGGGCAGATAAGTGTGGTGTCACCCCCGACGGGGCCGACACCTGATTGGATGGATATGTGGAAGGTCTTAACTGACAGTGTCAACTCCTTACATAAAAGGTTCGATGACGCAGCAGCCTTGGGACAGCCGGGGTCTCTGCCCGCGCCTGCCCAGGCGACTCTGAAGCCGTCAGGGGCTCTTAAACGCCCGCTAGCTCAGATGGTGGACACAGATGTCGACACGGAGTCTGACTCCAGTGTAGATGAGGATGTGACAAATGTACAGTCTACAAAGGCCATCCGATGCATGATTACTGCAATGAAAGATGTATTGCACATTTCTGACGTTAACCCGGTTACTACCAAGAGGGGTATTATGTTTGGGGAGAAAAAGCAACCAGTGACTTTTCCCCCATCTGATGAATTAAATGAATTGTGTGAAGAAGCGTGGAGTTCCCCTGATAAGAAACTAGTGATTTCTAAGAGGTTACTGATGGCGTACCCTTTCCCGTCAACGGATAGGTTACGTTGGGAAACATCCCCTAGGGTGGACAAGGCGCTCACACGATTATCTAAAAGGGTGGCACTGCCGTCTCAGGATACGGCCGCCCTAAAGGAGCCTGCGGATTGAAAGCAGGAAGCTATTCTGAAGTCTGTGTATACACACTCTGGTACTCTACTGAGACCTGCTATTGCTTCAGCCTGGATGTGTAGTGCTGCAGCAGCATGGACTGATACCCTGTCAGACAACATTGATTCCCTCGACAGGGATACTATTTTACTAACCCTAGGACATATAAAAGACGTCGTCTTATATATGTGGGATGCCCAGAGGGACATTTGCCTGCTGGCATCTAGAATTAATGCAATGTCCATTTCTGCCAGGAGAGTATTATGGACTCGGCAGTGGACAGGTGATGCTGATTCTAAAAAACACATGGAGGTTTTGCCTTATAAGGGTGAGGAATTGTTTGGGGACGGTCTCTCGGACCTCGTATCCACAGCAACAGCTGGGAAGTCGACTTTTTTACCTCAGGTTCCCTCACAGCCTAAGAAAGCACCGTATTATCGAATGCAGTCCTTTCGGCCTCAGAAAGGCAAGCGGGTCAGAGGCGCATCCTTTCTGGCCAGAGGCAAGGGTAGAGGAAAGAAGCTGCACCAGGCAGCCAGTTCCCAGGAACAAAATTCCTCCCCTGCTTCCACTAAGTCTACCGCATGACGTTGGGGCTCCACAGGCGGAGCCAGGTGCGGTGCGGGCGCGTCTCCGAAACTTCAGCAACCAGTGGGTTCGCTCACAGGTGGATCTCTGGGCTGTACAAATTGTATCTCAGGGATACAAGCTGGAGTTCGAGGCGACTCCCCCTCGCCGTTACCTCAAATCAGCCTTGCCAGCTGCTCCCAGGGAAAGGGAGGTAGTACTGGCGGCAATTCACAAGCTGTACCTTCAGCAGGTGATAATCAAGGTACCCCTCCTTCAACAGGGAAGGGGTTACTATTCAACAATGTTTGTGGTACCGAAACCGGACGGTTCGGTGAGACCCATTCTGAATTTAAAATCCTTGAACACTTATATAAAGAAGTTCAAGTTCAAAATGGAATCGCTCAGGGCGGTTATTGCAAGCCTGGAAGAAGGGGATTTTATGGTGTCGCTGGACATCAAGGATGCTTACTTGCATGTCCCTATTTACCTACCTCACCAGGAATACCTCAGGTTTGTGGTACAGGACTGTCATTACCAATTCCAGACGTTGCCGTTTGGTCTCTCCACGGCACCGAGAATATTTACCAAGGTAATGGCCGAAATGATGATACTCCTTCGGAAGAAGGGAGTTATAATTATCCCGTACTTGGACGATCTCCTCATAAAGGCGAGGTCCAGAGAGCAGTTGTTGGTCAGCGTAGCACTCTCTCAGGAAGTGTTGCAACAGCACGGCTGGATTCTGAATATCCCAAAGTCGCAGCTGATTCCTGCGACGCGTTTGCTTTTCCTGGGCATGGTTCTGGACAAAACCGCCAGGGCGGCACAAGAAGCAGGATGGCAATGGCAGAAGCCACAAGGATTCTTCGATGGGCGGAGAATCACGTGCTAGCACTGTCGGCAGTGTTCATTCCGGGAGTGGACAACTGGGAAGCAGACTTCCTCAGCAGGCACGACCTCCACCCGGGAGAGTGGGGACTTCATCAAGAAGTCTTCACACAGATTGTAAATCGTTGGGAACTGCCACAGGTGGACTATTGCGCCAGGTCAAGGGACCATCAGGCGATAGCTGTGGACGCACTAGTGACACCGTGGGTGTACCAGTCGGTTTATGTGTTCCCTCCTCTTCCTCTCATACCCAAGGTACTGAGGATAGTAAGAAAGAGAGGAGTAAGAACTATACTCATCGTTCCGGATTGGCCAAGAAGAACTTGGTACCCAGAACTACAAGAAATGATCTCAGAGGACCCATGGCCTCTGCCTCTCAGACAGGACCTGTTACAGTAGGGGCCCTGTCTGTTCCAAGACTTACCGCGGCTGCATTTGACGGCATGGCGGTTGAACGCCGGATCCTAACGGAAAAGGGCATTCCAGATGAAGTGATTCCTACGCTGATAAAAGCTAGGAAGGATGTGACAGCAAAACATTATCACCGCATATGGCGGAAATATGTTGCTTGGTGTGAGGCCAGGAAGGCCCCAACAGAGGAATTCCAGCTGGGTCGATTTCTGCACTTCCTACAGTCAGGGGTGACTATGGGCCTAAAATTGGGGTCCATAAAGGTCCAGATTTCGGCTCTATCTATTTTCTTTCAAAGAGAACTGGCTTTACTGCCTGAAGTTCAAACGTTTGTTAAGGGAGTACTGCATATTCAGCCCCCTTTTGTGCCTCCAGTGGCACCTTGGGATCTTAACGTTGTGTTGGATTTCCTGAAATCATACTGGTTTGAGCCACTTAAGACCGTGGAGCTAAAGTATCTCACGTGGAAGGTGGTCATGCTGTTGGCCTTAGCTTCAGCTAGGCGTGTGTCAGAATTGGCGGCTTTGTCATGTAAAAGCCCATATCTGATCTTTCATATGGACAGGGCAGAATTGAGGACTCGTCCCCAATTTCTCCCAAAGGTGGTATCAGCGTTTCATTTGAACCAACCTATTGTGGTGCCTGCGGTTACTCGGGACTTCGAGGACTCCAAGTTACTTGATGTAGTCAGGGCTTTGAAAATCTATGTAGCCAGGACGGCTGGAGTCCGGAAAACTGACTCGCTGTTTATCCTGCATGCACCCAACAAGCTGGGTGCTCCTGCTTCAAAGCAAACTATTGCGCGCTGGATCGGTAACACGATTCAGCAAGCTCATTCTGCGGCAGGATTGCCGCATCCAAAATCAGTAAAAGCCCACTCCACAAGGAAGGTGGTCTCTTCTTGGGCGGCTGCCCGAGGGGTCTCGGCTTTACAGCTTTGCCGAGCTGCTACTTGGTCGGGTTCAAACACATTTGCTAAGTTCTAAAAGTTTGATACCCTGGCTGAGGAGGACCTTGAGTTTGCTCATTCGGTGCTGCAGAGTCATCCGCACTCTCCCGCACGTTTGGGAGCTTTGGTATAATCCCCATGGTCCTTACGGAGTTCCCAGCATCCACTAGGACGTCAGAGAAAATAAGAATTTACTCACCGGTAATTCTATTTCTCCGTAGTGGATGCTGGGCGCCCGTCCCAAGTGCGGACTCTCTGCAATACATGTATATAGTTATTGCTTCCCTAAAGGGTTATTGTTATGAGCCATCCGTTGAATGAGGCTCAGTTATTGTTCATACTGTTAACTGGGTATGGTTATCACAAGTTGTACAGTGTGATTGGTGTGGCTGGTATGAGTCTTACCCTGGATTCCAAATCCTTTCCTTGTTGTGTCAGCTCTTCCGGGCACAGTTTCCCTAACTGAGGTCTGGAGGAGGGGCATACAGGGAGGAGCCAGTGCACACCAGATAGTACCTAATCTTTCTTTTAGAGTGCCCAGTCTCCTGCGGAGCCCGTCTATTCCCCATGGTCCTTACGGAGTTCCCAGCATCCACTACGGACTACGAGAAATAGAATTACCGGTGAGTAAATTCTTATTTTTGGCTTGCTACATATAATTTGCACAAAGCACTTTATATTTATTGAATCTGCACCTTACAAATATCTCTTATAATACCAATTGGTTATTAATATACTAATTACACGTAGCAACTTGCAATTTATATACTCATATGTTTATTTGCTAGCTCAATCACTTTAACAATGAATACTACTTTTAGTATTGATTAGAGATGAGCGCCTGAAATTTTTCGGGTTTTGTGTTTTGGTTTTGGGTTCGGTTCCGCGGCCGTGTTTTGGGTTCGAACGCGTTTTGGCAAAACCTCACCGAATTATTTTTGTCGGATTCGGGTGTGTTTTGGATTCGGGTGTTTTTTTCCAAAAACACTAAAAAACAGCTTAAATCATAGAATTTGGGGGTCATTTTGATCCCAAAGTATTATTAACCTCAAAAACCATAATTTACACTCATTTTCAGTCTATTCTGAATACCTCACACCTCACAATATTATTTTTAGTCCTAAAATTTGCACCGAGGTCGCTGTGTGAGTAAGATAAGCGACCCTAGTGGCCGACACAAACACCGGGCCCATCTAGGAGTGGCACTGCAGTGTCACGCAGGATGTCCCTTCCAAAAAACCCTCCCCAAACAGCACATGACGCAAAGAAAAAAAGAGGCGCAATGAGGTAGCTGTGTGAGTAAGATTAGCGACCCTAGTGGCCGACACAAACACCGGGCCCATCTAGGAGTGGCACTGCAGTGTCACGCAGGATGGCCCTTCCAAAAAACCCTCCCCAAACAGCACATGACGCAAAGAAAAAAAGAGGCGCAATGAGGTAGCTGACTGTGTGAGTAAGATTAGCGACCCTAGTGGCCGACACAAACACCGGGCACATCTAGGAGTGGCACTGCAGTGTCACGCAGGATGTCCCTTCCAAAAAACCCTCCCCAAACAGCACATGACGCAAAGAAAAAAAGAGGCGCAATGAGGTAGCTGTGTGAGTAAGATTAGCGACCCTAGTGGCCGACACAAACACCGGGCACATCTAGGAGTGGCACTGCAGTGTCACGCAGGATGTCCCTTCCAAAAAACCCTCCCCAAACAGCACATGACGCAAAGAAAAAAAGAGGCGCAATGAGGTAGCTGTGTGAGTAAGATTAGCGACCCTAGGAATTGATTATAATTAATTTTAATGAACATCATCTTCTGCACATTTTATGGATGTAACCTCGTACGCCGATTGCTGACAAGGTGAGCGGCGGCACTAAACACTCTTTCGGAGTACACACTTGTGGGAGGGCAACTTAGGTAGAATAAAGCCAATTTGTGCAAGGGCCTCCAAATTGCCTCTTTTTCCTGCCAGTATAAGTACGGACTGTCTGACGTGCCTACTTGGATGCGGTCACTCATATAATCCTCCACCATTCTTTCAATAGGGAGAGAATCATATGCAGTGACAGTAGACGACATGTCCGTAATCGTTGTCAGGTCCTTCAGTCCGGACCAGATGTCAGCATCAGCAGTCGCTCCAGACTGCCCTGCATCACCGCCAGCGGGTGGGCTCGGAATTCTGAGCCTTTTCCTCGCACCCCCAGTTGCGGGAGAATGTGAAGGAGGAGATGTTGACAGGTCGCGTTCCGCTTGACTTGACAATTTTGTCACCAGCAGGTCTTTCAACCCCAGCAGACCTGTGTCTGCCGGAAAGAGAGATCCAAGGTAGGCTTTAAATCTAGGATCGAGCACGGTGGCCAAAATGTAGTGCTCTGATTTCAACAGATTGACCACCCGTGAATCCTTGTTAAGCGAATTAAGGGCTGCATCCACAAGTCCCACATGCCTAGCGGAATCGCTCCGTGTTAGCTCCTTCTTCAATGCCTCCAGCTTCTTCTGCAAAAGCCTGATGAGGGGAATGACCTGACTCAGGCTGGCAGTGTCTGAACTGACTTCACGTGTGGCAAGTTCAAAGGGCATCAGAACCTTGCACAACGTTGAAATCATTCTCCACTGCACTTGAGACAGGTGCATTCCATCTCCTATATCGTGCTCAATTGTATAGGCTTGAATGGCCTTTTGCTGCTCCTCCAACCTCTGAAGCATATAGAGGGTTGAATTCCACCTCGTTACCACTTCTTGCTTCAGATGATGGCAGGGCAGGTTCAGTAGTTTTTGGTGGTGCTCCAGTCTTCTGTACGTGGTGCCTGTACGCCGAAAGTGTCCCGCAATTTTTCTGGCCACCGACAGCATCTCTTGCACGCCCCTGTCGTTTTTTAAAAAATTCTGCACCACCAAATTCAAGGTATGTGCAAAACATGGGACGTGCTGGAATTTGCCCATATTTAATGCACACACAATATTGCTGGCATTGTCCGATGCCACAAATCCACAGGAGAGTCCAATTGGGGTAAGCCATTCCGCGATGATCTTCCTCAGTTGCCGTAAGAGGTTTTCAGCTGTGTGCGTATTCTGGAAAGCGGTGATACAAAGCGTAGCCTGCCTAGGAAAGAGTTGGCGTTTGCGAGATGCTGCTACTGGTGCCGCCGCTGCTGTTCTTGCGGCGGGAGTCCATACATCTACCCAGTGGGCTGTCACAGTCATATAGTCCTGACCCTGCCCTGCTCCACTTGTCCACATGTCCGTGGTTAAGTGGACATTGGGTACAACTGCATTTTTTAGGACACTGGTGAGTCTTTTTCTGACGTCCGTGTACATTCTCGGTATCGCCTGCCTAGAGAAGTGGAACCTAGATGGTATTTGGTAATGGGGGCACACTGCCTCAATAAATTGTCTAGTTCCCTGTGAACTAACGGCGGATACCGGACGCACGTCTAACACCAACATAGTTGTCAAGGACTCAGTTATCCGCTTTGCAGTAGGATGACTGCTGTGATATTTCATCTTCCTCGCAAAGGACTGTTGAACAGTCAATTGCTTACTGGAAGTAGTACAAGTGGGCTTACGACTTCCCCTCTGGGATGACCATCGACTCCCAGCGGCAACAACAGCAGCGCCAGCAGCAGTAGGCGTTACACGCAAGGATGCATCGGAGGAATCCCAGGCAGGAGAGGACTCGTCAGACTTGCCAGTGACATGGCCTGCAGGACTATTGGCATTCCTGGGGAAGGAGGAAATTGACACTGAGGGAGTTGGTGGGGTGGTTTGCGTGAGCTTGGTTACAAGAGGAAGGGATTTACTGGTCAGTGGACTGCTTCCGCTGTCACCCAAAGTTTTTGAACTTGTCACTGACTTATTATGAATGCGCTGCAGGTGACGTATAAGGGAGGATGTTCCGAGGTGGTTAACGTCCTTACCCCTACTTATTACAGCTTGACAAAGGGAACACACGGCTTGACACCTCTTGTCCGCATTTCTGGTGAAATACCTCCACACCGAAGAGCTGATTTTTTTGGTATTTTCACCTGGCATGTCAACGGCCATATTCCTCCCACGGACAACAGGTGTCTCCCCGGGTGCCTGACTTAAACAAACCACCTCACCATCAGAATCCTCCTGGTCAATTTCCTCCCCAGCGCCAGCAACACCCATATCCTCCTCATCCTGGTGTACTTCAACACTGACATCTTCAATCTGACTATCAGGAACTGGACTGCGGGTGCTCCTTCCAGCACTTGCAGGGGGCATGCAAATAGTGGAAGGCGCATGCTCTTCACGTCCAGTGTTGGGAAGGTCAGGCATCGCAAACGACACAATTGGACTCTCCTTGTGGATTTGGGATTTCAAAGAACGCACAGTTCTTTGCGGTGCTTTTGCCAGCTTGAGTCTTTTCAGTTTTCTAGCGAGAGGCTGAGTGCTTCCATCCTCATGTGAAGCTGAACCACTAGCCATGAACATAGGCCAGGGCCTCAGCCGTTCCTTGCCACTCCGTGTGGTAAATGGCATATTGGCAAGTTTACGCTTCTCCTCCGACAATTTTATTTTAGGTTTTGGAGTCCTTTTTTTTCTGATATTTGGTGTTTTGGATTTGACATGCTCTGTACTATGACATTGGGCATCGGCCTTGGCAGACGACGTTGCTGGCATTTCATCGTCTCGGCCATGACTAGTGGCAGCAGCTTCAGCACGAGGTGGAAGTGGATCTTGATCTTTCCCTAATTTTGGAACCTCAACTTTTTTGTTCTCCATATTTTATAGGCAGAACTAAAAGGCACCTCAGGTAAACAATGGAGATGGATGGATTGGATACTAGTATACAATTATGGACGGACTGCCACGGTTAGGTGGTATAAAAAAACCACGGTTAGGTGGTATATAATACAATTATGGATGGACGGACTGCCTGCCGAGTGCCGACACAGAGGTAGCCACAGCCGTGAACTACCGCACTGTACACTGGTTGATAAAGAGATAGTAGTATACTCGTAACAACTAGTATGACGACGGTATAAAGAATGAAAAAAAAACCACTGTTAGGTGGTATATATTATAATACAATTATGGATGGACGGACTGCCTGCCGAGTGCCGACACAGAGGTAGCCACAGCCGTGAACTACCGCACTGTACACTGGTTGATAAAGAGATAGTAGTATACTCGTAACAACTAGTATGACGACGGTATAAAGAATGAAAAAAAAACCACGGTTAGGTGGTATATATTATAATACAATTATGGTTGGACGGACTGCCTGCCGAGTGCCGACACAGAGGTAGCCACAGCCGTGAACTACCGCACTGTACACTGGTTGATAAAGAGATAGTAGTATACTCGTAACAACTAGTATGACGACGGTATAAAGAATGAAAAAAAAACCACGGTTAGGTGGTATATAATACAATTATGGTTGGACGGACTGCCTGCCGAGTGCCGACACAGAGGTAGCCACAGCCGTGAACTACCGCACTGTACACTGGTTGATAAAGAGATAGTAGTATACTCGTAACAACTAGTATGACGACGGTATAAAGAATGAAAAAAAAACCACGGTTAGGTGGTATATATTATAATACAATTATGGTTGGACGGACTGCCTGCCGAGTGCCGACACAGAGGTAGCCACAGCCGTGAACTACCGCACTGTACACTGGTTGATAAAGAGATAGTAGTATACTCGTAACAACTAGTATGACGACGGTATAAAGAATGAAAAAAAAACCACGGTTAGGTGGTATATATTATAATACAATTATGGATGGACGGACTGCCTGCCGAGTGCCGACACAGAGGTAGCCACAGCCGTGAACTACCGCACTGTACACTGGTTGATAAAGAGATAGTAGTATACTCGTAACAACTAGTATGACGACGGTATAAAGAATGAAAAAAAAACCACGGTTAGGTGGTATATAATACAATTATGGTTGGACGGACTGCCTGCCGAGTGCCGACACAGAGGTAGCCACAGCCGTGAACTACCGCACTGTACACTGGTTGATAAAGAGATAGTAGTATACTCGTAACAACTAGTATGACGACGGTATAAAGAATGAAAAAAAAACCACGGTTAGGTGGTATATATTATAATACAATTATGGATGGACGGACTGCCTGCCGAGTGCCGACACAGAGGTAGCCACAGCCGTGAACTACCGCACTGTACTGTGTCTGCTGCTAATATAGACTGGTTGATAAAGAGATAGTATACAATACTACTAATATACTGGTGGTCAGGCACTGGTCACCACTAGTCACACTGGCAGTGGCACTCCTGCAGCAAAAGTGTGCACTGTTTAATTTTAATATAATATTATTTATCATGTACTCCTGGCTCCTGCTATAACAACCTGCAGTGCTCCCCAGTCTCCCCCACAATTATAAGCTTTATATACAATACATTGATGTGCAGCACACTGGGCTGAGCAGTGCACACAGACTGAGTCACTGTGTGACTGTGTATCGTTTTTTTCAGGCAGAGAACGGATATATTAAATAAAACAAACAACTGCACTGTCTCTGGTGGTCACTGGTCACTGTGGTCGTCAGTCACTAAACTCTGTCTGCACTCTCTTCTAATCTACAGTATCACAGCAATCTCTCTCTCTCTCTCTCTTCTAAATCTAATCTAAATGGAGAGGACGCCAGCCACGTCCTCTCCCTATCAATCTCAATGCACGTGTGAAAATGGCGGCGACGCGCGGCTCCTTATATAGAATCCGAGTCTCGCGAGAATCCGACAGCGTCATGATGACGTTCGGGCGCGCTCGGGTTAACCGAGCAAGGCGGGAAGATCCGAGTCGCTCGGACCCGTGAAAAAAAAAGTGAAGTTCGTGCGGGTTCGGATTCAAAGAAACCGAACCCGCTCATCTCTAGTATTGATAAGAACTGTCACTAGGTTAAATAGATTGTTTTTACATCTATTAATCTCCTTTATTTTTATGCTGAGTACCACAGAGAACTGATATAAACATCCATAATCCTGATCTCCACAAATATGGCCGCCTAGAGATGATAATGAAAAATCAACACAAAGATGGCCGCCGCTGGAGTAACCTGACCGAGCACTCCTGGCCTCTAGGAACAGCTGAACGAGGCGCATGCGTGGTCCCGTTTCCGGAAGTGGGGCGGAAGTGACGCAGCGTCAAGATACCGGAAGTGTGGCGGAAGACCCGTCGGCGCACCTATTTGAGATGCTTTACCCATTTTTCATGCTCCAAACCTGCTTCTAAAGCATTTAGTGAACTTGATATGTACATACACTATTTAAACAGGATATTTATTAACTTTAACTAGTAGGTTCTAGTCTGTTATGCAATACCATGTGTAAACAACAGGAAGTGATGTCATAATTGCTATTAGATCAGTACTGGTATAAATAGAAGCCTGGTCCCACTCTGCCAATACCCCTTGATGAAGTCTGAATGACGAAACGCGTTGAGCAACCTGGCAGTGACTGCATACCAAGTTAAGAAAAAAAAATTCTTATCTATATATTTTAACTGGTATTATATTTTATGTGTATACTTTTTATCCCATTTTTAAAAAAAGATTTGTTGTTTTAAATTGTTTGGGGGTCAGCAGACGCCCTTTTAAATCTCTAGGGAGTGTCAATGTTACTTGTATGGTACATCATACACCTATGATCTGTAAGCGTTGGTGAACACAAGTGGCGCAATAATTCCTTTCTATTTTTAATATATATATATATATATATATATATATGACACCTCAGCTGCAGGGTGATAAATATCATCTTATTTTCCCGAAGAGCTGCTTCGCAAAAATAGCAGTTTTTCGGAAGTGATATTTTTATAAGGGAATCATGATCAAAAATTGCGAAATGTAAGGGTGAGAATTAAAAACTAAAAATTCTTATTTCACAGTTTTTTTCATAATGAATATGCCCCCATGCCACATAACAAGAATACAATACATAAGGATGCAATAAAATGTAATTGTGAAACATAGGCCCTCATTCCGAGTTGATCGGTCGCAAGGCGAATTTAGCAGAGTTACACACGCTAAGCCGCCGCCTACTGGGAGTGAATCTTAGCTTCTTAAAATTGCGACCGATGTATTCGCAATATTGCGATTACTAACTACTTAGCAGTTTCAGAGTAGCTCCAGACTTACTCTGCCTGTGCGATCATTTCAGTGCTTGTCGTTCCTGGTTGACGTCACAAACACACCCAGCGTTCGCCCAGGCACTCCCACCGTTTCTCCGGCCACTCCTGCGTTTTTTCCGGAAACGGTAGCGTTTTCAGCCACACGCCCCTGAAACGCCGTGTTTCCGCCCAGTAACACCCATTTCCTGTCAATCACATTACGATCGCCGGAGCGAAGAAAAAGCCGTGAGTAAAAATACTTTCTTCATAGTAAAGTTACTTGGCGCAGTCGCAGTGCGAACTTTGCGCATGCGTACTAAGCGGATTTTCACTGCGATGCGATGAAAAAGAACGAGCGAACAACTCGGAATGAGGGCCATAATGAACTGAAACCACGAACATCACAAATGATGTATAAGCAGCTGAAGTACAGATGGAGCCATGCTAGTCGCGGTTCCGTCTGTAACTAGGGGCGCGCCTATCTCTGACAACGTCTCCAACCGGCCGGGTGGGCGTGACGGAGACGCACCCCGTTCACTTGAATGGAGAGCGTTTCAGTCCGTGCGCCCAGATAGAGACTCTCACAATGGGAGCGTCTCTGTGCACTCCAGGAGTGACCAGGCGGACGGATCGCCCAGTCACACCAGGAGTGCGCGCCTGCGATGGAGCCGCATCAGATGAGCGCGGCTCCATCTGTACCCGACATTGCCCAGGTTTAAATGTTAAAGTTATTAACGTATCAAGGAGTTAGATGGAACTATCAATATTTTAAAAATAATTAGCAGCTCTTCCAACACACCAATGAGGTGGCTGCCCAGTGTCGTTTTTTTTTTTTCTTGGGGTGTCGCCAGTAGCCCTAATCCCCAGCTCTCATTTTTTTTTTTTATAATCACCTTTACCACCAACGGTGTTCCTGCCGGCCGGCCCAAGTGGTGGTTCTGCCGGCCCAAGTGGTGTTTCTGCCGGCCCAAGTGGTGTTTCTACAGCCATCTACGTTCTAATTCTAGATATGTGTAAGAATTTGCACTGGCACGAGCTGTAGCCTTGATCTCTTGTACACACTGTATATTCTTTGCCATAGGGACTACACGGGGCAAATTAATCAGCGGTGCCATAGTGCGTCTCATAATAAACTGCATGTCTTTCCGCAGCACTTTGTCCCCCCTGCCCCTCTTAGCAGTACCATGGGGGACACTGTTTCTCTCCACCCGTGTCTGGATGAATTTGGCCTTGCTCCCATAGGTCATTGTGCTGCGTGACTCTTCAAAGGCACTATCTGCAGGGCTGACATGTGCAATCATAACCATTCTGCTTTTCCCGCTCAGTGCACCCTTTAGCAGCCAGGTCAGTTTACTGTCCCGATAGTTTATATGGCTGCCTGGTTTCTCGCGCAGTGCCATGATGCACTTCCTGAGGGCGAGAAGGGAGCGGTTGATGTAACCTCCTTCTTTCATGGTCTTGCCACTGTTGGTAGTCTGGCTTGCCCGCTCTGATCCTGCCAGGTCCACCATGTACAGGCGGCCTGTGCTAACTCCATCACTGCCTGTTTGTTTTATGGTGATTTGTAATATGGCATGGGAGCGCGATGAGGTCTTATTAGCTGTTGTTGTTGCTTCAGAGCGCCGCTTATTTCCCATCTTCAGCAGATTCATGGCCTCCTCAGGAGTGCTAGGGGAGAAGCAGTAATCCCTAGTATTTTGGTGTTACCATAAGGATCTTCTCTGAGGGCCAAAGATCCAGAAGAAGGTCTTAATAGGTCCCGGATTGTTTCATTGTAGATCTCAGCATATGACAATGATACAGAGAAATTATCTCTCCTTCCGGTCTCCTCAATCGTCTTATACAGGTCCTTCAGGGTGCGATAAATCATTCCGGGCTCGCGAGGCTTACCCATCATAGTATAGGTCTTCCCTGTGCCTGTTGGGCCGTAGGCGAATATGGCAGCATTGTACCCAGCTAGGATGTCATCCACTATGTTCTTCATCGTGGAATCATATACATTTTCCTGAGTAGCTGCCTGATTGAACACGTGGTTAAAGGTGAATGTTGTTTCTCTTGTCCTGCTCGAGCGCAGTACGTCATAAGGATCCTCGCCAGGGTCCTTCAGTAGCAGCGTCTGCGGACCAAGTTGGTGTATGATGCACTGGGCTCGATTCTTAGTCTCCATCAAATTAAATGGACGGATGCGCAGAGCCACAGTCACCTGATGGTCTATAGCGTTCTTCTGTTCAGTATTCATCTTCTCTCGATTCTAATATCAGAAAAGCGTAAGAAAATTATCTGGACCAGTGCATGCGCACAAGAGGCCACAGGACTGTGCATGCGCAAAACGCCGGCTTCTATGGACTGCATCGGCTGCAGCCCATAGACGCCAGACAGGGCTGCCTGAAAGGCAGGGAGTGGCTTCCTACAGAAAGCCAGATCTCTGCTATTTGCAGCCTGGTCTGCAGTCTCAGACGGCAAAAACAACTCCCAATGAGACTGCCTGTAGTGTCAGTGCGCCAAGTAGTGTGCCTGTAGTGCCCTCGCCAGGCTGCGGGCTCAGTGGTGACCTGCGCTGGCCACGGGATCTATTCACGCTCTATGGGTGTCGTGGACACCCATGAGTGGGACTAGTCCCTGTTGGTTGACATTCCAACCATCGGGATTGAGAGAGAGCGGGATGTAGGGGGAGGTTATGTGACTGTCGGTCCCCTGACTGTCGGTCAAATGAATGCATCCCATGCCCTTATTAACTGTGCAGCTTATACACATAATAAATGCCCCAACCCATCCCCCCACACACACATACTTACCTCATGTGTCACTGATTTTTCCTATAGGCATCCGCTTTGGTCCTGTCTCCTCTCAGTGTGCCACCGGCTCCTCTCCTTGTGGTCTCATTACCGCCACAGACCAGCACCATCATAAGGGGACCACCACATCTATGAATGCTGGAGCAGTGGCTCACAGAGAGGAGACAGTCCTGCCTGTACAGATAGTCCCATTGCCGGGAAAGGAGGGCTGGCAGAGGAGGAGGAACCCATACTGGCTCCACATACAGCTGACGGAACACCATTCAGGCCCACTTTAACCCCTGCCTACCACCACATGTACACACTGCAAACACACACACACACACACACACCACTGCATATACACACACAGTAAACACTACACGCGCATACAGTCAGGGCCAATGCAAGGTTTCTCGGCACCCTAGGCAAAATTTCTGCCTACTCCCTCCCACCCCCCGCCCCTCAGGTTAAAATGAGGAGGTGGCCTTTTAGAAGTTCCACAGCTGCTGCTGTCAAATAGAGAATGCACCCTACAAATATTTTTTTTAAAAAGACACTAAACATGACCCTAGCATGGAATCCAGGTAGGCTGTAGTTAGGGGAAGGGTGACGACACAGGCAGTAGATACAGATAGATATATATGGAGTGTATTCAATTTGTGAGGGAAGGAGGGTTCTTGCTCATTACATTGAGCATATAAGAGTATGACACATTACAGTTCAAATGATGCCACATTACAGTGCCCCCTTATCATTATAACATCCACTACACACTCCTCTCACTGACAATGTAACATCACACAGGTCAGGCTGGGCAATGGATCAGACACAACTGCTTAACAGGCAAATCTGGGAAATTGGTATCCAACGATAAGCCTCTTGCCCCCATAACATTGGCACCGCTTGCACAGAGCCATCTTTTACATTGGACTTAATGCAATTGCCCATGGACCACAGGATTACAAGGACCCGCCCCCTGCAGACATCACTGCCACCACGAGTAGTACCGCTTTCGCCACCAAAAGTAGCTTCCACACCCCCCCTCGAGGACATCAGAGCCGCTGCAGTCTGTAGCAACCCCCTCCCAACCATCAATGACAACAGCACCAAGCCACCCCCACGGGCATCACCACCACTGATAGCAACAAGGTCCCCTCAAGACATCAGAGCCATTGCAGCCAATAGCACCTTGTCCCGTGGAAAGCACCAAAACCAGTAAGTGGAACCTGTACATTGCTTTGCCCAGAGGACTACATTGATGTAAAGATGGTCCTGCCCTTGCACCCACTATAGTTACGCCTATGATTGTAGGCATCAGTGCTATACGGACATCATTGCAGTGACTGCAATGATGCAAATTCAATGACTGCCATACCACATAGACAGCATGCCACTCAAGTGCCATACCACACAGAGAGCATCCTATCATCTGCCATATCGCACAGACAGCACATGGTATCAGTGGAATCAGTGACTACCATACCATACAGACGACACCTTTGGGATCGCAATACAGTTCACCGAGCACAAGGTGTGCTGGGACTTGTTGTCCCATTACTGCTGGATACTTGTGCTCCCTCACTGTTAGCTGGACATAGTCTATCAATTACATGGATTAATACAGGACTCACATAACTCCCAGGATCCGTAGCTGTGGTTGATAAATGTGGTGACATGCACCCGAAACAAAAGGGGTGAGATATTGCATTGCTGACTAGGAGGGGATGAAGAGACTAGAGCCAGGGAGGAGCCACCCGAGAGCAGGTGCTGCACTGGCTGGTGACATCACAGCACACGGCAGTCATGTGACTGTCACTGCTGACATTGTAGCCACGCTGAGACCAGCACTTAGACCCGGGCTGGCAGTTTAGTCAGTATCTGCAAGAGCAAATGCAGGAGTTGTGTGTGCGGGTTTCCAAAGACAGGGTGGAGCCAAGCATGTGTGTGTGGGGTGATACTAAGGTGCACCATATATGCCGGGTTTGTTAGTCTGTGTGTGTATGGGCTGTGTGTGTGTATGGGCTCTGAAGACCCACTTCTTCACCAAACCCAGCCAAATCTCATCCTAACCCTCTGCCCCACACTGTCTACCCCGTCTGTGTCACCCCTGTCTGTCTGTCCCTCCCCTTTAGAATGTAAGCTCTCACGAGCAGGGCCCTCTTCCCTCATGTGCTTACTTTAATAATCTTCAACTGCACCAAATCCAGCAGTCCTCTGCCACCTGATACTTATGTCATTGTCATCTGCTGATATAGCTATATTTATTTACCCTGTACTTGTCCTATATTGTCTTCAACTATGTCACTGTTTTCCTGTTTTGATTATTTGTTTATGTACTCTGTAATTGTGTGCTGTGGAACCCTTGTGGCGCCACATAAATAAAGAATCTCCTAAATATTAGCCCAGATCTGTGACTTTGTGACTCATTTGCTAACGCTGGGTGGAGTCACAATACTGGGCGGAGTCACAGATCTGGCCTAATCTATAGGTTACAGACACAAACCGCCATCACCCCGCCTCCAAGACCGACCCCCCTGCACCGCCCCGTTGTCCTCACCCATCCGTCTCGCATGAGCGGGTGATCAGCGGCGTGCGGTGTCGGGAGCAGGTAAGAGCTGCCCTCCGCCTTCCTCCTCCCCTCTCCTGGCCTGCCAGATGCTGTGTTTCCGATGGGTGCCGTGCAGCAGGAGGCGGCAGCCACCGCAGAGATCAGAGCGCACAGCGATAGCACTGCGGCTTATCGCCATCCCTGCTCCCTCCTCCCGGCCCTGCACCTACGCGAGGGGAGCGCCCGGGTTTGGCCTCGGCCCCGCACAACGAGTCAAATCCTCTCTCTCTGCCTGGTGTCAGCACCGGGGAAGTGTCCCATCCAGCTGCACCAGGGTCACTGCTGCTGCCAAGTCACATGCAATGTCCCTGCTCCTGACATAATGGCAGGGCAGGGAGCACTAGATGATGATGGCCATTATTTGTATCCTGCAACTAGGGAGACATTGTTACATGTGGGGTCATACATGGCACCTCATGCAATCCCACAACCGCAGCATCATCGGACCCTCATCCCACCCTCCCACACCCATGGTGGCTCCTGTCCACCTCCCCCACCATGGCACCCCAGCATCCGCCCTTCCCCCAACCACGCAACCCACATACCCGGCCCTCCCCCACCCACCGCACCCCCTCAACCACCCCGCCCGCACCACACACGCTACCCCCCACACCACGGTGCCTCAGGACTCTCTCCCCCACTCACCGCACCCCACGACACTCTCCCCCATCCATGTCGATCCCGCACCCGACACTCCCCCATCCACAGCACCTCCGGCCTCCTCCCCCATCTGCCACCCCTTTCACCCGCAGCACCTACAGACTCCATCCGCAGTCCCCCCCCCTCAACCGCCCCTCCACCACTCGAAGCACTCCTACAACCGCCCCTCCCCCACCCCCTTCACCCGCAGCACCTACAGACTCCATCCGCAGCCCCCCCCCTCAACCGCCCCTCCACCACTCGAAGCACTCCTACAACCGCCCCTCGCCCACCCGCAACACCCCTAGCCCCACGCCACCATCCGTGTCTCCCCTGCACCCGCCACACCCCCAATCACAGCACCTACTAGGTGTTCATCATCCCCTGCTTGCGCTGTTCACACAGTCGCAAGGGGCTAAGGCCCCTTAACCATCACATGCCCTTTATCTGCGCAATATTTAACCAATCACACAATTATGTTTGGAGGTAATACTCCATATAATCAACATATTGCACGCCCAAAGGCCGTGCAAGGCTTAAGGGGGCGCAGCCCCTTGCGACAGTGTGAAGAGCGCCCGTAGGGAGCGATGAGCACCTAGTAATAATAATATATATATATATATATATATTTATATATGGTATGCAGTTAAAACCCCGCCCATCAGGATCCTGGCTGTCTCAATACCGACGTCAGGATCCCGACATGGGTACTGCCCACCATACTAGCCCACCGTCGGAATACCGGTGAAGTATGTGATTCTCCCTCTGTTGGTGACCACGACACCAATAGAGGAAGACTAGAACCTGCGGCGAGCTGGCATTCTGGTGCACGGGATACCAATGTCAGTATACTGACATTTGCCATCCCGTGTGCTGGGATCCCATACCGATCCCATATATATATATATATATATATATATATATATACAGACAGAAAGTTCAGCACTCACCATAGCAAGCTTGCTATGGTGAGTGCTGAACTTTCTGTCTGTATGTATTTGGGTTGGTGGCCATGGGCTGCATGCACCCCACCTTGTGAGTGGTGAGTGCAGACACTGCACCCCGCTTCTGGGGTGGTGGTGAGTGCTGTGGTTTTCCAGATTTGTTTGTGTATATATATATATATATATATATATATCTATTCTGTGACTTCCACATGCAGCCAAATCTCTCCCAGGATCTATTCTGTGAGACCTATTGAGGAAGCCACACCACTTACACTTTTGAGATTGTTAAACCAGCTATATAATTCTTGAATTTCGTTGTACGTGGGTCAACATCCGAATCAGAAATAGTCTTGAATTTAAAATTGGACACCACACTTTAGGTAGTTTGCAAAAATGCCGACATATGGTTGTCAGCACTCCTAAGAGATTATAACCAATAGTATTCCTAGGCGACCCTGTAAGGATTTACGCCCAATTAGTTTTAAGGTAGTTAATACAAAACACCATTATCCAATCGATTACACATTTAAGAAGGAATACCTCTTAAGCTCTAATCAGGAGCCCTGATATAAGAGCTTCATCCACTAAGTCCAGATATAGGAGATTCTGACTAATCGTACATTTGAGGTTATGATCCTTTATATTAATTCATCATGAGCAAATTAGCTTTTTCCTATATTCGTTACCCCTGATGAAGTCGATAAGACGAAACGCGTTGGTTTGGCAGTCAGAGAATCACAACCTAGTCTGTAAAGATACTCCCTGTCGAGCTCGCACCTTGCAAAAGGTGAGGGGATATCTAGATTCCACCTTACAAACGTGTTGGCTGTGTACTCTTTTGGTTGCATTTTATTGACACAATTTTATACTTTGAACTGTGTATACGTTATTAAAATAACTTTTTACTAATTGGCCTGTTGGCCTCTTGTTTGGGTGACTATTTGGTGAGGGGTGTCTGTTACAGGTCCCCAGATTCAAATACCCTCCAGTCTACATTCCGACAAAAATAATGCTGGAAGAACTGTGTCATTACATTCCACATTAGCGCACTTGGGAATTTGTGTTTATTCTTGTATGCTTTTGAGGTCTCCCAACAAAGATCTCTCCCGTGGTGCCGCTTCTAGGTTGGTGCGAGATAAAGATACTACTGTGTTTTTTTATATATATATATATATATATATATATATATAAAACCCCATAAGTACGCGGTTCTTAATGCCAGCAACGATTAGAATTCAGACAGGCTCCTGCACAATATGTACCTACGGGTGTCGTACGGTATGCCGGCGGTCGGGCTCCCGGCGGCCAGCATACCGGTGCCGGGAGCCCGACCGCCGGCATACCGATAGCGTGGCGAGCGCAAAGGAGACCCTTGCGGGCACGGTGGCGCGCTACGCGCACCACACAATTTTATTCTCCCTCCAGGGGGGTCGTGGACCCCCACGAGGGAGAATAGTTGTCGGTATGCCGGGTGTCGGGATTCCGGCGCCGGTATACTGTGCGCCGGGATCCCGACATTCGGCATACAGACGACCACCCGTACCTACATGTGAAGCTTTAGTTATTGTTAGGTGGGACTTATGGGGCCAGATTTTTTGTTATTTGATACTGAAAGGGGACATGTAGCGAAGGGTACAGGTGGGCAGTGAGAGGGGTGTAGGCTGGGAAAACAGAGCTACAGTACTTTGTCCCAGGTTTGGTGATCTCCCATCAGCAGCAGCGTGGCGGAGACTGGAAATGAGCAGCATCTGTTCTTGCGCTGCCTGAGAGGAAGGGGCTAATCCAGGGGCCATCACACAGCGCACGGTAGAGGGAGTTGCAAGTGTCTCAGCTCAGTTTGCGGACACTCGAGGAGATAGACGCTACAACAGCTCTGCCCCCTGCACGGATTCTGGGATGCAGCTCTGGCAAGGAGGAGTAGCAGGCTGCATACCTCTGCATTGACCTGCCTGCAGAGTGCAGATACTGGGAGGAATAAGTGCGGGTATAATGCTTTCTGCTTCGCCTCTTTACCAAGGCGAAGCAGGAAGCAGCAGCGCCGAGATGTGTTACCATCTCAGATGCAGAAGTGGGGGAGTGCAAACTCTTCCCTCCGACAATCACTGCTAGAGCACACAGCACATGTCTCTCCACCGGTCGGCTCCAGTGTGCATGTCTAAGATCTCGCTACTCTCCCTAGATCTCGCATGCAGCCCGGAGCTGGCAACTGCTACAGCGCTGTCACTGTTGTGGTTTATGGGCATCGACACCTGCAGCTGGCGAAATCAATAGCTGCAAGTGTCAGAAGGATCAGTGCAACTTTTTAGATTGTGGTATCAGTACCTCCCCTCCCCCCCCCCCCCACCCCCAATAACGGCGTTTCATACATTTACCCCATCATGATTAGGATACTAGACTGTGTTGTCCACAGTCCACTCCACCTTAGCGTTGACACTCTCCAGTACAGAGCCGGCCATAGGCATAGGCAAACTAGGCAATTGCCTGGGGCATTTGATATGCCTAGGGGCATCAGCAGCTTCTGCTGATTAAAATGATATGCGGCATGCCTATATTCTGTGTGTAGCATTTCATATGCAGATACAGCCACAGTCTCACACAGTATATTGGCATGCTGCATATCATTTTAATCAGCAGAAGCTGCTTGTGCATCCTAGCCACACAGCAATGCAAATAAGATGCATTTTCATTAAAAAAAGGTGCCCGACATTAGCATTGAGGCACGATTTATGAGGACACATCTGTATCCAAGCAGAGGCAGAGGTCACAGTGTTAGTGGCAGAGTGATTGCTGTGTGCATGTGAGTGGGTTGGTTGTGCAGTAGTGTTCGGAATATGTGTAAGGAGCATTATGTGTGTCATGCAAAAATGCATTAATAATGTGCAACATATGTGTAAAGGGCACTATGTGTGTCATTATGTGTATAAGGGCATTAATAATGTGTGGCATATGTGTAACAGGGTACTACTGTATGTGTGTCATTATGTGTATAGGGGCACTAATAATGTGCAGCAAATGTGTAGGGGGCACTATGTGTATCAATATGTGTATAAGGGCATTAATAATGTGCAGCATATATGTAAAGGACATTATATGTAAAAGGGCATTAATAAAGGTTGTCATAATGTGTAAGGCGCATTATGTTTAAGGACATTATTAATGTGTCTCATATGTGTAAGGGACATTACTGTGTGGAATTGTGTATAAACGCATTACTAATGTGTGGCATTATGTGTATAAGGTGCTCTACTATGTGGCATTGCGTATAGAAAGGGCACTACTGTGTCGTCTAATGTGAATAAAGAGCAATAGGTTGTGGTGTAATGTGAATAAGGAGCAATTCAGTGTGATGTAATGTGAATAAGTGGCTCTACTGTGAGGAGTAACGTTTATAAGGTAAAGTGATACTACTGTGGGATGTAATATGAATTATGGACACTATCACATGATCAAATGTGAATAAAGTTGCAGTACTGTGTGGCGTAATTGGAATTGGGGTTACTATTGTGTGGCCATGTCCCTTGTCAGCAAAAACACACCCCTTTTTGGGCTGTGCGCCAAATGTGCGAACTGTTCCTATTTAAAATATAGGGGGTACAAATACCAAAATAAGGACTGCTATGGGTGAGGGGTGATGGTGCTGGGAAAGAGGTGCAAGATCAGAGGCGGAACCAGCGGTGGCACTAGGGAGCACCAGCCAAAATCTTGCTTAGGACATCATATTGGTTAGGGCCGGCTCTGCTCCAGTGCCAGCCTCAGCACAGCAGTGAGTTGATTGAGGAGCAGAAATGGGTGCAATGCCAGCAGGAGAAGAACAGGCTGGCCGGGTGTTGCATGTATCTGGCATCTAGCAGTCACTAGCAGGGTGTGTGCTGAGAAGAACTGGAGGGGTATGGCCCCCGTATATTTTAAGTGCCCTGGGCCGCCTGGTCACCCTATCTGCAGAGACTTTGGACTGTGCCCACTCAGAGTCATGCCCACTCAATTCAAAATTTCCTATTGTGGTCTGTCACCACCTATGCTTGCTAGCTACTAACAGCTGTCAAATCAAGGCACACACACTCCTAGCAGCCATACAGTAGGTTAAAGTGCATTTAAAGAAGTACAGTAATAGTGCTTTAGTGATTGCATTACTGTATTTTTGATTTAAAACAAATTGCCCCATTTCACTAGAGCTCACAAATAAATAATATCATCTTATTTTCCCGAAAAGCTGCTTCGCAAAAATAGCAGTTTTTTCGGAAGTGATATTTTTATAAGGGAATCATGATCAAAAATTGTGAAATGTAAGGGTGAGAATTAAAAACTAAAAATTCTTATTTCACAGTTTTTTTCATAATGAATATGCCCCATGCCACATAACAAGAATACAATACATAAGGATGCAAGAAAATGTCATTGTGACACATAATGAACTGAAACCACGAACATCACAAATGATGTATAAGCAGCTGAAGTACAGATGGAGCCATGCTAGTCGCGGTTCCGTCTGTAACTAGGGGCGAGCCTATCTCTGACAACGTCTACTCTCCACCCGGCCGGGCGTGACGGAGACTCACCCCGTCCACTTGAATGGAGAGCGTTTCAGTCCATGCGCCCAGATAGAGACTCTCACAATGGGAGCGTCTCTGTGCACTCCAGGAGTGACCAGGCGGACTGATTGCCCAGTCACGCCAGGAGTGCGCGCCTGCGATGGAGCCGCCTCAGATGAGCGCGGCTCCATCTGTACCCGACATTGCCCAGGTTTAAATGTGAAAGTTATTTAACGTCTCAAGGAGTTTAGATGGAACTATCAATATTTTAAAAATAATTAGCAGCTCTTCCAACACACCAATGAGGTGGCTGCCCAGTGTCGTTTTTTTTTTTTTTCTTGGGGTGTCGCCGGTAGCCCTAATCCCCAGCTCTCATTTTTTTTTTTTTATAATCACCTTTACCTCCAACGGTGTTCCTGCCAGCCGGCCCAAGTGGTGTTTCTGCCGGCCCAAGTGGTGTTTCTACAGCCATCTACGTGCTAATTCTAGATATGTGTAAGAATTTGCACTGGCACGAGCTGTAGCACTGATCTCATGTGCAGACTGTAAATTCTTTGCCATAGGGACTACGCGGGGCAAATTAATCAGCGGTGCCATAGTGCGTCTCATAATAAACTGCATGTCTTTCTGCAGCACTTTGTCCCCCCTGCCCCTCTCAGCAGTACCATGGGGGACACTGTTTCTCTCCACCCGTGTCTGGATGAATTTGGCCTTGCTCCCATAGGTCATTGTGCTGCGTGACTCTTCAAAGGCACTATCTGCAGGGCTGACGTGTGCAATCATGACCATTCTACTTTTCCCGCTCAGTGCACCCTTTAGCAGCCAGGTCAGTTTACTGTCCCGATAGTTTATATGGCTGCCTGGTTTCTCGCGCAGTGCCATGATGCACTTCCGGAGGGCGAGGAGGGAGCGGTTGATGTAACCTCCTTCTTTCATGGTCTTGCCACTGTTGGTAGTCTGGCTTGCCCGCTCTGATCCTGCCAGGTCCACCATGTACAGGCGGCCTGTGCTAACCCCATCACTGCCTGTTTGTTTTACGGTGATTTGTAATATGGCATGGGAGCGTGATGAGGTCTTATTAGCTGCTGTTGTTGTTTCAGAGCGCCTTTTGTTTCCCATCTTCAGCAGATTCATGGCCTCCTCAGGAGTGCTAGGGGAGAACGCAGTAATCCCTAGTATTTTGGTGTTACCATAAGGATCCTCTCTGAGGGCCAAAGATCCAGAAGAAGGTTTTAATAGGTCCCGGATTGTTTCATTGTAGATCTCAGCATATGACAATGATACAGAGAAATTATCTCTCCTTCCGGTCTCCTCAATAGTCTTATACAGGTCCTTCAGGGTGCGATAAATCATTCCGGGCTCGCGAGGCTTACCCATCATAGTATAGGTCTTCCCTGTGCCTGTTGGGCCGTAGGCGAATATGGCAGCATTGTACCCAGCTAGGATGTCATCCACTATGTTCTTCATCGTGGAATCATATACATTTTCCTGAGTAGCTGCCTGATCGAACACGTGGTTAAAGGTGAATGTTGTTTCTCTTGTCCTGCTCGAGCGCAGTACGTCATAAGGATCCTCGCCAGGGTCCTTCAGTAGCAGCGTCTGCGGACCAAGTTGGTGCATGATGCACTGGGCTCGATTCTTAGTCTCCATCAAATTAAATGGACGGATGCGCAGAGCCACAGTCACCTGATGGTCTATAGCGTTCTTCTGTTCAGTATTCATCTTCTCTCGATTCTAATATCAGAAAAGCGCAAGAAAATTATCTGTGTGTTGGCACTAGTCCAGCAATATCAGATATGAGCCAGGAAGCAGCCAGCTGCCTGTTCTATACCCATCAGCTGCATTATGACATCACTATGACATCACAATCAGCTGTACTATGACATCACTATGACATAGACACACACCACCACTACCACATATACACACACATAGTACGCACACCCACCACCACCACATTACACACACACATAGTGCACATTACACACACATACTGTACACACAGCATATATACAGTACATACACCACCACCACCACATATACACACACATAGTACGCACACCCACCACCACCACATTACACACACACATAGTACACATTACACACACATACTGTACACACAGCATATATACAGTACATACACCACCACCACCACATATACACACACATAGTACGCACACCCACCACCACCACCACATTACACACACACATAGTACACACTACACACACATACTGTACACATAGCATATATACAGTACACACACCACCACCACCACCACATATACACACTACACACACATACAGTACACATAGTACATATACCATACCTCCCAACTGTCCCAATATTTTCGTGGGACAGACCCATTTTTCTGGGACTGTCCCACTCGCGGGCCATTGTGTCCCATGGTGGTGGGGGGAGCAGTTGGAAGATTCCTGTCACTGTGCATCAGTGAACAGCAACAGTGAATAGGCACTGTGCGCATGTGCATAGCATCTATTCACAGGACAGCGCTGGGCATGCCCCCTCAGTGACGAAAACGGGGGCGTGAATAGTGATTGTGGCACTCCTGTGAAGCCACGCCCCTTCCTCCATATGCCACGCTCCCTTATGGGGGATAAGGTCACGTTTCCCCTCATAAAGATGTTGGGAGGTATGCATATACAGTACACACACCACACATACAGTACAGTATACACACACACTAATCCATGATACTCATGAAGAAGCCATTATAGAACAGCTTACAGTACCAGGCTTTACGCAGCAGCAACTCTTTTGTGTAGTCTGGGGGTGGAGCTTGTGACTGAGAGTGACAGGCTCAGGACCAGGGGTGTATCTACCCATTGGCCAGGATGGCACTCGCCAGGGGCGCCAGGCAAGGAGGGGGCGCCACCTGGGAGTGCCATCCACGTCCAGGGGGTAGAATCCAGTAGTACTGTCAGACTTGGTGACTGTCTGTTAGTGCCGACGCCAGTGTCAGATGGCAGCGCACCGCACATCACTTGTAATCAGACTCAACATAAACTACAGCTCCCAGCATTCCCTGTTGCCGTGAGTTCCGGGAGCTGTGGTTTATTTTGAGTCTGATTGATCACTAGTGCAGTGCTGTGCCGCTGGACACCGACGTCGGCAGTAACAGACAGTCACAAGGTACAATCCGGATTAAGTGAGGGGAGGGGTGGCACAAGACTGCACTGCACAGCATTGCCCTTCAGGAAGTGGACGGAATGGAAGCAGGGGGCGGGGCTACACGGCACTCAGTCAGTGCCAGGCAACCAAGCAGCATAGAGGAGAGAGGGAGAGGACAAGGAGCTAAAGTACATGCATTGAGTGTACCCTGTCTGTGAAGCATACTTACCGACAATTTGGCTGCCCCCTCCGGGAGGAGGCAGCCAAGTCGGAGCAGCGGGGGTGTGGACATGCGTCTTGAAGACGCTTAGGGGCGGGGTTGGGGGTGTGGCTGCACGATCACGTCATCGTGGCCCCGCCCCCTGTCTAGCAATGCCGTTAATATTGACATTGCAAGGCAGGGGGCGGGGCCAGGATGACGCGGATCGCGTCATCTGACTCCCGGACCGCGCACTTTGAACTGCGCCGCCGGGGGTTATGCAGGTGATGCGGGTGGGTTGTAGGTGGTGGGCACTCGTCAGGGACACTTGCCTTTTCTTCCGGGGGGCCAGGAGCGCCACCCGATATTCGGGAGCCTCCCGGCCATTCCGGGAGAGTAGGCAAGTATGCTGTGAAGTGAGGGGGGTAAACACTATAAAGTCTGTCTGTATGTGTGTCTGTGACTACATTTATGTATGTGACTACAGTATATGTGTATGTATGTTTGTGTGTGTATAAGTATCTACTGTATTTGTGTGTATTAGTGTGTGACTATGTATGTATGTATGTATGTATGTGACTGTATATATGTGTGCATGTGTGTACCTATTTGTATATACTGCATGTGTGACTGTACTGTATATCATATGTGTTTTGTGTGTGACATTATGTATGTAAGTGTACATGTGTGTGCCTATGGGCGGGATCAGATGTACTAATGGCAGTGGGGGTTATTCGGTAAGGATTGCAGACTCTGCTGCATGCTGGGGGATGCTGATCCATCGCAGGGCAAGCCCGGCCAGCATGCTGAATGACCTGCTCAGTGACTGCAACCGCAATTTAATTGTGGACGACCCCCTACAGCTGCAGCTAGGCTGCGTATGCAGGTGGTCTGCCGCCATTTTTCACAAAGGGGTGGCTGCGTGTGATGTCACTCAGCCGTCCCAAAAATGCAGACGGCCGGACCCCATTTTTCCCACGCCGCCCCCGCAACATTCCATCACCGTCCCCCATCCTCCGCCTCTGCCTGTCAATCAGGCAGAGGTGTTTACAGGCAATGCGATCCAATCGACGGAGTGCTGAAATATTGCAGTCACATCTCTGAATGTGGTTTAACCGCATTCCACTTATAAAAATAGAAATATATTTACTAGCACTGGACCACATTTCTATTTTCTATTTGCATTCCCCATATGCCGTCTATAAACGTTTCCTATAGGGGTACTACTGTGTGGCGTAATGTGAATAAGAGACACTACTGTGCGGTGTAATATGCTACTGTGTGCCATAATTTGAACTAGAAGTAGTATTGTGTGACCACGCCCCTTCCCCACAAGGCCACACCCTTTTTTATACACCCTCCTTATTTCAAATATGTGTATGTGTGTGTGTGGGGGGGCACCAGCCCTTACTCTGCCAGGGGCGCTCGGACCCCTAGATACACCCCTGCTCAGGACCCCGGTGAAGGAGAGATATGAGGGGAGGGGCGGCCACCACACTGCCTGCATGGCTCTCTGTGACTGATCCCAGGTGAGAGAGCTGGAGCCAGAGGAGGCGGGGCATGGGAGAAAGGACGGCCTCTGGCAGTCTGTGACAGGAAAGTTTTTTTTCCTGTCAACGCTGTCAGTTTACTGTGGGCCTATTTTCAACGGGGGTGCCTGGAGCTGCAGCTCCATCCGCCCCATTGTTAATCCGGCCCTGCCTGTAACACCACTGTAACACCACTCCTGTTCATACCCGCCAACTCTCCCTTAATATCAGGAAGGCTCCCTGTAATAGCAGCAGTCTCCCTGATTGCACCTTACCCCCGTTATGAAGCTGTTTTATTCTGGGGGGGGGGCGGACAGAAATCAGAGATATATACGTATACATTCAAATGGAATCATTAATGCCATTTCCCTGCATTGGTTATACAGCACAGGTGATCCCTATGGCGACATGCTTGTGCAAACTGCAAACCCTGAAAGGTATCATTGTATTTTCATCAACAAGCAGATGTTACTAACTGCTTTGAGACTCGTTACATTTGGATGTAAGTCAGATTTATGACACGGCTCTCAGGCACAGCAGTACATGTCCACTTTAACACTGCGCTCATTGGTGTTGTTTTAACAATCTCCATGAAATGCTTTTTAAAAAGTAGGTATTATGCCTGTAACACTGCTATAATACCACTCCTGTAACACCACTATAACACCACTCCTAACCAGCGGCGCCTCCTGCCTTCTAGTAGGAGAGGTCTGCCGCTACCTGTGCCATGACCGGAGAGTAGAGAGCCAGCCGGGGCACCGGTGCCTGCGCAATGGATCTGTCAGACGCCTGGACAAGTGCATGCGCACAAGAGGCCACGGGACTGTGCATGCGCAAAACGCCGGCTTCTATGGACTGCATCGACTGCAGCCCATAGACGCCAGACAGGGCTGCCTGAAAGGCAGGGAGTGGCTTCCTACAGAAAGCCAGATCTCTGCTAATTGCAGCCTGGTCTGCAGTCTCAGACGGCAAAAACAACTCCCAATGAGACTGCCTGTAGTGTCAGTGCGCCAAGTAGTGTGCCTGTAGTGCCCTCGCCATGCTGCGGGCTCAGTGGTGACCTGCGCTGGCCACGGGATCTATTCACGCTCTATGGGTGTCGTGGACACCCACGAGTGGGAATAGTCCCTGTTGGTTGGCATTCCAATCATCGGGATTGAGAGAGAGCGGGATGTAGGGGGAGGTTATGTGACTGTCGGTCCCCTGACCGTCGGTCAAATGAATGCATCCCATGCCCTTATTAACTGTGCAGCTTATACACATAATAAATGCCCCAACCCATCCCCCCACACACACACACTTACCTCATGTGTCACTGATTTTTCCTATAGGCTTCCGCTTTGGTCCTGTCTCCTCTCAGTGTGCCACCGGCTCCTCTCCTTGTGGTCTTATTACCGCCACAGACCAGCACCATCATAAGGGGACCACCACCATAGGCGTGCGCAGGGGGGGTTCCTGGTGCGCACAGGCACCCCCTAATGTCTGTAAACCCCCTCACACACACCTGCTGCTGCTGCAGTATCGGCGATCGCCGAGTGTGCTCATTTCTGTCCTCCGACCATTGTGCCCGCCACCCCCTCCGCTCAGTCTGGCTGTCAATCATTTTTATGGTGCAGCATCACTGACGTAATCCTACTCCCAGTTCCTCTAATTTGTGGGATGTGTCGTGATGATGTCATGCCGCGTGCATGCCCGCTCATGCTCCCACCCATGCTCTCTCTCTCTCCTCATCATGTGCCAACGCCACAGTAAACAGCGTTCCTCTTGGAGGAGGACAAGTTCAAATTCAATATCAATATATATTTCGAGAGATTAGGATATAATCTATGGTAATAACATATACAAATTGAACATATATTAAACAGATTTTATATATATATATATATATCTATCTATCTATCTGTGCATCAATTCTCTATATTATTTTGTTTGCATTGAGTGCCAATATGTGGTGGTAGACACGCCTGACAGGTGGTGCTAGACACGCCCATTAGGTGGTGTTAGACATGCCCAATAGGTGGTGCTAAACACGCCCTTCTAATCGTGCACCCCCTAATAAAATATCCTGCGCACGCCTATGACCACCACATCTATTAATGCTGGAGCAGTGGCTCACAGAAAGGAGACAGTGCTGCCTGTACAGATAGTCCCATTGCCGGGAAAGGAGAGCTGGTGGAGGAGGAACCCGTATTGCCTCCACATACACCTGACGAAACACCGTTCAGGCCCACTTTAACCCCTGCCTACCACCACATGTACACACTGCAAACACATACAGTACACACACACACACCACCGCATATACACACACAGTAAACACTACACGCGTAAAAAGTCAGGGCCAATGCAAGGTTTCTCGGCACCCTAGGCAAAATTTCTGCCTACTCCCTCCCACCCCCCGCCCCTCAGGTTAAAATGTGGAGGTGGCCTTTTAGAAGTTCCACAGCTGCTGCTGTCAAATAGAGAATGCACCCTACAAAAAAAATTGTAAAAAAGACACTAAACATGACCTTAGCATGGAATCCAGGTAGGCTGTAGTCAAGGGGAAGGGTGACGACACAGGCAGTAGATACAGATATATATATATATATATGGAGTGTATTCAATTTGTGAGGGAGGGAGGGTTCTTGCTCATTACATTGAGCATATAAGAGTATGACACATTACAGTTCAAATGATGCCACATTACAGTGCCCCCTTATCATTATAACATCCACTACACACTCCTCTCACTGACAATGTAACATCACACAGGTCAGGCTGGGCAATGGATCAGACACAATTGCTTAACAGGCAAATCTGGGAAATTGGTATCCAACGATAAGCCTCTTGCCCCCATAACATTGGCACCGCTTGCACAGAGCCATCTTTTACATTGGACTTAATGCAATTGCCCATGGACCACAGGATTACAAGGACCCGCCCCTGCAGACATCACAGCCACCACGAGTAGTACCGCTTTCGCCGCCAAAAGTAACTTCCACACCCCCCCTCAAGGACATCAGAGCCGCTGCAGTCTGTAACAACCCCCTCCCAACCATCAATGACAACAGCACCAAGCCACCCCCACAGGCATCACTAACACTGATAGCAATAAGGCCCCCCAAGACATCAGAACCATTGCAGCCAATAGCACCTTGTCCCGCGGAAAGCACCAAAACCAGTAAGTGGAACCTGTACATTGCTTTGCCCAGTGGACTACATTGATGTAAAGATGGTCCTGCCCTTGCACCCACTATGCCATGTTTGTTAGTCTGTGTGTGTATGGGCTGTGTGTGTGTATGGGCTCTGAAGACCCACTTCTTCACCAAACCCAGCCAAATCTCATCCTAACCCTCTGTCCCACACTGTCTACCCCGTCTGTATCACCCCTGTCTGTCTGTTACTCCCCTTTAGAATGTAAGCTCTCACGAGCAGGGCCTTCCCTCATGTGCTTACTTTAATAATCTTCAACTGCACCAAATCCAGCAGTCCTCTGCCACCTGATACTTATGTCATTGTCATCTGCTGATATAGCTATATTTATTTACCCTGTACTTGTCCTATATTGTCTTCAACTAAGTCACTGTTTTCCTGTTTTGATTATTTGTTTATGTACTCTGTAATTATGTGCTGTGGAACCCTTGTGGCGCCACACAAATAAAGAATCTCCTATATATTAGCCCAGATCTGTGACTTTGTGACTCATTTGCTAATGCTGGGTGGAGTCACAATACTGGGCGGAGTCACAGATCTGGCCTAATCTATAGGTTACAGAACCAAACCGCCATCACCCCGCCTCCAAGACCGACCCCCCTGCACCGCCCCGTTGTCCTCACCCATCCGTCTCGCATGAGCGGGTGATCAGCGGCGTGCGGTGTCGGGAGCAGGTAAGAGCTGCCCTCCGCCTTCCTCCTCCCCTCTCCTGGCCTGCCTGCTGCTGTGTTTCCGATGGGTGCCGTGCAGCAGGAGGCGGCAGCCACCGCAGAGATCAGAGCGCACAGCGATAGCACTGCGGATTATCGCCATCCCTGCCCCCTCCTCCTGGCCCTGCACCTACGCGAGGGGAGCGCTCGGGTTTGGCCTCGGCCCCGCACAACGAGTCAAATCCTCTCTCTCTGCCTGGTGTCAGCACCGGGGAAGTGTCCCATCCAGCTGCACCAGGGTCACTGCTGCTGCCCAGTCACATGCAATGTCCCTGCTCCTGACATAATGGCAGGGCAGGGAGCATTAGATGATGATGTCCATTATTTGTATCCTGCAACTAGGGAGACATTGTTACATGTGGGGTCATACATGGCACTTCATGCAATCTCACAACCGCAGCATCATCGGACCCTAATCCCACCCTCCCACACCCATAGTGGCTCCTGTCCACCTCCCCCACCATGGCACCCCAGCATCCGCCCTTCCACCAACCATGCAACCCACATAACCGGCCCTCCCCCACCCACCGCACCCCCTCAACCACCCCGCCCGCGCCACACCCGCTACTCCCCATACCACGGTGGCTCAGGACCGCACCCCACGACACCCTCCCCCATCCATGTCTATCCCGCACCCGACACTCCCCCATCCACAGCACCTCCGGCCTCCTCCCCCATCTGCCACCCCCTTCACCCGCAGCACCTACAGACTCCATCCGCAGTTCCCCCCCCTCAACCGCCACTCCACCACTCGAAGCACTCCCACAACTGCCCCTCGCCCACCCGCAACACCCCTGGCCCCTCGCCACCATCCGTGTCTACCCCGCACCCGCCACACCCCCAATCACAGCACCTACTAGGTGTTCATCATCCCCTGCTTGCGCTGTTCACACAGTCGCAAGGGGCTAAGGCCCCTTAACCATCACATGCCCTTTATCTGCGCAATATTTAACCAATCACACAATTATGTTTGGAGGTAATACTCCATATAATCAACATATTGCACGCCCAAAGGCCGTGCAAGGCTTAAGGGGGCGTAGCCCCTTGTGACAGTGTGAAGAGCGCCCGTAGGGAGCGATGAGCACCTAGTAATAATAATATATATATATATATTTATATATGATATGCAGTTAAAACCCCGCCCATCAGGATCCCGGCTGTCTCAATACCGACGTCAGGATCCCGACATGGGTACTGCCCACCATACTAGCCCACCGTCGGAATACCGGTGAAGTATGTGATTCTCCCTCTGTTGGTGACCACGACACCAATAGAGGAAGACTAGAACCTGCGGCGAGCTGGCATTCTGGTGCACGGGATACCAATGTCAGTATACTGACATTTGCCATCCCGTGTGCTGGGATCCCATACCGATCCCATATATATATATATATATATATATATATTTCTCTGACGTCATAGTGGATGCTGGGGACTCCGTAAGGACCATGGGGATATAGCGGCTCCGCAGGAGACAGGGCACAATAATAAAAGCTTTAGGATCAGGTGGTGTGCACTGGCTCCTCCCCCTATGACCCTCCTCCAAGCCTCAGTTAGATTTTTGTGCCCGGCCGAGAAGGGTGCAATCTAGGTGGCTCTCCTGAGCTGCTTAGAATAAAAGTTTAAGTTAGGTTTTTTTCTTTCAGTGAGACCTGCTGGCAACAGGCTCACTGCTACGAGGGACTTAGGGGAGAGAAGTAAACTCACCTGCGTGCAGGATGGATTTGCTTCTTAGGCTACTGGACACCATTAGCTCCAGAGGGAGTCGGAACACAGGTCTCACCCTGGGGTTCGTCCCGGAGCCGTGCCGCCGACCCCCCTTGCAGATGCCGAAGTTGAAGAGGTCCAGAGGTCCAGAAACAGGCGGCAGAAGACTTTCAGTCTTCATAAGGTAGCGCACAGCACTGCAGCTGTGCGCCATTGTTGTCAGCACACTTCACCAACAGTCACCAACTGTCACTGAGGGTGCAGGGCGCTGGGGGGGGCGCCCTGGGCAGCAATGTATAATACCTTTTTATGGCTAAAATACATCACATATAGCCCTTGAGGCTATATGGATGTATTTAACCCCTGCCAGATCTCACAAACTCCGGGAGAAGAGCCCGCCGAAAAGGGGGCGGGGCCTATTCTCCTCAGCACACGGCGCCATTTTCCTGCTCAGCTCTGCTGTGAGGAAGGCTCCCAGGCTCTCCCCTGCACTGCACTACAGAAACAGGGTTAAAACAGAGAGGGGGGGCACTTATTTGGCGATATGATTACATATATAAAAATGCTATAAGGGAAAACACTTGTATAAGGGGTTGTCCCTGTATAATTATAGCGTTTTTGGTGTGTGCTGGCAAACTCTCCCTCTGTCTCCCCAAAGGGCTAGTGGGGTCCTGTCCTCTATCAGAGCATTCCCTGTGTGTGTGCTGTGTGTCGGTACGTGTGTGTCGACATGTAGGAGGACGATGTTGGTGAGGAGGCGGAGCAAATTGCCTGTATTGGTGATGTCACTCTCTAGGGAGTCGACACTGGAATGGATGGCTTATTTAGGAATTACGTGATAATGTCAACACGCTGCAAGGTCGGTTGACGACATGAGACGGCCGGCAAACAAATTAGTACCTGTCCAGGCGTCTCAGACACCGTCAGGGGCTTGTAAAAACGCCCATTTACCTCAGTCGGTTGACACAGACACAGACACGGAAACTGACTCCAGTGTCGACGGTGAATAAACAAACGTATTTTCCTTTAGGGCCACACGTTTCATGTTAAGGGCAATGAAGGAGGTGTTACATATTTCTGATACTACAAGTACCACAAATAAGGGTATTATGTAGGGTGTGAATAAACTACTTGTAGTTTTTCCTGAATCAGATAAATTAAATGAAGTGTGTGATGATACGTGGGTTTCCTCCGATAGAAAATTATTGGCGGTATACCCTTTCCCGCCAGAAGTTAGGGCGAGTTGGGAAACACACCTTAGGGTGGATAAGGCGCTCACACGCTTATAAAAACAAGGGGCGTTACCGTCTCCAGATACGGCAGCCCTCAAGGAGCCAGCTGATAGGAAGCTGAAAAATATCCTAAAAGTATATACACACATACTGGTGTTATACTACGACCAGCAATCGCCTCAGCCTGGATGTGCAGCGCTGAGGGGGCTTGGTCGGATTTCCTGACTGAAAATATTGATACCCTTGACAGGGACAAGATTTTATTGACTATAGATGCATTTCTATATATGCGAGATGCGCAGAGGGATATTTGCATTCTGGCATCAAGAGTAAATGTGATGTCCATATCTGCCAGACGAAGACACGACAGTGGTCAGGTGATGCAGATTCCAGACGGCACATGGAAGTATTGCCGTATAAAGGGGCGGTCCATCGGACCTGGTGGCCATGGCAACAGCTGAAAAATCCACCTTTTGTTACCCCAAGTCACATCTCAGCAGAAAAGGACACAGTCTTTTCAGTCTCAGTCCTTTCGTCCCCATAAGGGCAGGCGGGCAAAAGGGCCAGTCATATCTGCCCAGGGGTAGAGGAAAGGGAAGAAGACTGCAGCAGGCAGCCCATTCCCAGGAACAGAAGCCCTCCACAGCTTCTGCCAAGTCCGCAGCATGACGCTGGGGCAGTACAAGCGGACTCAGGTGCGGTAGGGGGTCATCTCAAGAGTTTCAGCACGCAGGGGGCTCACTCACAAGTGGACTCCTGGATCCTACACGTAGTATCCCAGGTGTACATTGGAAATTCGAGACGTCTCCCCCTCACAAGTTCCTGAAGTCTGCTTTACCAACGTCTCCCTCCGACAGGGAGGCAGTATTGGGAACAATTCACAGGCTGTATTCCCAGCAGGTGATAATCAAAGTACCCCTTCTACAACAAGGGAAGGGGTATTATTCCACACTATATTGTGGTACTGAAGCCAGACGGCTCGGTGAGATCTGAAATATTTGAACACTTACATACAAGCGTTCAAATCAAGATGGAGTCACTCAGAGTAGTGATAGCGAACCAGGAAGAAGGGGACGATATGGTGTCACTGGATATCAGGGACGCTTACCTACATGTCCAAATTTGCCTTCTCACCAAGGGTACCTCAGGTTCGTGGTACAGAACTGTCACTATCAGTTCAGACGCTGCCGTTTGGATTGTCCACGGCACCCCGGGTCTTTACCAAGGTAATGGCCGAAATGATGATTCTTCTTAAAAGAAATATGGACGCTTTCCTGATAAAGGCAAGGTCCAGAGAACAGTTGGAGGTCGGAGTAGCACTATCTTAAGTAGTTCTACGACAGCACGAGTGGATTCTAAATATTCCAAAATCGCAGTTTTTTCCGACGACACGTCTACTGTTCCTAGGGATGATTCTGGACACAGTCCAGAAAAGGATGTTTTCTCCCGGAGAAGAAAGCCAGGGAGTTATCCGAGCTAGTCAGGAACCTCCTAAAACCAGGAAAAGTATCAGTGCATCATTGCACAAGGATCCTGTGAAAAATGGTGGTTTCTTACAAAGCGATCCCATTCGGTAGATTTCACGCAAGAACCTTTCCGTGGGATCTGCTGGAAAAATGGTCCGGATCGCATCTTCAGATGCATCAGCGGATAACCCTGTCTCCAAGGACAAGGGTGTTTCTTCTGCGGTGGCTGCAGAGTGCTCATCTATGAAAGGGCCGCAGATTCGGCATTCAGGACTGGGTCCTGGTGACCACGGATGCCAGCCTGAGTGGCTGGGGAGCAGTCACACAAGGAAAAAATTTCCAGAGAGTGTGATCAAGTCTGGAGACTTCTCTCCACATAAATATACTGGAGCTAAGGGCAATTTACAATGCTCTAAGCTTAGCAAGACCTCTGCTTCAAGGTCAGCCGGTATTGATCCAGTGGGACAACATCACGGCAGTCGCCCACGTAAACAGACAGGGCGGCACAAGAAGCAGGAGGGAAATGGCAGAAACTACAAGGATTCTTCGCTGGGCGAAAAATCATGTGATAACACTCTCAGCAGTGTTCATTCCGGGAGTGGAAAACTGGGAAGCAGACTTCCTCAGCAGGCATGACCTCTACCCGGGAGAGTGGGGACTTCATCGGGAAGTCTTCCACATGATTGTAAACCGTTGGGAAAAACCAAAGGTGGACATGATGGCGTCCCGCCTGAACAAAAAACTAGACAGATATTGCGCCAGGTCAAGGGACCCTCAGGCAATAGCGGTGGACGCTCTGGTAACACTGTGGGTGTACCAGTCAGAGTATGTGTTCCCTCCTATGCCTCTCATACCAAAAGTACTGAGAATCATAAGAGGGAGATGAGTAAGAACGATACTCGTGGTTCCGGATTGGCCAAGAAGGACTTGGTACCCGAAACTTCAAGAGATGTTCACGGAAGACCCGTGGCCTCTACCTTTAAGAAAGGACCTGCTCCAGCAGGGGCCTTGTCTGTTCCAAGACTTACCGCGGCCGCGTTTGACGGCATGGCGGTTGAACGCCGGATCCTGAAAGGGCATTCCAGATGAAGTCATCCCTACCCTGGTCGAAGACAGGAAGGATGTAACCGCAAAACATTTTCACCGCATTTGGTGAAGATATGTTGCGTGGTGTGAGGCCAAGAAGGCCCCTACAGAGGAATTCCAACTGGGTCGTTTCCTACATTTCCTGAAAACAGGACTGTCTATGGGCCTAAAATTAGGGTCCATTAAGGTTCAAATTTCGGCCCTGTTGAATTTCTTCCAGAAAGAACTGGCTTTAGTGCCTGACGTTCAGATGTTTGTAAAAGGGGTACTGCATATACAGCCTCATTTTGTGCCCCAGTGGCACCTTGGGATCTCAATGTTGTTTTGAGTTTCCTAAAGTCACATTGGTTTGAACCACTCACCACTGTGGACTTAAAATATCTCACATGGAAGGTGACGATGCTATTAGCCCTGGCTTCAGCCAGGCGTGTGTCAGAATTGGCGGCTTTATCATATATAAAGCCCTTACTTAATTTTTCATTCTGACAGGGCAGAATTGAGGACTCGTCCTCAATTTCTCCTTAAGGTGTTTTCTGTTTTTCACATGAACCAACCTATTGTGGTACCTGCGGGTACTAGGGACTTGGAGGACTCCAAGTTACTTGACGTTGTCAGGGCCCTGAAAAATATGTTTCCAGGACGGCTGGAGTCAGAAAATCTGACTCGCTGTTTAGCCTGTATGCACCCAACAAGATGGGTGCTCCTGCTTCTAAGCAGACGATTGCTCGCTGGATTTGTAATACAATTCAGTTTACACATTCTGTGGCAGGCCTGCCACAGCCAAAATCTGTAAAAGCCCATTCCAAAAGGAAGGGGGCTCATCTTGGGCGACTGCCCGAGGGGTCTCGGCTTTACAACTTTGCCGAGCAGTTACTTGGTCAGGGGCAAACACGTTTGCTAAATTCTACAAATTTGATACCCTGGCTGAGGAGGACATGGAGTCTCTCATTCGGTGCTGCAGGGTCATCCGCACTCTCCCGCCCGTTTGGGAGCTTTGGTATAATCCCCATGGTCCTTACGGAGTCCCCAGCATCCACTAGGACGTCAGAGAAAATAAGATTTTACTTACCGATAAATCTATTTCTCGTAGTCCGTAGTGGATGCTGGGCGCCCATCCCAAGTGCGGATTGTCTGCAATACTTGTACATAGTTATTGTTACAAAAATCGGGTTATTCTTGTTGTGAGCCATCTTGTCAGAGGCTCCTTCGTTGTTATCATACTGTTAACTGGGTTCAGATCACAGGTTGTACGGTGTGGTTGGTGTGGCTGGTATGAGTCTTACCCGGGATTCAATATCCTTCCTTGTTATGCACGCTCGTCCGGGCACAGTATCCTAACTGAGGCTTGGAGGAGGGTCATAGGGGGAGGAGCCAGTGCACACCACCTGATCCTAAAGCTTTTATTATTGTGCCCTGTCTCCTGCGGAGCCGCTATATCCCCATGGTCCTTACGGAGTCCCCAGCATCCACTACGGACTACGAGAAATAGATTTATCGGTAAGTAAAATCTTATTATATATATATTCTGTGACTTCCACATGCAGCCAAATCTCTCCCAGGATCTATTATGTGAGACCTATTGAGGAAGCCACACCCCTTATACTTTTGAGATTGTTAAACCAGCTATATAATTCTTGAATTTCGTTGTACGTGGGTCAACATCCGAATCAGAAATAGTCTTGAATTTAAAATTGGACACCACACTTTAGGTAGTTTGCAAAAATGCCGACATATGGTTGTCAGCACTCCTAAGAGATTATAACCAATAGCATTCCTAGGCGACCCTGTAAGGATTTATGCCCAATTAGTTTTAAGGTAGTTTATACAAAACACCATTATCCAATCGATTACACATTTAAAAAGGAATACCTCTTAAGCTCTAATCAGGAGCCCTGATATAAGAGCTTCATCCACTAAGTCCAGATATAGGAGATTCTGACTAATCGTACATTTGAGGTTATGATCCTTTATATTAATTCATCATGAGCAAATTAGCTTTTTCCTATATTCGTTACCACTGATGAAGTCGATAAGACGAAACGCGTTGGTTTGGCAGTCAGAGAATCACAACCTAGTCTGTAAAGATACTCCCTGTCGAGCTCGCACCTTGCAAAAGGTGAGGGGATATCTAGATTCCACCTTACAAACGTGTTGGCTGTGTACTCTTTTGGTTGCATTTTATTGACACAATTTTATACTTTGAACTGTGTATACGTTATTAAAATAACTTTTTACTAATTGGCCTGTTGGCCTCTTGTTTGGGTGACTATTTGGTGAGGGGTGTCTGTTACAGGTCCCCAGATTCAAATACCCTCCAGTCTACATTCCGACGAAAATAACGCTGGAAGAACTGTGTAATTACATTCCACTTTAGCGCACTTGGGAATTTGTGTTTATTCTTGTATGCTTTTGAGGTCTCCCAACAAAGATCTCTCCCGTGGTGCCGCTTCTAGGTTGGCGCGAGATAAAGATACTACTGTGTTTTTATATATATATATATATATATATATATATATATATATATAAAAAACACCATAAGTACGCAGTTCTTAATGCCAGCAATGATTAGAATTCAGACAGGCTCCTGCACAATATGTACCTACAGGTGAAGCTTTAGTTATTGTTAGGTGGGACTTATGGGGCCAGATTTTTTGTTATTTGATACTGAAAGGGGGCATGTAGCGAAGGGCACAGGTGGGCAGTGAGAGGGGTGTAGGCTGGGAAAACAGAGCTACAGTACTTTGTCCCAGGTTTGGTGATCTCCCATCAGCAGCAGCGTGGCGGAGACTGGAAATGAGCAGCATCTGTTCTTGCGCTGCCTGAGAGGAAGGGGCTAATCCAGGGGCCATCACACAGCGGACGGTAGAGGGAGTTGCAAGTGTCTCAGCTCAGTTTGCGGACACTCGAGGAGATAGACGCTACAACAGCTCTGCCCCCTGCATGGATTCTGGGATGCACCTCTGGCAAGGAGGAGTAGCAGGCTGCATACCTCTGCACTGACCTGCCTGCAGAGTGCAGATACTGGGAGGAATAAGTGCGGGTATAATGCTTTCTGCTTCGCCTCTTTACCAAGGCGAAGCAGGAAGCAGCAGCGCCGAGATGTGTTACCATCTCAGATGCAGAAGTGGGGGAGTGCAAACTCTTCCCTCCGACAATCACTGCTAGAGCACACAGCACATGTCTCTCCACCGGTCGGCTCCAGTGTGCATGTCTAAGATCTCGCTACTCTCCCAAGCAAGATCTTGCATGCAGCCGGAGCTGGCAACTGCTACAGCGCTGTCACTGTTGTGGTTTATGGGCATCGACACCTGCAGCTGGCGAAATCAATAGCTGCAAGTGTCAGAATGGTCAGTGCAACTTTTTAGATTGTGGTATCAGTGCATCCCCTCCCCCCCCCCCAATAACGGCGTTTCATACATTTACCCCATCATGATTAGGATACTAGACTGTGTTGTCCACAGTCCACTCCACCTTAGCGTTGACACTCTCCAGTGCAGAGCCGGCCATAGGCATAGGCAAACTAGGCAATTGCCTGGGGCATTTGATATGCTTAGGGGCATCAGCAGCTTCTGCTGATTAAAATGATATGCGGCATGCCTATATTCTGTGTGTAGCATTTCATATGCAGATACAGCCACAGTCTCACACAGTATATAGGCATGCTGCATATCATTTTAATCAGCAGAAGCTGCTTGTGCATCCTAGCCACACAGCAATGCAAATAAGATGCATTTTCATAAAAAAAAGGTGCCTGACATTAGCATTGAGGCAACATTTATGAGGACACATCTGTATCCAAGCAGAGGCAGAGGTCACAGTGTTAGTGGCAGAGTGATTGCTGTGTGCATGTGAGTGGTTTGGTTGTGCAGTAGTGTTCGGAATATGTGTAAGGAGCATTATGTGTGTCATGCAAAAATGCATTAATAATGTGCAACATATGTGTAAGGGGCACTATGTGTGTCATTATGTGTATAAGGGCATTAATAATGTGTGGCATATGTGTAACAGGGTACTACTGTATGTGGGTCATTATGTGTATAGGGGCACTAATAATGTGCAGCAAATGTGTTGGGGGCACTATGTGTGTCATTATGTGTATAAGGGCATTAATAATGTGTGGCATATGTGTAACAGGGTACTACTGTATGTGTGTCATTATGTGTATAGAGGCACTAATAATGTGCAGCAAATGTGTAGGGGGCACTATGTGTATCAATATGTGTATAAGGGCATTAATAATGTGCAGCATATATGTAAGGGACATTATGTGTAAAAGGGCATTAATAAAGGTTGTCATAATGTGTAAGGCACATTATGTTTAAGGACATTATTAATGTGTCTCATATGTGAAAGGGGCATTATTGTGTGGAATTGTGTGTATAAACGCATTACTAATGTGTGGCATTATGTGTATAAGGTGCTCTACTATGTGGCATTGCGTATAGAAAGGGCACTACTGTGTCGTCTAATGTGAATAAAGAGCAATAGGGTGTGGTGTAATGTGAATAAGGAGCAATTCAGTGTGATGTAATGTGAATAAGTGGCTCTACTGTGAGGAGTAACGTTTATAAGGTAAAGTGATACTACCGTGGGATGTAATATGAATTATGGACACTATCACATGATCAAATGTGAATAAAATTGCAGTACTGTGTGGCGTAATTGGAATTGGGGTTACTATTATGTGGCCATGTCCCTTGTCAGCAAAAACACACCCCTTTTTGGGCTGTGCGCCAAATGTGCGAACTGTTCCTATTTAAAAAATAGGGGGTACAAATACCAAAATAAGGACTGCTATGGGTGAGGGGTGATGGTGCTGGGAAAGAGGTGCAAGATCAGAGGTGGAACCAGCGGTGGCGCTAGGGGGCACCAGCCAAAATCTTGCCTAGGGCATCATATTGGTTAGGGCCGGCTCTGCTCCAGTGCCAGCCTCAGCACAGCAGTGAGTTGATTGAGGAGCAGAAATGGGTGCAATGCCAGCAGGAGAAGAACAGGCTGGCCGGGTGTTGCATGTATCTGGCATCTAGCAGTCACTAGCAGGGTGTGTGCTGAGAAGAACTGGAGGGGGTATGGCCCCCGTATATCTTAAGTGCCCTGGGCCGCCTGGTCACCCTATCTGCAGAGACTTTGACTGTGCCCACTCAGAGTCATGCCCACTCAATTAAAAATTTCCGATTGTGGTCTGTCACCACCTATGCTTGCTAGCTACTAACGGCTGTCAAATCAAGGCACACACACTCCTAGCAGCCATACAGTAGGTTAAAGTGCATTTAAAGAAGTACAGTAATAGTGCTTTAGTGATTGCATTACTGTATTTTTGATTTAAAACAAATTGCCCCATTTCACTAGAGCTCACAAATAAATAAATGAATATAAATATCATCTTATTTTCCCGAAAAGCTGCTTCGCAAAAATAGCAGTTTTTCGGAAGTAATATTTTTATAAGGGAATCATGATCAAAAATTGTGAAATGTAAGGGTGAGAATTAAAAACTAAAAATTCTTATTTCTCAGTTTTTTTCATAATGAATATGCCCCATGCCACAAAACAAGAATACAATACATAAGGATGCAAGAAAATGTCATTGTGAAACATAATGAACTGAAACCAGGAACATCACAAATCATGTATAAGCAGCTGAAGTACAGATGGAGCCATGCTAGTCGCGGTTCCGTCTGTAACTAGGGGCGAGCCTATCTCTGACAACGTCTCCACCCGGCGGGCGGGCGTGACGGACACTCACCCCGTCCACTTGAATGGAGAGCGTTTCAGTCCATGCGCCCAGATAGAGACTCTCACAATGGGAGCGTCTCTGTGCACTCCAGGAGTGACCAGGCGGACGTATCGCCCAGTCACGCCAGGAGTGCACGCCTGCGATGGAGCCGCCTCAGATGAGCGCGGCTCCATCTGTGCCCGACATTGCCCAGGTTTAAATGTTAAAGTTATTAACGTATCAAGGAGTTAGATGGAACTATCAATATTTTAAAAATAATTAGCAGCTCTTCCAACACACCAATGAGGTGGCTGCCCAGTGTCGTTTTTTTTTCTTCTTGGGGTGTCGCCAGTAGCCCTAATCCCCAGCTCTCATTTTTTTTTTTTTATAATCACCTTTACCTCCAACGGTGTTCCTGCCGGCCAGCCCAAGTGGTGTTTCTGCCGGCCCAAGTGGTGTTTCTACAGCCATCTACGTGCTAATTCTAGATATTCTAGAATTTGCACTGGCACGAGCTGTAGCACTGATCTCATGTGCAGACTGTAAATTCTTTGCCATAGGGACTACGCGGGGCAAATTAATCAGCGGTGCCATAGTGCGTCTCATAATAAACTGCATGTCTTTCTGCAGCACTTTGTCCCCCCTGCCCCTCTCAGCAGTACCATGGGGGACACTGTTTCTCTCCACCCGTGTCTGGATGAATTTGGCCTTGCTCCCATAGGTCATTGTGCTGCGTGACTCTTCAAAGGCACTATCTGCAGGGCTGACGTGTGCAATCATGACCATTCTGCTTTTCCCGCTCAGTGCACCCTTTAGCAGCCAGGTCAGTTTACTGTCCCGATAGTTTATATGGCTGCCTGGTTTCTCGCGCAGTGCCATGATGCACTTTCTGAGGGCGAGGAGGGAGCGGTTGATGTAACCTCCTTCTTTCATGGTCTTGCCGCTGTTGGTAGTCTGGCTTGCCCGCTCTGATCCTGCCAGGTCCACCATGTACAGGCGGCCTGTGCTAACCCCATCACTGCCTGTTTGTTTTACGGTGATTTGTAATATGGCATGGGAGCGTGATGAGGTCTTATTAGCTGCTGTTGTTGTTTCAGAGCGCCTTTTGTTTCCCATCTTCAGCAGATTCATGGCCTCCTCAGGAGTGCTAGCGGAGAACGCAGTAATCCCTAGTATTTTGGTGTTACCATAAGGATCCTCTCTGAGGGCCAAAGATCAAGAAGAAGGTCTTAATAGGTCCCAGATTGTTTCATTGTAGATCTCAGCATATGACAATGATAAAGAGAAATTATCTCTCCTTCCGGTCTCCTCAATAGTCTTATACAGGTCCTTCAGGGTGCGATAAATCACTCCGGGCTCGCGAGGCTTACCCATCATAGTATAGGTCTTTCCTGTGCCTGTTGGGCCGTAGGCGAATATGGCAGCATTGTATCCAGCTAGGATGTCATCCACTATGTTCTTCATCGTGGAATCATATACATTTTCCTGAGTAGCTGCCTGATCGAACACGTGGTTAAAGGTGAATGTTGTTTCTCTTGTCCTGCTCGAGCGCAGTACGTCATAAGGATCCTCGCCAGGGTCCTTCAGTAACAGCGTCTGCGGACCAAGTTGGTGCATGATGCACTGGGCTCGATTCTTAGTCTCCATCAAATTAAATGGACGGATGCGCAGAGCCACAGTCACCTGATGGTCTATAGCGTTCTTCTGTTCAGTATTCATCTTCTCGATTCTAATATCAGAAAAGCGAAAGAAAATTATCTGTGTGTTGGCACTAGTCCAGCAATATCAGATATGAGCCAGGAAGCAGCCAGCTGCCTGTTCTATACCCATCAGCTGCATTATGACATCACTATGACATCACAATCAGCTGTACTATGACATCACTATGACATAGACACACACCACCACCACCACCACCACATATACACACACATAGTACGCACACCCACCTCCACCACATTACACACACACATAGTACACATTACACACACATACTGTACACACAGCATATATACAGTACATACACCACCACATATACACACACATAGTACGCACACCCACCACCACCACATTACACACACACATAGTACACACTACACACACATACTGTACACACAGCATATATACAGTACACACACCACCACCACCACCACCACATATACACACACATACATACACTACCACCACATATACACACTACACGCATATACAGTACACATAGTACATATACCATACCTCCCAACTGTCCCAATATTTTCGTGGGACAGACCCATTTTTCTGGGACTGTCCCACTGTCCCACTCGCGGGCCATAGTGTCCCATGGTGGTGGGGGGAGCAGTTGGAAGGTTCCTGTCACTGTGCATCAGTGAACAGCAACAGTGAATAGGCACTGTGCGCATGTGCATAGCATCTATTCACAGGACAGCGCTGGGCATGCCCCCTCAGTGACAAAAACGGGGGCGTGAATAGTGATTGTGGCACTCCTGTGAAGCCACGCCCCCTCCTCCATATGCCACGCTCCCTTATGGGGGATAAGGTCACGTTTCCCCTCATAAAGATGTTGGGAGGTATGCATATACAGTACACACACCACACATACAGTACAGTATACACACACACTAATCCATGATACTCATGAAGAAGCCATTATAGAACAGCTTACAGTACCAGGCTTTACGCAGCAGCAACTCTTTTGTGTAGTCTGGGGGTGGAGCTTGTGACTGAGAGTGACAGGCTCAGGACCCCGGTGAAGGAGAGACATGAGGGGAGGGGCGGCCACCACACTGCCTGCATGGCTCTCTGTGACTGATCCCAGGTGAGAGAGCTGGAGCCAGAGGAGGCGGGGCATGGGAGAAAGGACGGCCGCTGGCAGTCTGTGACAGGAACGTTTTTTCTCCTGTCAACGCTGTCAGTTTACTGTGGGCCTATTTTCAATGGGGGGCCTGGAGCTGCAGCTCCATCCGCCCCATTGTTAATCCGGCCCTGCCTGTAACACCACTGTAACACCACTCCTTCATACCCGCCAACTCTCCCTTAATATCAGGAAGGCTCCCTGTAATAGCAGCAGTCTCCCTGATTGCACCTTACCCCCGTTATGAAGCTGTTTTATTCTGGGGGGGGGACAGAAATCGGAGATATATACGTATACATTCAAATGGAATCATTAATGCCATTTCCCTGCATTGGTTATACAGCACAGGTGATCCCTATGGCGACATGCTTGTGCAAACCCTGAAAAGTATCATTGTATTTTCATCAACAAGCAGATGTTACTAACTGCTTTGAGACTCGTTACATTTGGATGTAAGTCAGATTTATGACACGGCTCTCAGGCACAGCAGTACATGTCCACTTTAACACTGCGCTCATTGGTGTTGTTTTAACAATCTCCATGAAATGCTTTTTTAAAAGTAGGTATTATGCCTGTAACACTGCTATAATACCACTCCTGTAACACCACTATAAAACCACTCCTAACCAGCGGCGCCTCCTGCCTTCTAGTAGGAGAGGTCTGCCGCTACCTGTGCCATGACCGGAGAGTAGAGAGCCAGCCGGGGCACCGGTGCCTGCACAATGGATCTGTCAGACGCCTGGACCAGTGCATGCGCACAAGAGGCCACGGGACTGTGCATGCGCAAAACGCCGGCTTCTATGGACTGCATCGGCTGCAGCCCATAGACGCCAGACAGGGCTGCCTGAAAGGCAGGGAGTGGCTTCCTACAGAAAGCCAGATCTCTGCTAATTGCAGCCTGGTCTGCAGTCTCAGACAGCAAAAACAACTCCCAATGAGACTGCCTGTAATGTCAGTGCGCCAAGTAGTGTGCCTGTAGTGCCCTCGCCAGGCTGCGGGCTCAGTGGTGACCTGCGCTGGCCACGGGATCTATTCACGCTCTATGGGAGTCGTGGACACCCACGAGTGGGAATAGTCCCTGTTGGTTGACATTCCAATCATCGGGATTGAGAGAGAGCGGGATGTAGGGGGAGGTTATGTGACTGTCGGTCCCCTGACCGTCGGTCAAATGAATGCATCCCATGCCCTTATTAACTGTGCAGCTTATACACATAATAAATGCCCCAACCCATCCCCCCACACACACACACTTACCTCATGTGTCACTGATTTTTCCTATAGGCTTCCGCTTTGGTCCTGTCTCCTCTCAGTGTGCCACCGGCTCCTCTCCTTGTGGTCTCATTACCGCCACAGACCAGCACCATCATAAGGGGACCACCACCATAGGCGTGCGCAGGGGGTGTTCCTGGTGCGCACAGGCACCCCCTAATGTCTGTAAACCCCCTCACACACACCTGCTGCTGCTGCAGTATCGGCGATCGCCGAGTGTGCTCATTTCTGTCCTCCAACCATTGTGCCCACCACCCCCTCCGCTCAGTCTGGCTGTCAATCATTTTTATGGTGCAGCATCACTGACGTAATCCTACTCCCAGTTCCTCTAACTTGTGGGATGTGTCGTGATGATGTCATGCCGCGTGCATGCCCGCTCATGCTCCCACCCATGCTCTCTCCTCATCATGTGCCAACGCCACAGTAAACAGCGTTCTTCTTGGAGGAGGACAAGTTCAAATTCAATATCAATATATATTTCGAGAGATTAGGATATAATCTGTGGTAATAAAATATACAAATTGAACATATATTAAACAGATTTTATATATATATATATATATATATATATATATATCTGTGCATCAATTCTCTATATTATTTCGTTTGCATTGAGTGCCAATATGTGGTGGTAGACACGCCTGATAGGTGGTGCTAGACACGCCCATTAGGTGGTGTTAGACATGCCCAATAGGTGGTACTAAACACGCCCTTCTAATCGTGCACCCCCTAATAAAATATCCTGCGCACGCCTATGACCACCACATCTATTAATGCTGGAGCAGTGGCTCACAGAGAGGAGACAGTGCTGCCTGTACAGATAGTCCCATTGCCGGGAAAGGAGGGCTGGTGGAGGAGGAACCCGTACTGCCTCCACATACACCTGACGGAACACCGTTCAGGCCCACTTTAACCCCTGCCTACCACCACATGTACACACTGCAAACACATACAGTACACACACACACACACACACACACACACACACACACACACACACACACACACACACACCACTGCATATACATACACAGTAAACACTACACGCGTAAAAAGTCAGGGCCAATGCAAGGTTTCTCGGCACCCTAGGCAAAATTTCTGCCTACTCCCTCCCACACCCCGCCCCTCAGGTTAAAATGAGGAGGTGGCCTTTTAGAAGTTCCACAGCTGCTGCTGTCAAATAGAGAATGCACCCTACAAAAAAAATTGTAAAAAAGACACTAAACATGACCTTAGCATGGAATCCAGGTAGGCTGTAGTCAAGGGGAAGGGTGACGACACAGGCAGTAGATACAGATATATATATATATATATATATATATATATATATATGGAGTATATTCAATTTGTGAGGGAGGGAGGGTTCTTGCTCATTACATTGAGCATATAAGAGTATGACACATTACAGTTCACATGATGCCACATTACAGTGCCCCCTTATCACTATAACATCCACTACACACTCCTCTCACTGACAATGTAACATCACACAGGTCAGGCTGGGCAATGGATCAGACACAATTGCTTAACAGGCAAATCTGGGAAATTGGTATCCAACGATAAGCCTCTTGCCCCCATAACATTGGCACCGCTTGCACAGAGCCATCTTTTACATTGGACTTAATGCAATTGCCCATGGACCACAGGATTACAAGGACCCGCCCCTGCAGACATCACAGCCACCACGAGTAGTACCGCTTTCGCCGCCAAAAGTAACTTCCACACCCCCCCTCGAGGACATCAGAGCCGCTGCAGTCTGTAGCAACCCCCTCCCAACCATCAATGACAACAGCACCAAGCCACCCCCACAGGCATCACTAACACTGATAGCAATAAGGCCCCCCAAGACATCAGAACCATTGCAGCCAATAGCACCTTGTCCCGCGGAAAGCACCAAAACCAGTAAGTGGAACCTGTACATTGCTTTGCCCAGTGGACTACATTGATGTAAAGATGGTCCTGCCCTTGCACCCACTATGCCATGTTTGTTAGTCTGTGTGAGTATGGGCTGTGTGTGTGTCTGGGCTCTGAAGACCCACTTCTTCACCAAACCCAGCCAAATCTCATCCTAACCCTCTGTCCCACACTGTCTACCCCGTCTGTATCACCCCTGTCTGTCTGTTACTCCCCTTTAGAATGTAAGCTCTCACGAGCAGGGCCTTCCCTCATGTGCTTACTTTAATAATCTTCAACTGCACCAAATCCAGCAGTCCGCTGCCACCTGATACTTATGTCATTGTCATCTGCTGATATAGCTATATTTATTTACCCTGTACTTGTCCTATATTGTCTTCAACTAAGTCACTGTTTTCCTGTTTTGATTATTTGTTTATGTACTCTGTAATTATGTGCTGTGGAACCCTTGTGGCGCCACATAAATAAAGAATCTCCTATATATTAGCCCAGATCTGTGACTTTGTGACTCATTTGCTAATGCTGGGTGGAGTCACAATACTGGGCGGAGTCACAGATCTGGCCTAATCTATAGGTTACAGAACCAAACCGCCATCACCCCGCCTCCAAGACCGACCCCCCTGCACCGCCCCGTTGTCCTCACCCATCCGTCTCGCATGAGCGGGTGATCAGCGGCGTGCGGTGCCGGGAGCAGGTAAGAGCCGCCCGCTGCCTTCCTCCTCCCTCTTGGCCTGCCTGCTGCTGTGTTTCCGATGGGTGCCGTGCAGCAGGAGGCGGCAGCCACCGCAGAGATCAGAGCACACAGCGATAGCACTGCGGCTTATCGCCATCCCTGCCCCCTCCTCCTGGCCCTGCACCTACGCGAGGGGAGCGCTCGGGTTTGGCCTCGGCCCCGCACAACGAGTCAAATCCTCTCTCTCTGCCTGGTGTCAGCACCGGGGAAGTGTCCCATCCAGCTGCACCAGGGTCACTGCTGCTGCCCAGTCACATGCAATGTCCCTGCTCCTGACATAATGGCAGGGCAGGGAGCATTAGATGATGATGGCCATTATTTGTATCCCGCAACTAGGGAGACATTGTTACATGTGGGGTCATACATGGCACCTCATGCAATCTCACAACCGCAGCATCATCAGACCCTCATCCCACCCTCCCACACCCATGGTGGCTCCTGTCCACCTCCCCCACCATGGCACCCCAGCATCCGCCCTTCCACCAACCATGCAACCCACATACCCGGCCCTCCCCCACCCACCGCACCCCCTCAACCACCCCGCCCGCGCCACACCCGCTACTCCCCACACCACGGTGGCTCAGGACTCTCTCCCCGACTCACCGCACCCCACGACACCCTCCCCCATCCATGTCTATCCCGCACCCGACACTCCCCCATCCACAGCACCTCCGGCCTCCTCCCCCATCTGCCACCCCCTTCACCCGCAGCACCTACAGACTCCATCCGCAGTCCCCCCCCTCAACCGCCCCTCCACCACTCGAAGCACTCCCACAACCGCCCCTCGCCCACCCGCAACACCCCTGGCCCCCCGCCACCATCCGTGTCTACCCCGCACCCGCCACACCCCCAATCACAGCACCTACTAGGTGTTCATCATCCCCTGCTTGCGCTGTTCACACAGTCGCAAGGGGCTAAGGCCCCTTAACCATCACATGCCCTTTATCTGCGCAATATTTAACCAATCACACAATTATGTTTGGAGGTAATACTCCATATAATCAACATATTGCACGCCCAAAGGCCGTGCAAGGCTTAAGGGGGCGTAGCCCCTTGTGACAGTGTGAAGAGCGCCCGTAGGGAGCGATGAGCACCTAGTAATAATAATATATATATATATATATATATTTATATATGGTATGCAGTTAAAACCCCGCCCATCAGGATCCCGGCTGTCTCAATACCGACGTCAGGATCCCGACATGGGTACTGCCCACCATACTAGCCCACCGTCGGAATACCGGTGAAGTAGGTGATTCTCCCTCTGTTGGTGACCACGACACCAATAGAGGAAGACTAGAACCTGCGGCGAGCTGGCATTCTGGTGCACGGGATACCAACGTCAGTATACTGACATTTGCCATCCCGTGTGCTGGGATCCCATACCGATCCCATATATATATATATATATATATATTCTGTGACTTCCAAATGCAGCCAAATCTCTCTCAGGATCTATTCTGTGAGACCTATTGAGGAAACCACACCACTTATACTTTTGAGATTGTTAAACCAGCTATATAATTCTTGAGTTTCGTTGTACGTGGGTCAACATCCGAATCAGAAATAGTCTTGAATTTAAAATTGGACACCACACTTTAGGTAGTTTGCAAAAATGCCGACATATGGTTGTCAGCACTCCTAAGAGATTTTCTCTAACGTCCTAGTGGATGCTGGGAACTCCGAAAGGACCATGGGGAATAGCGGCTCCGCAGGAGACTGGGCACAACTAAAAGAAAGCTTTTAGACTACCTGGTGTGCACTGGCTCCTCCCACTATGACCCTCCTCCAAGCCTCAGTTAGATTTCTGTGCCCGGCCGAGCTGGATGCACACTAGGGGCTCTCCTGAGCTCCTAGAAAGAAAGTTTATTTTAGGTTTTTTATTTTACAGTGAGACCTGCTGGCAACAGGCTCACTGCATCGAGGGACTAAGGGGAGAAGAAGCGAACCTACCTGCTTGCAGCTAGCTTAGGCTTCTTAGGCTACTGGACACCATTAGCTCCAGAGGGATCGACCGCATGGAACTGGCCTTGGTGTTCGTTCCCGGAGCCGCGCCGCCGTCCCCCTTACAGAGCCAGAAGCGAGAAGAGGTCCGGAAAATCGGTGGCAGAAGACATCAGTCTTCACCAAGGTAGCGCACAGCACTGCAGCTGTGCGCCATTGCTCCTCATGCACACTTCACACTCCGGTCACTGAGGGTGCAGGGCGCTAGGGGGGGGGGGGGGGGGGCGCCCTGAGCAGCAACACCTTGGCTGGCAAATATATCACAATATATAGCCCCAGAGGCTATATATGTGATAAATACCCCTGCCAGAATCCATAAAAAAGCGGGAGAAAAGTCAGCGAAAAAGGGGCGGAGCTATCTCCCTCAGCACACTGGCGCTATTTTCTCTTCACAGTGCAGCTGGAAGACAGCTCCCCAGGCTCTCCCCTGTAGTTTGCAGGCTCAAAGGGTTAAAAAGAGAGGGGGGGCACTAAATTTAGGCGCAATATTGTATATACAAGCAGCTATTGGGAAAAATTCACTCAATATAGTGTTAATCCCTAAATTATATAGCGCTCTGGTGTGTGCTGGCATACTCTCTCTCTGTCTCCCCAAAGGGCTGTGTGGGGTCCTGTCCTCAGTCAGAGCATTCCCTGTGTGTGTGCGGTGTGTCGGTACGGCTGTGTCGACACGTTTGATGAGGAGGCTTATGTGATGGCAGAGCAGATGCCGATAAATGTGATGTCGCCCCCTGTGGGGCCGACACCAGAGTGGATAGATAGGTGAAAGGTATAAACCGACAGTGTCAACTCCTTACATAAAAGGCTGGATGACGTAACAGCTATGGGACAGCCGGCTTCTCAGCCCGCGCCTGCCCAGGCGTCTCAAAGGCCATCAGGGGCTCAAAAACGCCCGCACCCTCAGATGGCAGACACAGATGTCGACACGGAGTCTGACTCCAGTGTCGACGAGGTTGAGACATATACACAATCCACTAGGAACATCCGTTACATGATCCCGGCAATAAAAAATGTGTTACACATTTCTGACATTAACCCAAGTACCACTAAAAAAGGGTTTTATGTTTGGGGAGAAAAAGCAGGCAGTGTTTTGTTCCCCCATCAAATGAGTGAATGAAGTGTGAAAAAGCGTGGGTTCCCCCGATAAGAAACTGGTAATTTCTAAAAAGTTACTGATGGCGTACCCTTTCCCGCCAGAGGATAAGTTACGCTGGGAGATATCCCCTAGGGTGGATAAGGCGCTCACACGTTTGTCAAAAAAGGTGGCATTGCCGTCTTAGGATACGGCCACTTTGAAGGTACCTGCTGATAAAAAGCAGGAGGCTATCCTGAAGTCTGTATTTACACACTCAGGTACTAGACTGAGACCTGCAGATAGTGCTGCTGCAGCGTGGTCTGTAACCCTGTCAAACAGGGATACTATTTGGCGAACATAAGACGTCGTCTTATATATGAGGGATGCACAGAGGGATATTTTGCCGGCTGGCATCCAGAATTAATGCAATGTCCATTCTGTCAGGAGGGTATTAGAGACCCGACACTGGACAGGTGATGCTGACTTTAAAAGGCACATGGAGCCTTATAAGAGTGAGGAATTGTTTGGGGATGGTCTCTGGGACCTCGTATCCACAGCAACAGCTGGGAAGAAATTTTTTTACCTCAGGTTTCCTCACAGCCTAAGAAAGCACTGTATTATCAGGTACAGTCCTTTCGGCTTCAGAAAAGCAAGCGGGTCAAAGGTGCTTCCTTTCTGCACAGAGACGAGGGAAGAGGGAAAAAGCTGCACCAGTCAGCCAGTTCCCAGAATCAAAATTCTTCCCCCGCTTCCTCTGTGTCCACCGCATGACGCGGGGGCTCCACAGGCGTAGCCAGGTACGGTGGGGGGCCGCCTCAAAAATTTCAGCGATCAGTGGGCTCGCTCACAGGTGGATCCCTGGATCCTTCAAGTAGTATCTCAGGGGTACAAGCTGGAATTCGAGGCGTTTTCCCCCCGCCGTTTCCTCAAATCTGCCTTGCCGACAACTCCCTCAGGCAGGGAGGCTGTGCTAGAGGCAATTCACACGCTGTATTCCCAGCAGGTGATAGTCAAGGTGCCCCTACTTCAACAAGGACGTGGTTACTATTCCACACTGTTTGTGGTACTGAAACCGGACGGTTCGGTGAGACCCATTTTAAATTTTAAATCCTTGAACACATACATAAAAAAATTCAAGTTCAAGATGGAATCGCTCAGGGCGGTTATTGCAAGCCTGGAGGAGGGGGATTACATGGTATCCCTGGACATCAAGGATGCTTACCTACATGTCCCCATTTACCGTCCTCACCAGGAGTACCTCAGATTTGGGGTACAGGTTTGCCATTACCAATTCCAAACACTGCCGTTTGGACTGTCCACGGCACTGAGGGTCTTTACCAAGGTAATGGCAGAAATGATGATACTCCTTTGAAAAGGGGAGTTTTAATTATCCCGTACTTGGACGATCTCCTTATAAAGGCGAGGTCCAAGGAGCAGTTGTTGGTCGGAGTAGCACTATCTCGGGAAGTGCTACAACAGCACGGATGGATTCTATATATTCCAAAGTCACAGCTGGTTCCTACCACACGCCTACTGTTCCTGGGGATGGTTCTGGACACAGAACAGAAAAAAGTGTTTCTCCCGCAGGAGAAAGCCAAGGAGCTGTCATCTCTAGTCAGAGACCTCCTGAAACCAAAACAGGTATCGGTGCATCACTGCAAACGAGTCCTGGGAAAAATGGTAGCTTCTTACGAAGCAAAATTCCATTCGGCAGGTTCCATGCAAGAACCTTTCAGTGGGACCTCTTGGACAAGTGGTCGGGATCGCATCTTCAGATGCATCGGCTGATAACCCTGTCTCCAAGGACCAGGGTATCTCTACTGTGGTGGCTGCAGAGTGCTCATCTTCAAGAGGGCCGCAGATTCGGCATACAGGACTGGGTCCTGGTAACCACGGATGCCAGCCTTCGAGGCTGGGGGGCAGTCACACAGGGAAGAAATTTCCAAGGACTTTGGTCAAGTCAGGAGTCGTCCCTACACATAAATATTCTGGAACTGAGGGCCATTTACAATGCCCTAAGTCTGGCAAGGCCTCTGCTTCAAAACCAGCCGGTACTGATCCAATCAGACAACATCACGGCAGTCGCCCATGTAAATCGACAGGGCGGCACAAGAAGCAGGATGGCGATGGCAGAAGCCACAAGGATTCTCCGATGGGCGGAAAATCACGTCTTAGCACTGTCAGCAGTGTTCATTCCGGGAGTGGACAACTGGGAAGCAGACTTCCTCAGCAGACGCGACCTACACCCAGGAGAGTGGGGACTTCATCCAGAAGTCTTCCAACTGTTGGTAAACCGTTGGGAAAGGCCACAGGTGGACATGATGGCGTCCCGCCTAAACAAAAAACTAGATATTGCGCCAGGTCAAGGGACCCTCAGGCAATAGCTGTGGACGCTCTAGTGACACCGTGGGTGTACCAGTCGGTTTATGTATTCCCTCCTCTGCCTCTCATTCCAAAGTTACTGAGAATAATAAGAAAACGAGGAGTAAGAACGATACTCGTGGTTCCGGATGGGCCAAGAAGAGCTTGGTACCCAGAACTTCAAGAAATGATGTCAGAGGACCCATGGCCTCTACCGCTCAGACAGGATCTGCTACAGCAGGGGCCCTGTCTGTTCCAAGACTTACCGCGGCTGCGTTTGACGGCATGGCGGTTGAATTCCGGATCCTAAAGGAAAAGGGCATTCCGGAGGAAGTCATTCCTACGCGGATAAAAGCAAGGAAAGAAGTAACCGCAAACCATTATCACCGTATTTGGCGAAAATATGTTCCGTGGTGTGAGGCCAGGAAGGCCCCAACAGAGGAATTTCAGCTGGGTCGTTTTCTGCACTTCCTACAGTCAGGAGTGACTATGGGCCTAAACTTGAGTTCCATTAAGGTCCAGATTTCGGCTCTGTCGATTTTCTTCCAGAAAGAACTGGCTTCACTGCCTGGAGTTCAGACATTTGTAAAGGGAGTGCTATATATTCAGCCCCTTTTGTGCCTCCTGTGGCACCTTGGGATCTCAAAGTGGTGTTGAGTTTCTTAAAATCACATTGGTTTGAGCCACTTAAATCTGTGGATTTGAAATATCTCACGTGGAAAGTGGTCATGTTATTGGCCTTGGCTTCGGCTAGGCGTGTGTCAGAATTGGCGGCTTTGTCATGTAAAAGCCCTTATCTGATTTTCCATATGGATAGGGCAGAATTGAGGACTCGTCCCCAGTTTCTCCCTAAGGTGGTATCAGCTTTTCACTTGAACCAACTTATTGTAGTGCCTGCGGCTACTAGGGACTTGGAAGATTCCAAGTTACTGGACGTAGTCAGGGCCTTAAAAATTTATATTTCCAGGACGGCTGGAGTCAGGAAAACTGACTCGCTTTTTATCCTGTAGGCACCCAACAAAATAGGTGCTCCTGCTTCTAAGCAGACTATTGCTCGCTGAATTTGTAGCACAATTCAGCTGGAGCATTCTGCGGCTGGATTGCTGCATCCTAAATCAGTAAAAGCACATTCCACGAGGACAGGGGCTCATCTTGGGCGGCTGCCTGAGGGGTCTCGGCTTTACAACTTTGCCGAGCTGTAACTTGGTCAGGGGCAAACACGTTTGCTAAATTCTACAAATTTGATACCCTGGCTGAGGAGGACCTTGAGTTCTCTCATTCGGTGCTGCAGAGTCATCCGCACTCTCCCGCCCGTTTGGGAGCTTTGGTATAATCCCCATGGTCCTTTCGGAGTTCCCAGCATCCACTAGGACGTTAGAGAAAATAAGATTTTACTCACCGGTAAATCTATTTCTCGTAGTCCGTAGTGGATGCTGGGCGCCCATCCCAAGTGCGGATTGTCTGCAATACTTGTACATAGTTATTGTTAACTAAAGGGTTATTGTTATGAGCCATCTGTTGAGAGGCTCAGTTATGTTTCATACTGTTAACTGGATATGGTATCACGAGTTATACGGTGTGATTGGTGTGGCTGGTATGAGTCTTACCCGGGATTCAAAATCCTTCCTTATTGTGTCAGCTCTTCCGGGCACAGTATCCTAACTGAGGCTTGGAGGAGGGTCATAGTGGGAGGAGCCAGTGCACACCAGGTAGTCTAAAAGCTTTCTTTTAGTTGTGCCCAGTCTCCTGCGGAGCCGCTATTCCCCATGGTCCTTTCGGAGTTCCCAGCATCCACTACGGGCTACGAGAAATAGATTTACCGGTGAGTAAAATCTTATTATAACCAATAGTATTCCTAGGCGACCCTGTAAGGATTTACGCCCTATTAGTTTTAAGGTAGTTTATACAAAACACCATTATCCAATCGATTACACATTTAAGAAGGAATACCTCTTAAGCTCTAATCAGGAGCCCTGATATAAGAGCTTCATCCACTAAGTCCAGATATAGGAGATTCTGACTAATCGTACATTTGAGGTTATGATCCTTTATATTAATTCATCATGAGCAAATTAGCTTTTTCCTATATTCGTTACCCCTGATGAAGTCGATAAGACGAAACGCGTTGGGTTTGTCAGTCAGAGAATCACAACCTAGTCTGTAAAGATACTCCCTGTCGAGCTCGCACCTTGCAAAAGGTGAGGGGATATCTAGATTCCACCTTACAAACGTGTTGGCTGTGTACTCTTTTGGTTGCATTTTATTGACACAATTTTATACTTTGAACTGTGTATACGTTATTAAAATAACTTTTTACTAATTGGCCTGCTGGCCTCTTGTTTGGGTGACTATTTGGTGAGGGGTGTCTGTTACAGGTCCCCAGATTCAAATACCCTCCAGTCTACATTCCGACGAAAATAACGCTGGAAGAACTGTGTAATTACATTCCACTTTAGCGCACTTGGGAATTTGTGTTTATTCTTGTATGCTTTTGAGGTCTCCCAACAAAGATCTCTCCCATGGTGCCGCTTCTAGGTTGGCGCGAGATAAAGATACTACTGTGTTTATATATATATATATATATATATATATGTATATATATATATATATATATATATAAAACCCCATAAGTATGCGGTTCTTAATGCCAGCAACGATTAGAATTCAGACAGGCTCCTGCACAATATGTACCTACATGTGAAGCTTTAGTTATTGTTAGGTGGGACTTATGGGGCCAGATTTTTTGTTATTTGATACTGAAAGGGGACATGTAGCGAAGGGCACAGGTGGGCAGTGAGAGGGGTGTAGGCTGGGAAAACAGAGCTACAGTACTTTGTCCCAGGTTTGGTGATCTCCCATCAGCAGCAGCGTGGCGGAGACTGGAAATGAGCAGCATCTGTTCTTGCGCTGCCTGAGAGGAGGGGGCTAATCCAGGGGCCATCACACAGCGCACGGTAGAGGGAGTTGCAAGTGTCTCAGCTCAGTTTGCGGACACTCGAGGAGATAGACGCTACAACAGCTCTGCCCCCTACACGGATTCTGGGATGCACCTCTGGCAAGGAGGAGTAGCAGGCTGCATACCTCTGCACTGACCTGCCTGCAGAGTGCAGATACTGGGAGGAATAAGTGCGGGTATAATGCTTTCTGCTTCGCCTCTTTACCAAGGCGAAGCAGGAAGCAGCAGCGCCGAGATGTGTTACCATCTCAGATGCAGAAGTGGGGGAGTGCAAACTCTTCCCTCCGACAATCACTGCTAGAGCACACAGCACATGTCTCTCCACCGGTCGGCTCCAGTGTGCATGTCTAAGATCTCGCTACTCTCCCAAGCAAGATCTTGCATGCAGCCGGAGCTGGCAACTGCTACAGCGCTGTCACTGTTGTGGTTTATGGGCATCGACACCTGCAGCTGGCGAAATCAATAGCTGCAAGTGTCAGAATGGTCAGTGCAACTTTTTAGATTGTGGTATCAGTGCAACCTCCCCAATAACGGCGTTTCATACATTTACCCCATCATGATTAGGATACTAGACTGTGTTGTCCACAGTCCACTCCACCTTAGCGTTGACACTCTCCAGTGCAGAGCCGGCCATAGGCATAGGCAAACTAGGCAATTGCCTGAGGCATTTGATATGCTTAGGGGCATCAGCAGCTTCTGCTGATTAAAATGATATGCGGCATGCCTATATTCTGTGTGTAGCATTTCATATGCAGATACAGCCACAGTCTCACACTGTATATTGGCATGCTGCATATCATTTTAATCAGCAGAAGCTGCTTGTGCATCCTAGCCACACAGCAATGCAAATAAGATGCATTTTCTTAAAAAAAGGTGCCCGACATTAGCATTGAGGCAAGATTTATGAGGACACATCTGTATCCAAGCAGAGGCAGAGGTCACAGTGTTAGTGGCAGTGTGATTGCTGTGTGCATGTGAGTGGGTTAGTTGTGCAGTAGTGTTCGGAATATGTGTAAGGAGCATTATGTGTGTCATGCAAAAATGCATTAATAATGTGCAACATATGTGTAAGGGGCACTATGTGTGTCATTATGTGTATAAGGGCATTAATAATGTGCGGCATATGTGTAACAGGGTACTACTGTATGTGTGTCATTATGTGTATAGGGGCACTAATAATGTGCAGCAAATGTGTAGGGGGCACTATGTGTGTCATTATGTGTATAAGGGCATTAATAATGTGTGGCATATGTGTAACAGGGTACTACTGTATGTGTGTCATTATGTGTATAGGGGCACTAATAATGTGCAGCAAATGTGTAGGGGGCACTATGTGTATCAATATGTGTACAAGGGCATTAAAAATGTGCAGCATATATGTAAGGGACATTATGTGTAAAAGGGCATTAATAAAAGTTGTCATAATGTGTAAGGCGCATTATGTTTAAGGACATTATTAATGTGTCTCATATGTGAAAGGGGCATTACTGTGTGGAATTGTGTGTATAAACGCATTACTAATTTGTGGCATTATGTGTATAAGGTGCTCTACTATGTGGCATTGCGTATAGAAAGGGCACTACTGTGTCGTCTAATGTGAATAAAGAGCAATAGGGTGTGGTGTGATGTAATGTGAATAAGTGGCTCTACTGTCAGGAGTAATGTTTATAAGGTAAAGTAATACTACTGTGGGATGTAATATGAATTATGGACACTATCACATGATCAAATGTGAATAAAGTTGCAGTACTGTGTGGTGTAATTGGAATTGGGGTTACTATTGTGTGGCCATGTCCCTTGTCAGCAAAAACACACCCCTTTTTGGGCTGTGCGCCAAATGTGCGAACTGTTCCTATTTAAAATATAGGGGGTACAAATACCAAAATAAGGACTGCTATGGGTGAGGGGTGATGGTGCTGGGAAAGAGGTGCAAGATCAGAGGTGGAACCAGTGGCGGCGCTAGGGGGCACCAGCCAAAATCTTGCCTAGGGCATCATATTGGTTAGGGCCGGCTCTGCTCCAGTGCCAGCCTCAGCACAGCAGTGAGTTGATTGAGGAGCAGAAATGGGTGCAATGCCAGCAGGAGAAGAACAGGCTGGCCGGGTGTTGCATGTATCTGGCATCTAGCAGTCACTAGCAGGGTGTGTGCTGAGAAGAACTGGAGGGGTATGGCCCCCGTATATCTTAAGTGCCCTGGGCCGCCTGGTCACCCTATCTGCAGAGACTTTGGACTGTGCCCACTCAGAGTCATGCCCACTCGATTCAAAATTTCCTATTGTGGTCTGTCACCACCTATGCTTGCTAGCTACTAACGGCTGTCAAATCAAGGCACACACACTCCTAGCAGCCATACAGTAGGTTAAAGTGCATTTAAAGAAGTACAGTAATAGTGCTTTAGTGATTGCATTACTGTATTTTTGATTTAAAACAAATTGCCCCATTTCACTAGAGCTCACAAATAAATAAATGAATATAAATATCATCTTATTTTCCCGAAAAGCTGCTTCGCAAAAATAGCAGTTTTTTCGGAAGTGATATTTTTATAAGGGAATCATGATCAAAAATTGTGAAATGTAAGGGTGAGAATTAAAAACTAAAAATTCTTATTTCTCAGTTTTTTTCATAATGAATATGCCCCATGCCACAAAACAAGAATACAATACATAAGGATGCAAGAAAATGTCATTGTGAAACATAATGAACTGAAACCAGGAACAACACAAATGATGTATAAGCAGCTGAAGTACAGATGGAGCCATGCTAGTCGCGGTTCCGTCTGTAACTAGGGGCGCCTATCTCTGACAACGTCTCCACCCGGCCGGGCGGGCGTGACGGAGACTCACCCCGTCCACTTGAATGGAGAGCGTTTCAGTCCATGCGCCCAGATAGAGACTCTCACATTGGGAGCGTCTCTGTGCACTCCAGGAGTGACCAGGCGTACGGATCGCCCAGTCACGCCAGGAGTGCGCGCCTGCGATTGAGCCGCCTCAGATGAGCGCGGCTCCATCTGTGCCCGACATTGCCCAGGTTTAAATGTTAAAGTTATTAACGTATCAAGGAGTTAGATGGAACTATCAATATTTTAAAAATAATTAGCAGCTCTTCCAACACACCAATGAGGTGGCTGCCCAGTGTCGTTTTTTTTTTCCTTGGGGTGTCGCCAGTAGCCCTAATCCCCAGCTCTCATTTTTTTTTTTTTTTTTTATAATCACCTTTACCACCAACGGTGTTCCTGCCGGCCGGCCCAAGTGGTGTTTCTGCCGGCCCAAGTGGTGTTTCTACAGCCATCTACGTGCTAATTCTAGATATGTGTAAGAATTTGCACTGGCACGAGCTGTAGCACTGATCTCATGTGCAGACTGTAAATTCTTTGCCATAGGGACTACGCGGGGCAAATTAATCAGCGGTGCCATAGTGCGTCTCATAATAAACTGCATGTCTTTCTGCAGCACTTTGTCCCCCCTGCCCCTCTCAGCAGTACCATGGGGGACACTGTTTCTCTCCACCCGTGTCTGGATGAATTTGGCCTTGCTCCCATAGGTCATTGTGCTGCGTGACTCTTCAAAGGCACTATCTGCAGGGCTGACGTGTGCAATCATGACCATTCTGCTTTTCCCGCTCAGTGCGCCCTTTAGCAGCCAGGTCAGTTTACTGTCCCGATAGTTTATATGGCTGCCTGGTTTCTCGCGCAGTGCCATGATGCACTTTCTGAGGGCGAGGAGGGAGCGGTTGATGTAACCTCCTTCTTTCATGGTCTTGCCACTGTTGGTAGTCTGGCTTGCTCGCTCTGATCCTGCCAGGTCCACCATGTACAGGCGGCCTGTGCTAACCCCATCACTGCCTGTTTGTTTTACGGTGATTTGTAATATGGCATGGGAGCGTGATGAGGTCTTATTAGCTGCTGTTGTTATTTCAGAGCGCCTTTTGTTTCCCATCTTCAGCAGATTCATGGCCTCCTCAGGAGTGCTAGGGGAGAACGCAGTAATCCCTAGTATTTTGGTGTTACCATAAGGATCCTCTCTGAGGGCCAAAGATCTAGAAGAAGGTTTTAATAGGTCCCGGATTGTTTCATTGTAGATCTCAGCATATGACAATGATAAAGAGAAATTATCTCTCCTTCCGGTCTCCTCAATAGTCTTATACAGGTCCTTCAGGGTGCGATAAATCACTCCGGGCTCGCGAGGCTTACCCATCATAGTATAGGTCTTCCCTGTGCCTGTTGGGCCGTAGGCGAATATGGCAGCATTGTACCCAGCTAGGATGTCATCCACTATGTTCTTCATCGTGGAATCATATACATTTTCCTGAGTAGCTGCCTGATCGAACACGTGGTTAAAGGTGAATGTTGTTTCTCTTGTCCTGCTCGAGCGCAGTACGTCATAAGGATCCTCGCCAGGGTCCTTCAGTAGCAGCGTCTGCGGACCAAGTTGGTGCATGATGCACTGGGCTCGATTCTTAGTCTCCATCAAATTAAATGGACGGATGCGCAGAGCCACAGTCACCTGATGGTCTATAGCGTTCTTCTGTTCAGTATTCATCTTCTCTCGATTCTAATATCAGAAAAGCGTAAGAAAATTATCTGTGTGTTGGCACTAGTCCAGCAATATCAGATATGAGCCAGGAAGCAGCCAGCTGCCTGTTCTATACCCATCAGCTGCATTATGACATCACTATGACATCACAATCAGCTGTACTATGACATCACTATGACATAGACACACACCACCACTACCACATATACACACACATAGTACGCACACCCACCACCACCACATTACACACACACACATAGTACACATTACACACACATACTGTACACACAGCATATATACAGTACATACACCACCACCACCACATATACACACACATAGTACGCACACCCACCACCACCACCACATTACACACACACATAGTACACACTACACACACATACTGTACACATAGCATATATACAGTACACACACCACCACCACCACCACATATACACACACATACATACACTACCACCACATATACACACTACATGCACATACAGTACACATAGTACATATACCATACCTCCCAACTGTCCCAATATTTTCGTGGGACAGACCCATTTTTCTGGGACTGTCCCACTGTCCCACTCGCGGGCCATAGTGTCCCATGGTGGTGGGGGGAGCAGTTGGAAGATTCCTGTCACTGTGCATCAGTGAACAGCAACAGTGAATAGGCACTGTGCGCATGTGCATAGCATCTATTCACAAGACAGCGCTGGGCATGCCCCTTCAGTGACGAAAACGGGGGCGTGAATAGTGATTGTGGCACTCCTGTGAAGCCACACCTCTTCCTCTATATGCCACGCTCCCTTATGGGAGTTAAAGTCACGTTTCCCCTCATAAAGATGTTGGGAGGTATGCATATACAGTACACACACCACACATACAGTACAGTATACACACACACTAATCCATGATACTCATGAAGAAGCCATTATAGAACAGCTTACAGTACCAGGCTTTACGCAGCAGCAACTCTTTTGTGAAGTCTGGGGGTGGAGCTTGTGACTGAGAGTGACAGGCTCAGGACCCCGGTGAAGGAGAGACATGAGGGGAGGGGCGGCCACCACACTCCCTGCATGGCTCTCTGTGACTGATCCCAGGTGAGAGAGCTGGAGCCAGAGGATGCGGGGCATGGGAGAAAGGACGGCCGCTGGCAGTCTGTGACAGGAAAGTTTTTTCTCCTGTCAACGCTGTCAGTTTACTGTGAGCCTATTTTCAATGGGGGGGCCTGGAGCTGCAGCTCCATCCGCCCCATTGTTAATCCGGCCCTGGCTGCAGTGTGCCAGGGATGTGCTTAAATACTATTTTTTTCTGTACTTTTTTTAAGTATGCTGGGCCACGCCTCCTGTGGTTAGACCACACCCCCTAAAAAGTACCTGGGCCCATCCAGACTCTTTACTGCCCTGTACATTAGCGACATAATGCTGCAATTCCTGATTTCCTGACGGGGGGCCTACTTAGCCCACAGGGTGTCACTCACTTTTAGCTGCAAAGCCTTGTGACTCTAAGCAGTTTGAACCAAGGTGCCCTTTACCCTAGTGTGCTTTGTTCAAAGCTCTGTTACACCACACAGTTTGAACAGTGCTGCAAGTATATATATATATATAAAACACATATATATAGATCTATTGTTTGTACTGTTCTATGCACTTTACCTTACTGCACTTTGTTTAAAGCCCTGTGACTCCATGCAGTTTGCACCAAGCTGTGGGTTCAAAAAATAACTAAAAAATAATATACAGTACTTTGCAAAAGTTTTAGGCAGGTGTGGAAAAAGTATACTTTCAAAAATAGAAGTGTTAATAGTTTATTTTTTATAAATTAACAAAGTGCAAAGTGAATGAACAGAGGAGAAATCTAAATCTAAATTAAATCAATATTTAGTGTGACCACCTTTTGCCTTCAAAACAGAATCAATTCTAGGTACACTTGCACACAGTTTTTGAAGGAACTCGTAAGGGAGGTTGTTCCAAACATCTTGGAAAACTAATCACAAATCCTTCTGTCTCTTCATGTAAACCCAGACAAACTCCATGATATTGAGATCAGGGCTCTCTGTGGGCCATATCATCACTTCCAGGACTCCATGGCCCTCATTCCGAGTTGATCGCAGAGATTCATCGCATCGCAAATGTTCGAAAACTAAGTGTCTGCGCATGCGCAAAAGCGTGAATACGCATGCGCGAGTACATCCGTACGACATTGGTGTAAAAATACAAAAAAAAAAACCACACGTAACTGGCAAACGAAAACGAGGAGTGGCGGAGGCGTGGCGGAGGCGAGACTTCGCAATGCTCCGATATGGGCGTGAAAGTGGGCGTACAGTGTGGGAGTATGCAACTCGCAATGGGCGTGTTTTTCGCAATTAAACAGTGTCGCTGTTAAATCTAACATAGGAAACCGTAGCAACCTTCACGCAGCAGCCGAGTAGGTCTGCAGTTACTCTACATTTGCGAAGTACTGTTACAAGTGTGTATGCAGTAATTAGCTGTTAATTGGAGAGCACATTCATCTGATGGCCAATTACTTGTTAATTACTGCGCAGATGAAAGTTAGCAAACAGCAATTGTCTGAACCCACATTACATGTTTATTCTACTCACATATAAATCTCACACACTGCCAAATAAGGTTGTTATTTGTGTTCAAGTTGGTGTGTAAACATTTGTTAAAATTGTTTTAATGTGTGTAAGACTAACAAATACAAACAAGTGAAATTATTAAAAATTTAAATTGAAAGCTGCAACATTTTTGCAAAATAAACCGACACCCACATAATGCAGCATACACTTTAATTTTGTCAGAAATGTAACATTAATATTTGTTTATAATATCTGACAATGTTTTAAATGATGTCCTGTTGACCATAGATAAATCTAAAAAGTGTTGTGTCAGTTTACTTAATATGGACATTAAAGTGTGGTGCAAAGCATACCTGTATTTTTTGGATGATGCAATTTTTTTGTATAAATTGTAGATTGGTCCACAAGTGTCTATATGCTGACCTAATCTTTCTGGAACTAAGATTTACCTAATGCATTACCTTGAATAAACTGCACAATTTTTATTATTATATTTTTTATTACTGTAGGAATATTTCACAACATGAAAACAACATGGCTACACGTGAGTCTCACAGGCAGAGATGGACCAAGCAGCAAGCATATGGCACTGACACAAATGATATAGCAGAACTCAGTACTCTGCAAAATTCAGCTTCTGACAAAATTATAATTTGTAAGCAAAAATAAAACATATTACACACCCTGCCACACACAAATTTGGACCCAACTGAGAAAGAATTAGGATCCACCACACAAACACAACAATACATAGCACACTAGTAAGAGGAAGATGGCTCTGGTGTTTATACAAAAAAACTCACAGGCTACAATACCTCCAAACATAAATAATACATTTCACTAAGAGGGAGTTATCCATTCTGGCCACACAAGCCAACTCCAAAATAACATAGAGGCAACATGAAAAACATGGGTGCTGCCCATCTGGAGAGACATCACTTTCTTTTTTTTCTCCCCGCCTGAGGCTGTTCTTCTTGGCTTGGTCTGCGGAGCGACCTTCGTTGGGCCTGCCCAGTGGGCTGTTCTTCCTGGGCAGGGGCAGGGGAGGGAGCCGATGTGGGTGGCTCTCTGCCACTGTGGGCAAGGGAGACAGCGATGGCCTGGAGCCCTTGCAAGATGTTATTTGCAAGGCTTTGGAATGAGGAGGCAAGTTGTTCTTGGCCCTGCCTGATCTCTGCCAGACCTTGGCAGAGTTGAGCAACACCTTGCTCCACACTGGTTCGGTGCTCACTGAGCCGGACAGCTATCTGGCTTACCTCCCGGAGGACCCCGTCTTGAAATGCATTTAGGCTCTCACCATACCTAGCAATTTCAAGCAGGATCTCCGGGATAGCAGAGGGTTGGGTGGGGGGGCCAGTAGGAACCTGCAGAGGTGGGATTTGTGGTCCCACACTGCCAGACCCACTAGGTCCCTCCACCTCAGCCTCAGCCACATAACCTTCCTGTGACTCTAACTGATCACCACCCTGTGCTGTGTTTTGTGGCAAGCAAATAGAAGAATGTGTGGGAAAAGAGTACAATAAAAAATTAGTTTATTTTTTATTAATACAGTTTAAATTGCAGACAAATACATGTGTAAACTTACCTGGCAAGTCATGTCCCGTCAGGATCTCAGGCAGGTCCGTGTCCATATTAGACACCCCTTGGCCCTCCTCATAACTGACACAGGCCATCGCTATCTCCTCCAAGTCTGTAAACTCCACAGCGACAGCTGGTCCTCCACCTGTAGCCCTTGAGGCATTCCACTCCGCAGACCTCTTTGCCTTCAGGCGGGATTTGAAGTCGGCCCACCTACATATGTATTGTGAAAGAGGGGCAAAGTACAGTCTTATTATTTGTGTATGTAAATATATAGGACACATGTTCTGCTTGTGTTTGCTATACATAACATCACATGTAACTACATTTTTAAGTCAACTTAGCACAGAAAAAGGACTGGCAAGATGCACTTACCGTCGTCTAACTTCCTGCGATGTTCTGACGACAGAGCCAACTTCATTCACAGAATGTGTGATGTCCCTCCAGATGCGATCTTTTGTAGCAGCACCCATGTTTTTGGGGCCTCTATGTATTTTGGACATGGCCTGCGTGACCAAGACACGCAACTCCCTCTTAGTGAATGCTGGCTGTCTTTTCTTACGTCTGGAGGTAGCCTGTGAGGTTTCTTCGTGTTGCTCCTCACCATCTTCCTCCTCACTAGCAGCTTCTGTCTGTTGTGTTTGTGTGGCTAATGCTGATTCTCCCTCAGTTTGGCCAGTATGTGTGTGTGGCAGGGTATCCCCACTCAATTGTTGGGGCTCAGAAGCTGACATTTGCAGAGTACTAGGTCCTGCCTCTTCAGAATCCGCAGAGGCGGATTCCAACATCCGTCTCTGGCACTCTAGGCGTTTTTTCGCCAATGCCATCTGCTGCTGTGCAATGCGGTCCATCTCTGCTGCTAATTCCTCACGAGAAGCCATGTTGGAGATGACGTGTGTACGCCCAGGTGTGTGCCTATTTATACCTACGTGCGGCGCGTTCATTCACACAGGTGTACAGTATGGTAATCTTGCGAATGATTGCACTGCTTATTTAAGGGCCTAGTTTGCACGCTGTGAGTGTTTGGAGTTTGGAGTTTGGATTTTGGAGTTTGTGGCCCGTGCGTGAAGGTGCTATTGTGCTTTTCTGAGTGAGTAATTGTCAAGCATACATTTTCCCGTTTGTTTGCGTTTAGCATATAGACAGTATTGCATACTTTTTGCGAAGTTCCGTTTGTGAGTATTCGTGCAATCGTCTTGTTGTTAAATGCAACTCTGTTTGTTGTTGCAATGTATGTTTTTTTTTTTTTTTTTAATATTAAATGTTGTTAATCTATATTTTGATTGTAAATTTATAAAACAAAACCTGTACTTTAGTGTTTCTGTTTTGTGGACTAATGTAAAAATGTTGTTCTTAGTGTCATTTTGTGTCTCTTGTAGGTGTCTTATTTTGGGAAAGTTATCCCGTTATTTATTTTGGAATCCATTAGACTTTATTTGGTTGGTGTGCCTTAGAACACTAATCTTCTGTTGCTTTTGGAGGAGCAGGTAAGTCCCCTTGGCCTGTGTTTGTGGCTGTTTGTGCTAATGGGCTCTATGTGTGCTTATTGTCATTTTGTGTCTCTTGTAGGTGTCTTATTTTGGGAAAGTTATCCCGTTATTTATTTTGGAATCCATTAGACTTTATTTGGTTGGTGTGCCTTAGAACACTAATCTTCTGTTGCTTTTGGAGAAGCAGGTAAGTCCCCTTGGCCTGTGTTTGTGGCTGTTTGTGCTAATGGGCTCTATGTGTGCTTATTGTCATTTTGTGTCTCTTGTAGGTGTCTTATTTTGGGAAAGTTATCCCGTTATTTATTTTGGAATCCATTAGACTTTATTTGGTTGGTGTGCCTTAGAACACTAATCTTCTGTTGCTTTTGGAGGAGCAGGTAAGTCCCCTTGGCCTGTGTTTGTGGCTGTTTGTGCTAATGGGCTCTATGTGTGCTTATTGTAATTTTGTGTCTCTTGTAGGTGTCTTATTTTGGGAAAGTTATCCCGTTATTTATTTTGGAATCCATTAGACTTTATTTGGTTGGTGTGCCTTAGAACACTAATCTTCTGTTGCTTTTGGAGGAGCAGGTAAGTCCCCTTGGCCTGTGTTTGTGGCTGTTTGTACTAATGGGCTCTATGTGTGCTTATTGTCATTTTGTGTCTCTTGTAGGTGTCTTATTTTGGGAAAGTTATCCCGTTATTTATTTTGGAATCCATTAGACTTTATTTGGTTGGTGTGCCTTAGAACACTAATCTTCTGTTGCTTTTGGAGGAGCAGGTAAGTCCCCTTGGCCTGTGTTTGTGGCTGTTTGTGTTTGTTCAAAGTTTTTTGCTTATGTTTGTCATCCATCTTTTTAATAAATTAACAAATTTTTCCCAGGATTGTTCAGCAAAGTAGTGCTGTTCTTGCCTGTAATAGCTACTAAAGGGCTAAATTTTGTTTGGAATCTATTTTAGATGTATAACCTATTTTTCTTAATTTATACTTAGGTGTTTGTTATGTCTTTGATGCTCTTATTATGTGTCTGTTTGGTTGGTTGACATATTTGTGTTTTTTTTTTCAAGAAACTATGTAGGTTTCTCACTTTTAATTTGTGTTTTTCCTTTTTTGTCTCAATTTCAAATTGTTCCGGAATTGAATCCAGAAAAAATGTCGTATGCTTCTGCAGTAAGTTTACACCCCGTTTTTTTTGTAAAGATTAAGTTTTTTTTTATTTTTTATTGCATTTGTCTTATTCACCATATATTTTTTTATTTTTTTAAGTGTGTGATGTCAGTGTTTGTGGCTGCAGAAGCCCTCCCACCCCAACCCACGGCAGCACTCCCACCCCAACCGCCAGCCCCCCAACCACAACCGGCTCCTCATCAACCAAGGCAACGGAGGCGTGCTAGGCCACCAATTTTCCGCACCCGTGTCATACTTTTTGGGATGCCAGATGATGTTGTTGTGCGTAGATACAGGCTGCCACCACATCTAATCCTAGACACTCTCTCCATAATAGAGAGTGATCTGGAGTCTTCAATTCGGTATCCTACAGCAATACCACCATTGACACAATTCCTTGCTGTGTTACATTTTTTGGCCACAGGGTCATTTCAGCATGTTGTTGGAGACCTGGTTGGTATGTCGCAGGGCCAGTTCAGTAAGGTCCTGCGGCGTGTCAGCCAGGCTTTCATAAAGCGTGTGAAGCAATTTATTGCTATGCCTCTGGATGATGGTGCCCTAGATGTGGTGAAGCGGCAATTTGAGGAAGGTGGTAGTCGCTTCCCACATGTTATTGGGGTTGTGGATGGCACACATGTAGCTATTGTGCCACCAAGACATAATGAAGAAATTTATAGAAACAGGAAACTGTTTCATTCTCTGAATGTAATGGTTGTTTGTGGGCCATCCCTCCAGATCCTTTCCCTGAATGCCAAGTTTCCCGGAAACTCGCATGATGCTTATGTCATTAGACAATCAGGGATATGGCACAGATTAAGATCAAGTCAACGAGCAGACATGTGGTTATTGGGTGAGTTGGCCAACATAATTTCCTGCCATTTTTTAACAATTTTAGGAATATACTCTTTCTAATTTTTTCTTCTCCTCAAACAGGAGACCGTGGATATCCTTGCACCCCCTGGCTCATGACTCCTTACCGTAATCCCAGGCCAGGACCACAGACGGAATTTAACTCCGCGCTTACTGCCACTAGACAGCTGGTGGAGCGCACAATTGGGGTCCTTAAAGGCCGTTTTCGTGTGCTCCACCGCACTGGTGGCGACATCATGTATTCGCCGGAGATGGCAAGTAAAATAGTGGTCCTGTGCGCTATACTACATAACATCGCGGTAAGGAGTAGCGTAGAGCTTCCTCAGACAGAGGAATTGCCAGATGAGGAGCCAGGGGTTGTCCGTCGATTCGGTGGGGGGAGTGTTTCACGGAGGGGAAGCCAAGTCAGGGCAAGCATTGTTGAACAATATTTCAGGTATAGTGTTTTTTGATTTACTTTTCGAAATTAATAAAAAACACTGTATGCTTATGCTCATTTTGTTACGATGTAATTTGGCTTGCTATTGTAAGGTCATTGTGTAATTATTCGGGTGTGTGGGAATCTCTAATTTTGTTTTTACAAAATAACCTTAAACAGGTTAAGCTTACAATGTATTATTTTAGAATCTAATAATGTGATGTTGCTAAATAGTGTCCTTATTTGTTTTCTTTCATCTAATCCTGTTTTTAATGAAAAAAACACAAACAAATGAAACTAAATGTTGGCCACTTTGTGACTGTGCAGCTGAATTATCACACAAAATGTGGTGAGTACACAGAGTATTTTTTTTCGTTTTAACAAAGTGTGTGTGTGTGTCTGTGTTTGTGTGGGTGTTTTAGTTGGTGGTTGTGTGTAAACTTTTTATTTTATTTTTCCTCTTCCGCGACTGCGTATTTCCGCTCGAGCGAAATTACCACTCTGCTCTTCACAGCATTGCAAAGATCAATAAAGTTTATTGAAATGACAGCATAGATTTTAGACAAATCACATGCTAACACACACTATAAATATATGCCCAAATAAGGAAAACGCCATTGCCATGATGCGTGCAGCACCTTTCACCAGGCGGGAGCTCCGCGTCCTGGTTGCGGTGATGGACTGCCGCGTAGGCCGCGTTGGGCGCTTTATCCCAAATCGGGGTAAGCGCGAGGCCTACGCGGAGGTCCGCCACCTACTGAGGTCTCGCGTCCGCAGCAGGCGGACCATCATACAATTAGAAAGGAGATGGAGTGACCTACGCAGGAGGACTCCGGACCTGTTGGCGGAGATCCGCCAGCAAATCCGGCAAATGCGTGCACGCAGTAAGTTACATTACATAGCAGAGATTATTAGCATAAACTTTGCAAATTTACACTAAGTGGTAGTCTGTAATTGCAACACTGACTGAACTAATTTAATAAATATGACAGTGTGTGTGGTTAGGGCAAACAGTACTGACTGTAGCAAAGTGATTCAAAACAAGTGCATGTTGTACAGAATTAATACACAGGGTGGAAACTGTACCAAATAACTTGATCAGTGGTGTCTATATAATAAGGTGGCTTGAATAGTGATCTGGTGATGTTGCCTATACCAATCAATATGACTCAATGGAATAGATTCAGTAATGAGCATCAAAAATGTTTAGTATAATCATTTTGGTTGCGGTGGACAACATCAACAGTTTTAAAACTCATAAGAATAAAAAAAAAAACAAGCCCTGTGTCTTTTACATGGGACAGAACAGTGTAATTGACAAATGGTGTTTCTGAAATTTTACATGCAATACAAAATATAATACATATATCATTATAGGACGACCACAACGGCAAGCTGATGCAGGGAGGCAACATCAGGCCCCTTCTCAGCCCCCCTCCCCTTCTCAACCACCCTCCCCTTCTCACTCCCACTCCCCTTCCCAGTCCCCCTCAGCTTCCCAGTCCACCTCAGCTTCCCAGTCCACCTCAGCTTCCCAGTCCCCCTCAGCTTCCCAGTCCACCTCAGCTTCCCAGTCCACCTCAGCTCCCCAGTCCCCCTCAGCTTCCCAGTCCCCCTCTCCTTTCCACTCCCCTTCTCAGCCCACCTCTCCTTCTCTTTCTGTGCCCCCTTCTCCTCCTTCCCAGTCCCCTTCTCCTTCTCCTTCCAACTCCCCTTCTCAGCCCCCCTCACCCTCTATTGGACAAACATTCTCTCCGCCCCCCTCGCCCTCTCAATCAGACCCACCCTCAGAAAATACATCCCCAATCCCTCCTCCTTCCCCCATCTCTCCTCCTTCCCCAATCCCTCCTCCTTCCCCCATCCAGCCTCCTTCCCCCATCCCTCCTCCTTCCCCAATCCCTCCTCCTTCCCCCATCCAGCTGCCTTCACCACCCAGTGAATGGGCAGAAGAAGCCCCTGATGGACTCAGTGGTGATCATCATGTTGCAGAGGAAAGTAAGTGTTTTAACATTTGTAAAATAATGATTACCTACTTACACTTACAATGTCAAAACATGCACTGTTGTACTGTTGAAAATCAGCTAGCAAGGAAAACATTTTGAGTTATTATTCATGGTGTTCATGTTGCATTGAAATTTTTGTGAGTATCATTATATGTAGTGTTTATGTGTGCAATGTTTTGTGTGTCCACTCTAGGTCGACACTCATTAGTTCGACAGGGTTGCCAGGACAACATGGTTTATATGTGCTCAGTTTTCAGCCTAACATTTCTACCTGAGTGGAGTTTAGTATGTTGTTAGTCTTTTACACTTGTGCCTGTGTATTCATAATGTTTGCACTTTCAAATCACATGCTTCACTTTGTTAGCCAGCCGAACAACACAATGATTTGTGGTGTGAAAGTTAGACTCACAAAATGCTTATTGGATTTTTCAAAACCTGTTTGACCTTATTTAGTAAAGGCGGTTTTCAGGGAGTGTGGGCATGCTAGGATATGTTGTCCTTCTGAAGATGTTGATATGCAGTGTGATGATGCAGGACCAAACCTCCAAAAATTGAATTATCTTCACTACAGATGTGAATGAATGCCAACATGGTGTTACATATACTAAGATGGTAGTTCTCTTTAACATGGGATGTTGCCCATAGCAACCAATAAGATTATACTTGTAATTTTTATGCCCACTTTTACAAGATAACATGTATAATTTGATTGGTTGCTATGGTCAACGTCCCATCTTAAATAGAACTCCCGTAGTAGTAAATGTACCCCATGGTGTGGTACACTTTCTTGTACAAAAAAAAAAAACATTGCTGAGCAGGCTTGTGTGTTCTGCTACTGATTTATCCTTAAAACAGGCATGATGTAGTCACTTAGGCATTAAAGCAGGCCTGTCCAAACTGCGGCCCTCCAGCTGGTGAAAAACTACACATTCCAGCATGCCCTGACACAGTTTTGCATTCTCTGACCCCAAAACTGTGTAAAGGCATGCTGGTATATGTAGTTTCACAACAGCTGGAGGGCCGCAGTTTAGACATGCCTGCATTAAAGTGTGGTTTGCTCCTTGCTTGTAGAATAGGTAATGTGAGTAAGTTAGTAATGTTTATGTTGCCTCTTAATTACAGATGTTGCAGTTGGAGATCCCAACACTTTTGCGGGCATTCTGGAAACAATGCAGCAAAATCTGCAATCCCTGCTTGCTTGTGTGGAGCAACTAAAAAATTTTGCTTGATTTATTTTTGTTATTAAAAAAAAAATATGTTACATTTTCAAATGTTATTTTATAAAAAAAAAAAAAAAAAAATTAAAGTTAAGCGGGTGTTGTGTTTATTAATGCAATAAAGGAACAGCTGATTGCCTATCATACATTTATTACCTTAAACATTTCACACATCTAACGTAGGTTTATTTAAATTACCAAAAAAAAAAAAAAAAGGTTGTTATTGTCTAAATAAACATGCAAACACCTTCATTCACACAATTAAACTCGACACCAAAAAAAACATTATAAAAAATTAGAACAGGCACATTTGAAACATCTATATTTCAAATTGTAACAAAAAATAAAAAACTGGACAATTATGCCTACAAAGTGTTCCTCAGGTATTTTTAAAAGACTTAATTGATCATGAACATTACAATTCCTTACACTAATTGGCTTCGTAATTGAGGAGGGCTTGTGGACTTTTAACAGAAAGGTGTAATTCCACTTAATAGTATAAAAAAAACACATTGTGGTGCGTTTGTCCGCAAAAGTGTGCACTTTTAAGATGAATGTGTAAATGTACTAAAACTATGCATTTTTACGATGAAGTATGTGTTAATGCGATGGTTTCGCATTGCTGCGATGGTTTCGCATTACTGCGATGTCATTTGGCGTACGCCCACTTTGTGTAATACTGCGTACGAATGTGCAAAAATACGTTGGGGGCGGATTTTCGCAAATTTGCAACATGTTCGCAATTTTGCACATACCTTGTGCGAACGAAAACAATAGCGAACAACTCGGAATGAGGGCCCATGTTCTTCTTTACGCTCAAGATAGTTATTAATGACATTGGCTGTATGTTTGGGGTCGTTGTCCTGATGCAGAATAAATTTGGAGCCAATCAGATGCCTTCCTGATGGGGCCCTACATCTTTTATCTACTGGGGCCCTTTTATCAATTATTAACAATATATATATATATATATATATATATATATATATCATATACTGTACATATGTAAGTGGCAACCATTTTTGTGGTTTTAACCAATGTTTAGCATATCCACTCACTTGGAACCAGTGACACAGGGCATGAGAAAACATGTCCAAAACTTGAGTGATGTCACAAAATCCTCGTGAATTGATTGGATGAATATTAATAGATCTGACGCAAGGCTGCCTGAACTGTGTTGTTGTACATAACATTATTTTACTATGTATGCATACACTGGATAAACTAGTACAATTTGGACACATCAGCTATTTTCAAAAACAGAATAATGAGAGACAGCATAAACCTTTTTATATGGGTAATTTTTCTCTTGCACTCTTACAGAAGAGGCAATTGAATTATGATTGCAGGAACATTTTGCACAAAACATCTCAATCATTCCAGTGCCGTACATGAGTCAGGCTGTGGGGAATATTCTATTTTTATTAGTTTTTGCAAATTCTATTGTGTACTATGCTGCTGAGCATGTCTGTAATCTTACCATTGTGATTTACCACTGTCAAAATTAACGAGTCAGCTGTTACCGTGTTTGTCATTTTTCTCCCCTGACATTTGCTTCTAGTAAAAAATATTTTTAGCAGGGGGATTAATACTGTTTATTTAAATGTGTTCTGGAGGATATAAGTTTCACCCATTGGTATAACAGCCAATTCCCACACGTGATTCACCACCAGTGATAGGCAAATCAATTCTGGTGATCCTATTTTGCCGAAAAATGAAGTGAATATATAATACTCTTTGGAGAATCGGTAGCGTCTAGTTTCCCTTCGCGGAGAGGATCTTTCTGTGCGGCGCTCCCATAGATCAGAGGAGCGGTGGCGGAGACAGAGTGCAGTGGTCGGGAAGCAGTAACGGGGCTGGTAAGTATTTTTTATTTTTTCACTAGGGGCACAGCTACTGGTGGGCACACTAAGGGGGGTCACAACTACTGGGGCCACAGCTGCAGGGGGCACAATGGCAGGGGGCATAACAGCTACTGGGGGCACAGCTGCAGGGGGCACAATAGCTGCAGGGGGCATAACAGCTGCAGGGGGTACAACAGCTACTGTGTGCACAGCTCTACAGGGTGCATAACTCTACAGGGGGCAAAACTACAGGGAGCAAATCTGACCTTGCCCCTTCCTGCGGCGCGCATTAACCCTGTTTCACTGTTGGGGGGGCGGAGGGGGGGGGTGCTGCGCGCCAAAGGAAACTTTCGCCCTGGGCACCGCAAAGTCTAGAACCGGCCCTGTTATGTACCCTAACCTCAACAGCCCAGGGTCAGAATAAGCCCTAGTACCTTTTGTACTGGTAATAAGTATGGGTGCCACAAGACTTAGTGGGCTCCAAGGGGGCATTCATGGGGTGCTTTGAAGCAACAATGCAGTGCCCATACACTCGTGCGATTTGGGCCCTTTTCGTTCGATTCCGACGTATCAGGCTGAGAAATCGGATTAAAAGTGTCAAATCGTATGTGTTTTACCTCCGATTCCGATCAGATGTGCAGTCCGGCGCGCATCGGATCGGAGATCACAAGGGTTGCACTATAGATCAGATCCGGCAGCCTCTGGCAGCCTTGGCTGGGATCTCATAGAATACATTGTATGCAAAAGGACTGCAAACTAAGCTGCCGGGCAGTTCAAGGGAGATCATATGCGAGGGTACGGGTCGTTGGATAGACACAACTTAGGTCGACAGTCATTAGGTCGACCATGGAAGGTCGACAGTCATTAGGTCGACAGGGACAATAGGTCGACATGGTCATTAGGTCGACATGTACTAGGTCGACAGGTCAAAATGTAGACTTTTTTAATACTGTTTTTGGCGTTGTTTTCTTCGGAAAGTGACGGGGAACCCCAATTAGTGCACCATGTCCCCTCGCATGACTCGCTTCGCTCGGAACAGGTTTCCGTTCCAATCGTAGTCCACGTGGATTGTTAAGTATGAAAAAAATCCCCCCCCAAAAAATGTGAAAAACTCATGTCGACCTTTTGACCTGACGACCTAGTACATGCCGACCTAATGACCATGTTGACCTATTGACCATGTCGACCTAATGTATGTAGACCTTCAGTGGTCGACCTAATGACGGTTGACCTAAGCTGTGTTGACCTAACTACCGTATCCCATATGCGATATCTCCCCTCGGAGAAGTCGCAGTAGTGCATGGCCACCATAACCTTAACCCTCCCTGGGAATGCCTAACCCTAACACCCCCCCCCCCCCCCCCCCCCTTCCCCGCAACCTACCTCTAACCATCCCCGCGGGTGCCTAAATCAAAACCCCCCGCAGGCCAGTGGCGGAACTACCATTGGTGCAGCAGGTGCATTAGGGGCCCACTACTGCCAATATAAGCAATGACTTATCCCCTGTCAAAGACAGAGCAGAGGCTGCTGGGTTCCTTCCCCTACCTGCCTCTTCCTCTCCGCACTGCGCAGGACATTGTGTTTGTACCCCGTCACCCAATACCTCCCCATCACCCTCTGCCTCCCCCTGCCTTATGATGTCACCCTCTGCTCTCCCTGTCACCCAGTGCCATGTGGCATATTGTGAACTTGGGTTGGGGTGAGGGAGGGGGGCCCATGTTAAATTTTTGCACCTGGGCCCACCACTCACAAGTTCCGCCACTGCCGCAGGCTAACACTACAGTGCCCTGAATATTTACCATCGGCATGCTGGGTGTCCAGATTCTGACATTGTCATTTTAGCTGATGTCGGAGTTCCGACGCTGGAATTTTGGCTGCGTGTCGGGATTCCGGCACTGGGATTCCGACCGCCAGCATCCTGACCCCATCCCATCTTACCTGCCACATGAAGAAGTACAGAAAAGAGGAAGATACGAGGAGAGAATGGGTGCAGATGGAATCACAGGACACAGAAACAAATCACATGCACAGAAATGAATCAGAGGATGAAAAGCTGAAAATAGCCACAAATTGCAACAATTAATGATAAAAAAAAAACCTGAACATTGTCAAGTCCTAGGCTGCTCCATTAAATAAATTACCATCCACTGCAGCATTTCCATATTCAGTGCATGCTATAGACCAGGGGTTCTCAAACTCGGTCCTCAGGACCCCACACAGTGCATGTTTTGCAGGTAACCCAGCAGGTGCACAGGTGTATTAATTACTCACTGACACATTTTAAAAGGTCCACAGCTGGAGCTAATTATTTCACTTGCGAGGAGACCTGCAAAACATGCACTGTGTGGGGTCCTGAGGACCGAGTTTGAGAACCTGTGCTATAGACTAATGCAAAGCTGATTAACGCCGTTGATGTTAGGAACATGCAAAATAGATATATTTGCCTAGAAGTATATAATTACTATTCTGTATATACACTGTTATAGTGTATAGGGGGACATTTACTAAACAGTGATAAGAGTGGAGAAGTGAGCCAGTGGAGAAGTTGCCCCATCAACCAATCAGCAGCGCTGTATCATTTTATAGTATGCAAATTATAGATGTTACTTCAGTGCTGATTGGTTGCCATGGGCAACTTCTCCACTGGCTCACTTCTCCGTTCTTATCACTGCTTAGTAAATGTCCCCCATAGTGTTAAATATTATCTACAGAGCCTGCATTAGAGCCATGAACTGTTCTTATTTTATTTCTCTAGAGTGAGTTATGAAACAAGATGATACAGGTTGAGTATCCCATATCCAAAATGCTTGGGACCAGAAGTATTTTGGATATCGGATTTTTCCGTATTTTGGAATAATTGCACACCATAATGAGATATCTCGGGGCTGGGACCTAAATCTAAGCACAGAATGCACTTATGTTCCATATACTCCTTATACACACTGGAGGTAATTTTAGCCAATATTTTTAATAACTTTGTGTATCAAACAAAGTTTGTGTACATTGAGCCATCAGAAAACAAAGATTTCACTATCTCAGTCTCACTCAAAAAATTCCGTATTTCGGAATATTTGGATATGGGATACTCAACCTGTATATTAAAACGTGAAATAAAATTAAGCAGGCAGTGCGACATAGCACATTATCTGCCCCGCCTCGCTAGCGGCTGTTGCTGGTGACATTATAGCTCCCTGAGCCGTATAGGACCCATAGGGAACTATATATAGTGTTTATCCGCATTTATACAAATGACTACTATTATACATAATTATGCATAATATATTCATAAGATGGTTTCAAAGGGACAATCAATAGCTCATCAGCAGCTACAAGAGTCTGCATTAAGGTCAACTGAGCTATTCAGCTGCTACTTACCGAGTATTGTGAGCTGCTGATAGACGTTTCACACAGTAATGTAATACTGATGCTATTTTGTAAATACATGTATTCAGATAAGAATATTTCAGAGGAGTCTGTTTGATTTTGTATATGAGATTGTGGCACAATAATGCTGATTGTAAATGGATCTCATTTTTATAGACTCCTTGCATGGCAGAATGTAACCTGTTATCTAGAGATCAGATGCATCCTGGGAATGTATAATGCAATAAGTACTGCGTATACATTTCTCGATTTGCTAAAGCTTCTAAAACAGACAAGTGGAGGTGTTACCCATAGCAACCCATTAGGGGGCGTGCTTTTGTGATGTGGGGGCGTGGCCTCATACGGAATGCCAAACCGGAGACCCATCCCCCATTTTGTCATGCTGTGAGCTTGCCCAGCACTCCAGGAACTGCTGGACCGCCCCAGCCTCTCCCAGAGCCAGCACAGTCTGCCCATCCGCCTGCGGAGCACTGTGGCCCGCCGGTGGTACAGCGCGACAGTCCCAAAAAAAACGTGACTGTACCGCTGGAGTCGGGACATTTGGGATAGCTAGAATCTGATTGGCTGCCATTGGCAATACACTGCTTGTCCGTTTTAAAAGCTTTAGTAATCTACCCTGCTATGCGTATCTCAGTTACATTCCCCTTTTAGCACCACCACCAATCATGAGCCAAGTAATAATTATTAATCCCCAATACTATGATGGAAGCTATATTGGATTATATCTTATCATCAGAGCAGAGGCGTAGCTAGGGTTTTTGGCAGGGCCGTCTTTTCGTATGGGCTCAATGGGCACTTGCCCAAGGGCCCCAGGAGTATAAGGGCCCTAGGCTGATAGCTGAGGGTCCCCTCTTTCCAGGGGTACCAGATTTTTGAAAATTGGGCCAGGGGAACCAGAGATATCCGACTTCAAAGCAGTGGTCCCCATCCAAGCCTGTTAATTGCTCTTCCCAGACAGATATTTCGGATAGTTTTTCTGAGGGTATATTCCAAAAGCTGGGACTCTCCCCTTTTGGTGAACACTGGCAGCTTGTCTCTACTATGCCCAGAACCAGAGATATCAGCCTTCCAGCAGCTGCTCCCTGCTTCAGCTCTACACACCTGGTATACAGTTTTATATTTTCGTTGGTGAATTGCTCTGGCTTCTGAACTCTGATCCCCAAATCCCCAGTACCTCCTGAAAGGTGGAACTCTCTAGTGTTTTATCCCATCCAAAGCTAAGAAATCTATTTCCAGGAACTGGAGATATCTGCAGTCAAGCATGCTGCCCTCCCACCGGAAAATGGTGAATATTAAGCCCACTCCACTATCTACCCCTCCCCTGCGTATTAAAAACCCCTACCACCCTGGAAGTCATGTACCAGGGCCCCTTCTTCAGCCCAATGCCCCCTTATACAGTTTAGTGTTCCCTCCGCCGCATCTGTGCAGTAAAGGATTAATTAGCAGAAATTACTGCTCCAGGTCCTACATGCTGTGCTGAAGATAGAACACCCCCTACCGCCCACGGGACATCAAAGCTGCCGCTGATAGCACCCCCAGCCCCTACCACTGGAGGATAGGTAGGGGCCCCAGTGCATTGTTGTGCCCAGGGGCCCACACTGCTGTTAAGACGGCCCTGGTTTTTGGAGCCCAGGGCAAGATGTAAAATGCCCCCTCCCCAGCAAAAGAAGCATGTGCGCGTGCTGAAAAACGGGCATGACCACACCCCGGAAGGGGTGTGGCCACACTCCAGAAGGGGTGTGGCCACACACCAGAAGGGGTGTGGCCACTGAAAATGGCCCACAGTGCCAGTTACATTGCCCCACAGTGCCAGATACAATGCCCCACTGTGCCGGATACATGCCCCACTGTGCCAGATACATGCCCCACAGTGCCAGATACAATGCCCCACAGTGCCGGATACATGCCCCACCGTGCCGGATACATGCCCCACCGTGCCGGATACATGCCCCACCGTGCCAGATACATGCCCCACAGTGCCAGATACATGCCCCACAGTGCCAGATACATTGCCCCACAGTGCCAGATACATTGCCCCACAGTGCCAGATACATTGCCAGAAACATTGCCCCACAGTGCCAGATACATTGCCCCACAGTGCCAGTTACATTGCCCCATTGTGCCAGATACATGCCCCACTGTGCCAGTTACATGCCCCACAGTGCCGGATACAAGCCCCACAGTGCCAGATACATTGCCCCACAGTGCCAGATACAATGCCCCACAGTGCCAGTTACATGCCCCACTGTGCCAGTTACATGCCACACAGTACCAGTTACATGCCCCACAGTGCCAGTTACATGCCCCACAGTGCCAGATACATTGCCCCACAGTGCCAGATACATTGCCCCACAGTGCTAGATACAATGCCCCACAGTGCCGGTTACATGCCCCACAGTGCCAGTTACATGCCCCACAGTGCCAGTTACATGCCCCACAGTGCCAGATACATGCCCCACAGTGCCAGTTACATGCCCCACAGTGCCAGATACATTGCCCCACTGTGCCAGATACATGTCCCACTGTGCCAGATACATGCCCCACAGTGCCAGATACATTGCCAGATGCATGCCCCACTGTGCCAGATACATGCCCCACAGTGCCAGTTACATGCTCCACTGTGCCAGATACATGCCCCACTGTGCTCCCCCGAGTGCCAGATACATGCCCCACTGTGCTCCCCCGAGTGCCAGATACATGCTCCACTGTGCTCCCCTGAGTGCCAGATACATGCCCCACTGTGCTCCCCCGAGTGGCAGATACATGCCCCACTGTGCTCCCCCGAGTCCCCCCCCCCCCCCGGTCACTCACCGGCGCCTGTTGTGTCTATGTGAGGGGAGGAGAGCGCAGCGCAGCTCCTCTCCTTCCCCTCACCGCTCCAGGTCTCCGGCGGCTGTGTGGCGCCGGTTTGCCAGCCAATCAGAGCTCGCGGACCGGCAGCCAATCAGGAGCCGGTCCGCAAGCTCTGATTGGCTAACGCCGCCGGAGACCGGACACACGCAGCGCTGCTGGCAGTGCTGCTAGTGCTGGCAGTGGCGGTGAGGGGAGGGAGAGACGCAGCGCTCGCCTCACATTTCGGCGTCATGGGGGCGAGTGGGACATGATGCCCTAGCCGCCGGTGTTGCCCCCCTCTCCTGGGCCTGCCAAGGCGCCCAGGGCACATGCCCCACTCGCCCTACCCTAGATACGCCTCTGCTTATCATACCTGTGCGGATTACCTCTTCATTGCTTTTGTTCCTTACCTAGACTGGAAAGAGGAGAATCTCTCCTCGTGTCTAAATAATGGACCAAGGGGCAGATGTATTAACCTGGAGAAGGCATAAGGAAGTGATAAACCAGTGATATGTGCAAGGTGATAAAGGCACCAGCCAATCAGATCCTAACTGTTAATTTACATATTGGAGCTGATTGGCTGGTGCCTTTATCACCTTGCACATATCACTGGTTTATCACTTCCTTATGCCTTCTCCAGGTTAATACATCTGCCCCCAAGGGCCTTATTCAGGATTGTTAGCAAAAAAAAAAAAAGCACACTAATGGGCAAAACCATTGGGGTCATTCCGAGTTGATCGCTCGCTAGCAACTTTTTCCAGCGCTGCGATCAGATTAAATCTCGGCAAAACTGCGCATGCGTATGCACCGCAATGCACAGGCGCGTCGTACGGGTACAAAGAGGATCGGTGCTGGGGGATGGATTTAACGAAGAATCCATTCGCACAACCGATCGCAAGGTGATTGACAGAAAGAGGGCGTTTGTGGGTGTCAACTGACCGTTTTCTGGGAGTGCTTGGAAAAAAGCAGGCGTGTCCAAGCGTTTGCAGGGCGGGTGTCTTACGTCAATTCCAGGACCAAAAAGACTGAAGTGATCGCAGCGGCTGAGTAAGTCCAGAGCTACTCAGAAACTACAAAAAACTTTTTTGTGCCGTCGGCTGCAAAAGCGTTCGCACACTTGCAAAGCGAAAATACACTCCCCCATAGGCGAAGACTATCTGATCGCAGCACAGCAAAAAGTTGCTAGTGAGCGATCAACTTGGAATTACCCCCCCCCCCTCCCTATGTGCAGTGCAGGTGGGGCAGATGTAACATGTGCAGGTGGGGTGTGTTGAAACTGAAATCTAAATTGCAGTGTAATAATAAAGCAGCCAGTATTTACCCTGCACAGAAACACTATAACCCACCCAAATCTAACTCTCTCTGCACATGTTACATCTTCCCCACCTGCAGTGCAACACGGTTTTGCAGTTTAGTGTGCTTTTTTTGGTTAGGTAACAAACCTGAATAACACCCCAGATTCGGACGGATCCCTGTGCACGGGTGCATATATCGCACACACAGATGCAAATTTACGCATTTCTGCAAATCTACGGATAATTTTCACTCTCACTTTGCATGAATGGACATTTCTCGCACACCCCTAAGAGTGCACACAAAGATATAAATGTATTAACCATATCATCATACCTCCCAACATCCGGAGGTTTGAAGTTGCCCCTCACACGGCCGCCAAAAAGGGGCATGGCCTGTTGAAAAGGGGGCATGGCTTCATGTGAATGCCCCAATTGTGAGCCACGCCTCCCATTTTCATTGTAGCGGGGGCACGGCCAGTGCTCTGTGAGCTGTTGGTCATGCCCCCAGTCCCTCAGCCTCACTGGAATAGAAGCTGAACTAGGCAGAGCAGTGAGGGATAGGGAGCCTCCCAACTGCCCACCCACCCCTCTCCATAGCGGCACACTGCGGCCCGTGGGAGGAACATTAGGACAGACCAAAACAAATGGGACAGTCCTGCGAAACAGTTGGGAAGTATGTATCATGATCCACTTACTTTTCTAAATTAAGAATAGTCCTAGATGGAGAGTGGGGTAGACCTAACAATAGCGCTACATGAAGAATAGTCCTAGTAGAGAAAACACTCCAATGGTCTCTATTCAGTAACCTCTTTTATTAACGTCATCAGATATAACTTTTGAATAGAATAATAGACAGTAGTAAATAATACTCCAAGGAATAGATATGTTATCCCAATCCTATTTTATGATCTACAGTGTTGGCAGTTCATAACAAAACATTATATTTGGAAAGACTTGGAAGGATTTGATAAATCTGTCCCAAATTCATGAAAACTGTGTAACTGGTATTAATGATCAATTTTACAACTCACGAGACATTGATGTCAAACAGAGAGGGACACAGGGGCTGATTCAGAGCTGATTGCTGTGCGGCTAATGTTGCTGTCCTGCGATCAGATAGTCGCCACCCAAGGGGGAGTGGAAATTCGCCCGGGCTAGTGTGCGTTCGCATGTCTATGCCATGCAGGCAGCTGCAAATCCGTTCGCACCTCACCCTGTGTGTGCAGATTGTGCGCAGCCCAGGACTTACTCTTACAGCGCTAAAAGTACTTCCTGTTTAGGTCAGGAGCTGACGTCACACACCCTCCCTGAACGCTTTCACAGACGTTTTCACAGACACACCCTGAAAACAGTCTGGCAACAGTTAGAGTACATTTGCCACTCACCCCGGTCGGTCGGTGCAGTGAGCCTCAGCCAGAATTGGGTTCACCTTCACAATTACAAATTCTGTAAGACAAAAAAATTGTCTTACAAGTTGGGAATCACAGCTTTGTATAGCGGGTGGCATTGTGTCATTGTGGCTCTCATACAGCTGATCTGTCTGGACCCTCCCAGCGACACCAGCCGAGAAGTCGGACAGCATGGGCATAAAACCCTGGCTCTGGCAAAAGCTGCCTTTGCCCTGGCTGCAGTAGCAAATATTAGTTATTTTAAATTGCACAGAAGGGGCACTTAGAAAGAACCTCAATTCTCAGCATCTCCTGCATGAAGAGACTACAGCATGAGAGTGATATAAGAGTGAAGATAAGTGACATTAATTATTATGCACAACATAAAGAATACATGGGGCTTCATTTATCAGTATTTGCTTTTCACAAAGAGCTTTCAAAACCTTATTTAAAAACAGACCCAGATGCAATTTGCTGACATAAAGGTGTTCTGCATGTTCTCTCAGGCTGATAGATTGTTTGCACAGAGATTACCGCAATGGCCTGTTATAGGCACCATGTTGGCTTTCTGATAGCAAACACAATATGTTGTAACAAGCTGTCCCAATCACTGTACTAGGATGCAGCAGATAGCGGGAGCCACATGTATCGGAAACAGACTCTCACAAGTCAATAATTAGAGATTTTTCTCTGCTAGTGAAACACAGTGGCATATTTGATAACATGCACAAATGTTCTGCGACCCCGAACAACCAATCAGATTACACCTGTCACCTTGGCAAGGTTTAGAAAGTGAAAGCAAACTTCTGTTTGGTTATTATTTATATGGGCTTCAGTAGTATGTGTGCATGGCACTATGGCTATAAATAAGCCGTATTGTTCTGCAAATGTTCTGTATATGCCAAACACCTGTTTCATACCAAATACTCATAAATATGATTAATAGTCTAAAATAAGATTTTAAACCTACCGGTAAATCTTTTTCTCCTAGTCCGTAGAGGATGCTGGGGACTCCGTAAGGACAATGGGGTATAGACGGGCTCCGCAGGAGACATGGGCACTATAAAGAACTTTAGAATGGGTGTGCACTGGCTCCTCCCTCTATGCCCCTCCTCCAGATCTCAGTTAGAGAAACTGTGCCCAGAGGAGATGGACAATACGAGGAAAGGATTTTGTTAATCTAAGGGTAAGATTCATACCAGCCCACACCATCCACACCGTATAGCAGAAAACAAGTGGGCGGTCCGAGGGTGTCCGATGACGCGATTTGCGCTGAATCGCGTCATCGAACCTCCACCCCCGCTATACAGCGCCTCTTTTCTTGGCACTGCATAGCGGTGGGCGGAGCCACGATGACGCGATCCTGATGCCACACACCCCGGACTGTCCACTTCCCCGTCGGCCACGCCCCGGACTGCCCATCCTGCTGCCGGCCACGCCCCCTTGCACCTACAACGCTGGAGGAGGGGGCAGCAAAGTAGGTAAGTGTGATAGATGTGCGGCGGCCACTTTTCGTGTTTTGTGCTTTGCTTTTGGTTCTATTTCCACTTTCGTGTTTTGGTATTGGCTTGGTTTTGCCAAAACCACCCTTTCGTGTTTTGGTTTTGGATCTGGATGATTTTTGAAAAAAACATTAAAACAGCTAAAATCACAGATTTTGGGGTATTTTTGCTGCTACGGTATTATTAACTAGAGATGAGCGGGTTCGGTTTCTTTGAATCCGAACCCGCACGAACTTCACTTTTTTTTTCACGGGTCCGAGCGACTCGGATCTTCCCGCCTTGCTCGGTTAACCCGAGCGCGCCCGAACGTCATCATGACGCTGTCGGATTCTCGCGAGACTCGGATTCTATATAAGGAGCCGCGCGTCGCCGCCATTTTCACACGTGCATTGAGATTGATAGGGAGAGGACGTGGCTGGCGTCCTCTCCATTTAGATTAGATTTAGAAGAGAGAGAGAGAGATTGCTGTGATACTGTAGATTAGAAGAGAGTGCAGACAGAGTTTAGTGACTGAAGACCACAGTGACCAGTGACCACCAGAGACAGTGCAGTTGTTTGTTTTATTTAATATATCCGTTCTCTGCCTGAAAAAAACGATACACAGTCACACAGTGACTCAGTCTGTGTGCACTGCTCAGCCCAGTGTGCTGCACATCAATGTATTGTATATAAAGCTTATAATTGTGGGGGAGACTGGGGAGCACTGCAGGTTGTTATAGCAGGAGCCAGGAGTACATGATAAATAATATTATATTAAAATTAAACAGTGCACACTTTTGCTGCAGGAGTGCCACTGCCAGTGTGACTAGTGGTGACCAGTGCCTGACCACCAGTATATTAGTAGTATTGTATACTATCTCTTTATCAACCAGTCTATATTAGCAGCAGACACAGTACAGTGCGGTAGTTCACGGCTGTGGCTACCTCTGTGTCGGCACTCGGCAGGCAGTCCGTCCATCCATAATTGTATTATAATATATACCACCTAACCGTGGTTTTTTTTTCATTCTTTATACCGTCGTCATACTAGTTGTTACGAGTATACTACTATCTCTTTATCAACCAGTGTACAGTGCGGTAGTTCACGGCTGTGGCTACCTCTGTGTCGGCACTCGGCAGGCAGTCCGTCCAACCATAATTGTATTATAATATATACCACCTAACCGTGGTTTTTTTTTCATTCTTTATACCGTCGTCATACTAGTTGTTACGAGTATACTACTATCTCTTTATCAACCAGTGTACAGTGCGGTAGTTCACGGCTGTGGCTACCTCTGTGTCGGCACTCGGCAGGCAGTCCGTCCAACCATAATTGTATTATATACCACCTAACCGTGGTTTTTTTTTCATTCTTTATACCGTCGTCATACTAGTTGTTACGAGTATACTACTATCTCTTTATCAACCAGTGTACAGTGCGGTAGTTCACGGCTGTGGCTACCTCTGTGTCGGCACTCGGCAGGCAGTCCGTCCAACCATAATTGTATTATATACCACCTAACCGTGGTTTTTTTTTCATTCTTTATACCGTCGTCATACTAGTTGTTACGAGTATACTACTATCTCTTTATCAACCAGTGTACAGTGCGGTAGTTCACGGCTGTGGCTACCTCTGTGTCGGCACTCGGCAGGCAGTCCGTCCATCCATAATTGTATTATAATATATACCACCTAACCGTGTTTTTTTTTTCATTCTTTATACCGTCGTCATACTAGTTGTTACGAGTATACTACTATCTCTTTATCAACCAGTGTACAGTGCGGTAGTTCACGGCTGTGGCTACCTCTGTGTCGGCACTCGGCAGGCAGTCCGTCCAACCATAATTGTATTATAATATATACCACCTAACCGTGGTTTTTTTTTCATTCTTTATACCGTCGTCATACTAGTTGTTACGAGTATACTACTATCTCTTTATCAACCAGTGTACAGTGCGGTAGTTCACGGCTGTGGCTACCTCTGTGTCGGCACTCGGCAGGCAGTCCGTCCAACCATAATTGTATTATATACCACCTAACCGTGGTTTTTTTTTCATTCTTTATACCGTCGTCATACTAGTTGTTACGAGTATACTACTATCTCTTTATCAACCAGTGTACAGTGCGGTAGTTCACGGCTGTGGCTACCTCTGTGTCGGCACTCGGCAGGCAGTCCGTCCAACCATAATTGTATTATAATATATACCACCTAACCGTGGTTTTTTTTTCATTCTTTATACCGTCGTCATACTAGTTGTTACGAGTATACTACTATCTCTTTATCAACCAGTGTACAGTGCGGTAGTTCACGGCTGTGGCTACCTCTGTGTCGGCACTCGGCAGGCAGTCCGTCCAACCATAATTGTATTATATACCACCTAACCGTGGTTTTTTTTTCATTCTTTATACCGTCGTCATACTAGTTGTTACGAGTATACTACTATCTCTTTATCAACCAGTGTACAGTGCGGTAGTTCACGGCTGTGGCTACCTCTGTGTCGGCACTCGGCAGGCAGTCCGTCCAACCATAATTGTATTATAATATATACCACCTAACCGTGGTTTTTTTTTCATTCTTTATACCGTCGTCATACTAGTTGTTACGAGTATACTACTATCTCTTTATCAACCAGTGTACAGTGCGGTAGTTCACGGCTGTGGCTACCTCTGTGTCGGCACTCGGCAGGCAGTCCGTCCATCCATAATTGTATTATAATATATACCACCTAACCGTGGTTTTTTTTTCATTCTTTATACCGTCGTCATACTAGTTGTTACGAGTATACTACTATCTCTTTATCAACCAGTGTACAGTGCGGTAGTTCACGGCTGTGGCTACCTCTGTGTCGGCACTCGGCAGGCAGTCCGTCCAACCATAATTGTATTATAATATATACCACCTAACCGTGGTTTTTTTTTCATTCTTTATACCGTCGTCATACTAGTTGTTACGAGTACACTACTATCTCTTTATCAACCAGTGTACAGTGCGGTAGTTCACGGCTGTGGCTACCTCTGTGTCGGCACTCGGCAGGCAGTCCGTCCAACCATAATTGTATTATATACCACCTAACCGTGGTTTTTTTTTCATTCTTTATACCGTCGTCATACTAGTTGTTACGAGTATACTACTATCTCTTTATCAACCAGTGTACAGTGCGGTAGTTCACGGCTGTGGCTACCTCTGTGTCGGCACTCGGCAGGCAGTCCGTCCAACCATAATTGTATTATAATATATACCACCTAACCGTGGTTTTTTTTTCATTCTTTATACCGTCGTCATACTAGTTGTTACGAGTATACTACTATCTCTTTATCAACCAGTGTACAGTGCGGTAGTTCACGGCTGTGGCTACCTCTGTGTCGGCACTCGGCAGGCAGTCCGTCCAACCATAATTGTATTATAATATATACCACCTAACCGTGGTTTTTTTTTCATTCTTTATACCGTCGTCATACTAGTTGTTACGAGTATACTACTATCTCTTTATCAACCAGTGTACAGTGCGGTAGTTCACGGCTGTGGCTACCTCTGTGTCGGCACTCGGCAGGCAGTCCGTCCAACCATAATTGTATTATAATATATACCACCTAACCGTGGTTTTTTTTTCATTCTTTATACCGTCGTCATACTAGTTGTTACGAGTATACTACTATCTCTTTATCAACCAGTGTACAGTGCGGTAGTTCACGGCTGTGGCTACCTCTGTGTCGGCACTCGGCAGGCAGTCCGTCCAACCATAATTGTATTATAATATATACCACCTAACCGTGGTTTTTTTTTCATTCTTTATACCGTCGTCATACTAGTTGTTACGAGTATACTACTATCTCTTTATCAACCAGTGTACAGTGCGGTAGTTCACGGCTGTGGCTACCTCTGTGTCGGCACTCGGCAGGCAGTCCGTCCATCCATAATTGTATTATATACCACCTAACCGTGGTTTTTTTATACCACCTAACCGTGGCAGTCCGTCCATAATTGTATACTAGTATCCAATCCATCCATCTCCATTGTTTACCTGAGGTGCCTTTTAGTTCTGCCTATAAAATATGGAGAACAAAAAAGTTGAGGTTCCAAAATTAGGGAAAGATCAAGATCCACTTCCACCTCGTGCTGAAGCTGCTGCCACTAGTCATGGCCGAGACGATGAAATGCCAGCAACGTCGTCTGCCAAGGCCGATGCCCAATGTCATAGTACAGAGCATGTCAAATCCAAAACACCAAATATCAGAAAAAAAAGGACTCCAAAACCTAAAATAAAATTGTCGGAGGAGAAGCGTAAACTTGCCAATATGCCATTTACCACACGGAGTGGCAAGGAACGGCTGAGGCCCTGGCCTATGTTCATGGCTAGTGGTTCAGCTTCACATGAGGATGGAAGCACTCAGCCTCTCGCTAGAAAACTGAAAAGACTCAAGCTGGCAAAAGCACCGCAAAGAACTGTGCGTTCTTTGAAATCCCAAATCCACAAGGAGAGTCCAATTGTGTCGTTTGCGATGCCTGACCTTCCCAACACTGGACGTGAAGAGCATGCGCCTTCCACTATTTGCATGCCCCCTGCAAGTGCTGGAAGGAGCACCCGCAGTCCAGTTCCTGATAGTCAGATTGAAGATGTCAGTGTTGAAGTACACCAGGATGAGGAGGATATGGGTGTTGCTGGCGCTGGGGAGGAAATTGACCAGGAGGATTCTGATGGTGAGGTGGTTTGTTTAAGTCAGGCACCCGGGGAGACACCTGTTGTCCGTGGGAGGAATATGGCCGTTGACATGCCAGGTGAAAATACCAAAAAAATCAGCTCTTCGGTGTGGAGGTATTTCACCAGAAATGCGGACAACAGGTGTCAAGCCGTGTGTTCCCTTTGTCAAGCTGTAATAAGTAGGGGTAAGGACGTTAACCACCTCGGAACATCCTCCCTTATACGTCACCTGCAGCGCATTCATAATAAGTCAGTGACAAGTTCAAAAACTTTGGGTGACAGCGGAAGCAGTCCACTGACCAGTAAATCCCTTCCTCTTGTAACCAAGCTCACGCAAACCACCCCACCAACTCCCTCAGTGTCAATTTCCTCCTTCCCCAGGAATGCCAATAGTCCTGCAGGCCATGTCACTGGCAAGTCTGACGAGTCCTCTCCTGCCTGGGATTCCTCCGATGCATCCTTGCGTGTAACGCCTACTGCTGCTGGCGCTGCTGTTGTTGCCGCTGGGAGTCGATGGTCATCCCAGAGGGGAAGTCGTAAGCCCACTTGTACTACTTCCAGTAAGCAATTGACTGTTCAACAGTCCTTTGCGAGGAAGATGAAATATCACAGCAGTCATCCTACTGCAAAGCGGATAACTGAGTCCTTGACAACTATGTTGGTGTTAGACGTGCGTCCGGTATCCGCCGTTAGTTCACAGGGAACTAGACAATTTATTGAGGCAGTGTGCCCCCGTTACCAAATACCATCTAGGTTCCACTTCTCTAGGCAGGCGATACCGAGAATGTACACGGACGTCAGAAAAAGACTCACCAGTGTCCTAAAAAATGCAGTTGTACCCAATGTCCACTTAACCACGGACATGTGGACAAGTGGAGCAGGGCAGGGTCAGGACTATATGACTGTGACAGCCCACTGGGTAGATGTATGGACTCCCGCCGCAAGAACAGCAGCGGCGGCACCAGTAGCAGCATCTCGCAAACGCCAACTCTTTCCTAGGCAGGCTACGCTTTGTATCACCGCTTTCCAGAATACGCACACAGCTGAAAACCTCTTACGGCAACTGAGGAAGATCATCGCGGAATGGCTTACCCCAATTGGACTCTCCTGTGGATTTGTGGCATCGGACAACGCCAGCAATATTGTGTGTGCATTAAATATGGGCAAATTCCAGCACGTCCCATGTTTTGCACATACCTTGAATTTGGTGGTGCAGAATTTTTTAAAAAACGACAGGGGCGTGCAAGAGATGCTGTCGGTGGCCAGAAAAATTGCGGGACACTTTCGGCGTACAGGCACCACGTACAGAAGACTGGAGCACCACCAAAAACTACTGAACCTGCCCTGCCATCATCTGAAGCAAGAAGTGGTAACGAGGTGGAATTCAACCCTCTATATGCTTCAGAGGTTGGAGGAGCAGCAAAAGGCCATTCAAGCCTATACAATTGAGCACGATATAGGAGATGGAATGCACCTGTCTCAAGTGCAGTGGAGAATGATTTCAACGTTGTGCAAGGTTCTGATGCCCTTTGAACTTGCCACACGTGAAGTCAGTTCAGACACTGCCAGCCTGAGTCGGGTCATTCCCCTCATCAGGCTTTTGCAGAAGAAGCTGGAGGCATTGAAGAAGGAGCTAACACGGAGCGATTCCGCTAGGCATGTGGGACTTGTGGATGCAGCCCTTAATTCGCTTAACAAGGATTCACGGGTGGTCAATCTGTTGAAATCAGAGCACTACATTTTGGCCACCGTGCTCGATCCTAGATTTAAAGCCTACCTTGGATCTCTCTTTCCGGCAGACACAGGTCTGCTGGGGTTGAAAGACCTGCTGGTGACAAAATTGTCAAGTCAAGCGGAACGCGACCTGTCAACATCTCCTCCTTCACATTCTCCCGCAACTGGGGGTGCGAGGAAAAGGCTCAGAATTCCGAGCCCACCCGCTGGCGGTGATGCAGGGCAGTCTGGAGCGACTGCTGATGCTGACATCTGGTCCGGACTGAAGGACCTGACAACGATTACGGACATGTCGTCTACTGTCACTGCATATGATTCTCTCAACATTGATAGAATGGTGGAGGATTATATGAGTGACCGCATCCAAGTAGGCACGTCACACAGTCCGTACTTATACTGGCAGGAAAAAGAGGCAATTTGGAGGCCCTTGCACAAACTGGCTTTATTCTACCTAAGTTGCCCTCCCACAAGTGTGTACTCCGAAAGAGTGTTTAGTGCCGCCGCTCACCTTGTCAGCAATCGGCGTACGAGGTTACATCCAGAAAATGTGGAGAAGATGATGTTCATTAAAATGAATTATAATCAATTCCTCCGCGGAGACATTGACCAGCAGCAATTGCCTCCACAAAGTACACAGGGAGCTGAGATGGTGGATTCCAGTGGGGACGAATTGATAATCTGTGAGGAGGGGGATGTACACGGTGATATATCGGAGGGTGAAGATGAGGTGGACATCTTGCCTCTGTAGAGCCAGTTTGTGCAAGGAGAGATTAATTGCTTCTTTTTTGGGGGGGGTCCAAACCAACCCGTCATATCAGTCACAGTCGTGTGGCAGACCCTGTCACTGAAATGATGGGTTGGTTAAAGTGTGCATGTCCTGTTTTGTTTATACAACATAAGGGTGGGTGGGAGGGCCCAAGGATAATTCCATCTTGCACCTCTTTTTTCTTTTCTTTTTCTTTGCATCATGTGCTGATTGGGGAGGGTTTTTTGGAAGGGACATCCTGCGTGACACTGCAGTGCCACTCCTAGATGGGCCCGGTGTTTGTGTCGGCCACTAGGGTCGCTAATCTTACTCACACAGCTACCTCATTGCGCCTCTTTTTTTCTTTGCGTCATGTGCTGTTTGGGGCGGGTTTTTTGGAAGGGACATCCTGCGTGACACTGCAGTGCCACTCCTAGATGTGCCCGGTGTTTGTGTCGGCCACTAGGGTCGCTAATCTTACTCACACAGCTACCTCATTGCGCCTCTTTTTTTCTTTGCGTCATGTGCTGTTTGGGGAGGGTTTTTTGGAAGGGACATCCTGCGTGACACTGCAGTGCCACTCCTAGATGGGCCCGGTGTTTGTGTCGGCCACTAGGGTCGCTTATCTTACTCACACAGCGACCTCGGTGCAAATTTTAGGACTAAAAATAATATTGTGAGGTGTGAGGTATTCAGAATAGACTGAAAATGAGTGTAAATTATGGTTTTTGAGGTTAATAATACTTTGGGATCAAAATGACCCCCAAATTCTATGATTTAAGCTGTTTTTTAGTGTTTTTGGAAAAAAACACCCGAATCCAAAACACACCCGAATCCGACAAAAATAATTCGGTGAGGTTTTGCCAAAACGCGTTCGAACCCAAAACACGTCCGCGGAACCGAACCCAAAACCAAAACACAAAACCCGAAAAATTTCAGGCGCTCATCTCTATTATTAACCTCAATAACATTAATTTCCACTCATTTCCAGTCTATTTTGAACACCTCACAATATTGATTTTAGGCCTAAAAGTTGCACCGAGGTGGCTGTATGACTAAGCTAAGCGACACAAGTGTGCGGTACAAACACCTGGCCCATCTAGGAGTGGCACTGCAGTGGCAGACAGGATGGCACTATTCAAAAACTAGTCCCCAAACAGCACATGATGCAAAGAAGAAAAAGAAGCGCAATTAGGTAGCTGGATGTCAAGCTAAGTGACACAAGTGTGCGGCACAAACACCTGGCCCATCTAGGAGTGGCACTGCAGTTACAGACAGGATGGCACTTAAAAAACACTAGTCCCCAAACAGCACATGATGCAAAGAAGAAAAAATAAGAATTTACTCACCGGTAATTCTATTTCTCGTAGTCCGTAGTGGATGCTGGGTACTCCGTAAGGACCATGGGGAATAGACGGGCTCCGCAGGAGACTGGGCACTATTAAAAGAAAGATTAGGTACTATATCTGGTGTGCACTGGCTCCTCCCTCTATGCCCCTCCTCCAGACCTCAGTTAGGGAAACTGTGCCCGGAAGAGCTGACATTACTAGGAAAGGATTTGGAATCAAGGGTAAGACTCATACCAGCCACACCAATCACACCGTACAACTTGTGATAACTATACCCAGTTAACAGTATGAACAACAACTGAGCCTCATTCAACAGATGGCTCAGAACAATAACCCTATAGTCAAGCAATAACTATATACAAGTATTGCAGAAAGTCCGCACTTGGGACGGGCTCCCAGCATCCACTACGGACTACGAGAAACAGAATTACCGGTGAGTAAATTCTTATTTTCTCTGACGTCCTAGTGGATGCTGGGTACTCCGTAAGGACCATGGGGATTATACCAAAGCTCCCAAACGGGCGGGAGAGTGCGGATGACTCTGCAGCACCGAATGAGCAAACTCAAGGTCCTCCTCAGCCAGGATATCAAACTTGTAGAATTTTGCAAAAGTGTTTGATCCCGACCAAGTAGCAGTTTGGCAAAGTTGTAAAGCCGAGACCCCTCGGGCAGCCGCCCAAGAAGAGCCCACCTTCCTCGTGGAATGGGCTTTTACTGATTTAGGATGCGGCAGTCCAGCCGCAGAATGTGCAAGTTGAATCGTGCTACAGATCCAGCGAGCAATAGTCTGCTTTGAAGCAGGAGCACCCAGCTTGTTGGGTGCATGCAGGATAAACAGCGAGTCAGTTTTTCTGACTCTAGCCGTCCTGGAAACATAGATTTTCAGGGCCCGGACTACGTCCAGCAACTTGGAATTCTCCAAGTCCCGAGTAGCCGCAGGCACCACAATAGGTTGGTTCAAATGAAACGCTGATACCACCTTTGGGAGAAATTGGGGATGAGTCCTCAATTCTGCCCTGTCCATATGGAAAATCAGATATGGGCTTTTACAGGACAAAGCCGCCAATTCTGACACACGCCTAGCTGAGGCCAAGGCCAACAGCATGACTACCTTCCACGTGAGATACTTCAACTCCACGGTCTGAAGTGGCTCAAACCAATGTGATTTTAGGAAATCCAACACTAAGTTGAGATCCCAAGGTGCCACTGGAGGCACAAAAGGGGGCTGAATATGCAGCACTCCCTTAACAAACGTCTGAACTTCAGGCAGTGAAGCCAGTTCTTTTTGAAAGAAAATAGACAGGGCCGAAATCTGGACTTTAATGGATCCCAATTTTAGGCCCATAGTCACTCCTGACTGTAGGAAGTGCAGAAATCGACCCAGCTGAAATTCCTCTGTTGGGGCCTTCATGGCCTCACACCAAGCAACTTCGCCATATGCGGTGATAATGTTTTGCTGTCACATCCTTCCTAGCCTTTATCAGCGTAGGAATGACTTCAACCGGAATGCCCTTTCCCGTTAGGATCCGGCGTTCAACCGCCATGCCGTCAAACGCAGCCGCGGTAAGTCTTGGAACAGACAGGGCCCCTGCTGCAGCAGGTCCTGTCGGAGCGGCAGAGGCCAAGGGTCCTCTGAGATCATTTCTTGTAGTTCCGGGTACCAAGTTCTTCTTGGCCAATCCGGAATGATGAGTATAGTTCTTACTCCTCTCTTTCTTATTATCCTCAGTACCTTTGGTATGAGAGGAAGAGGAGGGAACACATAAACCGACTGGTACACCCACGGTGTCACTAGAGCGTCCACAGCTATCGCCTGAGGGTCCCTTGACCTGGCGTAATATCTTTTTAGCTTTTTGTTGAGGCGGGACGCCATCCTGTCCACCTGTGGCCTTTCCCAACGATTTACAATCAGCTGGAAGACTTCTGGATGAAGTCCCCACTCTCCCGGGTGGGGGTCGTGCCTGCTGAGGAAGTCTGCTTCCCAGTTGTTCACTCCCGGAATGAACACTGCTGACAGTGCTATCACGTGATTCTCCACCCATCGGAGAATTCTTGTGGCTTCTGCCATCGCCATCCTGCTTCTTGTGCCGCCCTGTCGGTTTACATGGGCGACAGCCGTGATGTTGTCTGACTGAATCAGCACCGGCTGGTTTTGAAGCAGGGGTTCTGCTTGACTTAGGGCATTGTAAATGGCCCTTAGTTCCAGAATATTTATGTGTAGGGAAGTCTCCTGACTCGACCATTGTCCTTGGAAGTTTCTTCCCTGAGTGACTGCCCCCCAACCTCGGAGGCTTGCATCCGTGGTCTCCAGGACCCAGTCCTGAATGCCGAATCTGCGGCCCTCGAGAAGATGAGCACTCTGCAGCCACCACAACAGAGACACCCTGGCCCTCGGGGACAGGGTGATCAGCCGATGCATCTCAAGATGAGATCCGGACCACTTGTCTAACAGATCCCACTGAAAGATCCTTGCATGGAACCTGCCGAAGGGAATTGCTTCGTAAGAAGCTACCATCTTTCCCAGGACTCGCGTGCAGTGATGCACCGACACCTGTTTTGGTTTCAGGAGGTCTCTGACCAGAGATGACAACTCCTTGGCCTTCTCCTCCGGGAGAAACACCTTCTTCTGTTCTGTGTCCAGAATCATGCCCAAGAACAGCAGACGCGTCGTAGGAACCAGCTGCGACTTTGGGATATTCAGAATCCAGCCGTGCTGTTGTAGCACTTCCTGAGATAGTGCTACTCCCACCAACAACTGCTCCTTGGACCTTGCCTTTATAAGGAGATCGTCAAAGTACGGGATAATTATAACTCCCTTCTTTCGAAGGAGTATCATTTCGGCCATTAACTTGGTAAATACCCTCGGTGCCGTGGACAGACCAAACAGCAACGTCTGGAATTGGTAATGGCAGTCCTGTACCACAAACCGGAGGTACTCCTGGTGAGGTGGGTAAATGGGGACATGTAGGTAAGCATCCTTGATGTCCAGTGATACCATAAAATCCCCCTCTTCCAGGCTTGCAATAACCGCCCTGAGCGATTCCATTTTGAACTTGAACTTCCTTATATAAGTGTTCAAGGATTTCAAATTTAGAATGGGTCTTACCGAACCGTCTGGTTTCGGTACCACAAACATTGTGGAATAGTAACCCCGTCCCTGATGAAGGAGGGGAACTTTGATTATCACCTGCTGGAGGTACAGCTTGTGAATTGCCGCCAGTACTACCTCCCTTTCCTTGGGAGCAGCTGGCAAGGCTGATTTGAGGTAACGGCGAGGCGGAGACGTCTCGAACTCCAGCTTGTATCCCTGAGATACCACTTGTAGAACCCAGAGATCCACCTGTGAGCGAACCCACTGGTCGCTGAAGTTCCGGAGACGGGCCCCCACCGCACCTGGCTCCACCTGTGGAGCCCCAGCGTCATGCGGTGGACTTAGTGGAAGCAGGGGAGGATTTTTGTTCCTGGGAACTGGCTGTCTGGTGCAGCTTTTTCCCTCTACCCCTGCCTCTGGGCAGAAAGGACGCGCCTCTGACCCGCTTGCCTTTCTGGGGCCGAAAGGACTGTACTTGATAATACGGTGCTTTCTTAGGCTTTGAGGGAACCGGAGGTAAAAAAGTCGACTTCCCAGCTGTTGCTGTGGATACGAGGTCCGAGAGACCGTCCCCAAACAATTCCTCACCCTTATAAGGCAAAACTTCCATGTGCCTTTTAGAATCAGCATCACCTGTCCACTGCCGAGTCCATAATACTCTCCTGGCAGAAATGGACATTGCATTAATTCTAGACGCCAGCCGGCAAATGTCCCTCTGTGCATCCCTCATATATAAGACTACGTCTTTAATATGCTCTATGGTTAGCAAAATAGTATCCCTGTCAAGGAAATCAATGTTATCAGACAGGGAATCAGACCATGCTGCTGCAGCACTACACATCCATGCTGAAGCAATAGCAGGTCTCAGTATAGTACCTGAGTGTGTATACTGTCAAAGTCAGAAAAATATCACGCTGCACATTGCCATATATGCACCTCATGCGTGTGCCCGCTGCACGTGCATGAGCCCTCCCGTGCGTGCGTATACTCGCAGTCGCGTGCACTCGCAGGCGCACGATATGCGCATTTACGGTAGAGTTTGTGTGCGTCTAGCGGGCGACTTGATCGTTACATATTTTAGTCATATAATGTATTTTGTAGATTATGGTCCCTTTGATAGAATCTGAAAGTTTAGTTAATGTACTAGTATGTTCAGAGACAAAGAGATCCCTCTTTGTTTGATACGAAGGGTCAGACAGGGGTGACACAGGGGTGTTTAGTATCCATCGGAAGAGTATTAAATTAGCAATATTCCGGTGTTGGTTAGAAACTGATCAATCGCTCGTGCGTATAGTTATGGCCATAAGAAGTTTATGGACATTTTCTATATTTGCAGTTTATTACCCATGCGGCGGGAAACCTGAGTTTCCCTCCCACTTGAGCAGTTTGAAATAGTCACAGCCCACCTGTATGAACCAACCTATGACCTTTTGTTATAATGCGGAGACGGATTCCTGTGTCCAATGAACAATAAGAATGTAGGGACCATTGTACTGTACTGTGTGTAAGTGTATATAAAGACAAGCCGACCTGGGCCAGCTCTCTACTTTTCTCAACGGTTCTCATCACTGATAATCGGGAGCTGGATATCCAGAAAGGCGCTTGCGATTGTTTCCCCTTGTGCGTAAGTTCTCTGCAACCATATTTATCTCCTATTTGTTGTAAGCCATTTCTCTCTCTCCTTCCCCTAAAATGTAATTGTGCCGCTATTGTATTTTAACGTGTAGTAATTCGGTTAGGTATTTTATGTTAGTTTGGTAGTGTATAAGTTGTAATGTGTATTCTTTTGCAATTGAACGTTCATTCTCTCCCTTAAAGGTGTTGGAACCTTAGACCGGTATTTGAGTGTTTATTATATTGCTAAAAGTGTTCTCTGAGCGTCACGGACGCTCATACAGCTTTTAAACTAACAAGGTTACATTGCGTTGCATTTATACCCTAACACTGCACAAAGGTTTACAGTATAAGTACATTACTTATGGTATAGTCATTAAGGTTTAATTCTGTGAGCGTCAGCGCCGCTTGTGATCTCCTCGTGGTCTCGAGCGTCCGCTACGCTGGTAGCGTATCATTACGGTAATCGGCAGCCTATAGCGTGCTTGCCTCTACGCATTAAGCTGTGAGCGAACGTGCCGCTCGTGCGTCTCGTCCACGGCTAAGCGTCCGCTACGCTAAGTGTGTACCCTTACTGTCACGATCCGGGTATCTGGACGCCATTTCTTACCCATCAGATGCCTCCTAAGGCTGGCTCAGCGCTCCAGGACCGGATCCCATCTGTTATCCTAATGTTCACATTCCTGCATCCTCTCCTGTCTCTCTGAGACGCTGTCACAGTAACGCCTTATTACATCTGGCATGGCGTCTCCCGCGGCCTCCGCCGCCGTCCCTGAGCTTCTGCATGCAGAGTGTCAGAGTGGCGATTACGTCAGCCGCGGCCTCCGCTGTGTCCGCGTGGTTGGATGTGCACTTGTCAGCCTGGCGTCTCCTGTCTCCAGTGGCCGGCGCCGCCATTACTGTTTTCATTACCACATGGATTACAAACCAAACTTCCCTCCAAGTGTCTGCATGGGCGCAGCCATCTTGGATTCTGTCAGCTGATCATTTCCTCCAATCTGTTGTCAGTATTGTTAATCTGCATAATTGCCTAGCCAATCCCTTCCTTGCTGCAGGTATAAATACACTGTGCCTGAGCAAGGAAGGCGTCAGTGCTTTGGTTGTCAAACCTAGTTCCTGTTTGTCTCTCTCCTGTGATTGTCTTCCAGGTTCCAGCTCCTGTCTCAAGACTTCCACCATAGAGACCCGCACCAGCATTCCACCTGCGGTGTAGCCTGACTCTCCAATCCATTGTGGATTCATCTGTTTCCAGCTACAACATTACCTGCTTCCAGCTCAGCTTCCAGCAGAGTACAGCTTCCCTTAAAGGGCCGGTGTCCTTTCTACACTTTACCACTCTCCACCGGTATTATTATTTCTCCGCTCTCAAGTTCTACATTTCAGTTCATATTTCATCGCTCCCAAGTTCATTTATTATTTAACTGGTTCCAGCCAGTATCCACTCCGTGCTAACAACAGTCTGGTTCCAGCCAGTATCCACAGCAGCTGTTTTATCTTCAGCAACCCAGCTTTTCCTGGAACACCAGCTGGCACAATCCTGGGTTATCTCCATTGCTACAGTCGGGCCTGGTAAGGACTTTCCATCTAGAAGATCATAAGAACTATCTCACACTACCAGTGCCCTGTGGCTCCTGCCATCCTGTAGTACCCAGGAACTGTATTTATTCTTTGCTGACTTTTACGTTTTCTTTTACTGCTGCTGTGTTGCGGAGTTGTCATAAATAAACATCATTGACTTTTATTCCTGGTTGTCGTGGTCACGCCTTCGGGCAATTCTTCTACATGTCTAGGGGTCTGATACAACCTGCCAGGTTCCATTACACCTCAGCCCCTACAACTGAGGCTGCCTCCCGTCAGCTCAGGCCCTCAGTTGTGACAGTCCCTACAACTGAGGCTGCCTCCCGTCAGCTCAGGCCCTCAGTTGTGACAGTAAGCACTGACCTAATGAATCCAGCCGGAGATCAGGATCAAGCGGCCAGGCCGATGCAAGAACTGGCAGCCCGACTTGAACATCAGGAGGCTGCACAGGGCCACATCATCCGCTGTCTCCAGGATCTCTCTACTCGGCTGGATGGGATTCAGACAACCCTCCGTGGATCAGACGCGTCCGGTGCGTCAACCACAGTAACTCCAGCTATAACCCCACCCACCTTACCCATTTCTGCTCCACGTCTTCATCTTCCAACGCCAGCAAAATTTGACGGATCTCCAAGATTCTGCAGGGGATTTCTCAACCAGTGTGAGATTCAGTTTGAGCTACAACCTGGCAATTTTCCCAGTGACCGTACAAAAATTGCCTACATTATCTCTCTTCTCAGTGGCTCAGCCCTTGATTGGGCATCACCGTTATGGGAGAGGTCCGACACCCTGCTATCCTCCTACACTACATTCGTGTCAACATTCAGGCGTATCTTCGACGAGCCAGGCCGGGTAACTTCAGCTTCATCTGAGATTCTCCGTTTGCGCCAGGGATCACGTACTGTAGGACAATATCTTATACAGTTCCAGATCCTGGCATCCGAACTGGCATGGAACGACGAGGCCCTGGATGCTGCATTCTGGCATGGCTTATCTGAGAGTATTAAAGATGAGTTAGCTACCAGAGACTTACCTTCCAAGTTAGATGAGCTAATCTCACTCTGCACGAAAGTTGATTTACGTTTCAGAGAGAGAGCAACTGAGCGTGTAAGATCATCTGCTCCAAAATCTTCTGCTCCTCCTCCTCGCCAACTGTCACCATCTAAAGATGAGTCCAGTCAAATTGGTCGTTCCCGTTTAACTCCTGCTGAGCGCCGAAGACGCCTCTCCAAGTCTCTCTGTCTTTATTGTGCAGCTCCATCTCACACCATTAATGCCTGTCCCAAACGTCCAGGACTCCAGACCCTAGCTCGCCAAGGAGAGGGCCGGCTAGGAGTAATGATCTCCTCTCCATCTCCTCAAGATTGTAATCTCCCAGTCTCGCTTCAAGTTGCTCAACGTTATCGGAACGTCATTGCCCTCCTTGATTCCGGAGCAGCTGGGAACTTTATTACCGAAGCCTATGTTAAACGGTGGTCCCTACCCACCGAGAGACTTCCTTCGTCCATTTCTTTAACTGCCGTGGATGGCAGCAAAATTTTTGATGCAGTTATTTCTTTAAGGACTCTACCAGTTCGTCTGAGAGTGGGAGTTCTTCATTCCGAACTTATTTCTTTTTTAGTGATTCCAAGAGCCACACATCCTGTGGTCCTGGGCCTTCCATGGCTCCGTCTTCACAATCCTACAATTGATTGGACGACTACGCAAATCCTGGCATGGGGTTCCTCCTGTGCTGAGACATGTTTGTTTAAAGTATTGCCTGTCTGTTCTTCCTCCCCCAGGTCGTCTGATGTTCCACCTCCTCCATATCAAGATTTCACGGATGTGTTCAGTAAAGCTTCTGCTGATATCCTTCCTCCTCATAGAGAATGGGACTGCCCGATTGATCTCGTTCCAGGGAAGGTTCCACCTCGAGGCCGAACTTATCCGTTGTCTCTGCCTGAGACGCATTCTATGGAGGAATACATTAAAGAGAACCTAGCAAAGGGGTTCATTCGACCTTCTTCTTCTCCAGCCGGCGCAGGCTTCTTTTTTGTAAAGAAGAAAGATGGTGGTCTGCGGCCGTGCATCGACTACAGAGGTTTGAACGACATTACCATCAAGAACCGTTATCCTTTACCCCTGATTACTGAGCTCTTTGACAGAGTTAGCGGAGCTACCATCTTTACAAAGCTGGACTTGAGAGGTGCATACAATCTCATCCGGATCCGTGAGGGTGACGAGTGGAAGACCGCCTTTAACACCCGTGACGGACATTATGAGTACCTCGTCATGCCCTTCGGATTGAGCAATGCTCCAGCTGTCTTCCAGCATTTTGTCAATGAGATCTTCAGAGACATTCTATACCGTCATGTCGTGGTCTATCTAGACGATATCCTCATTTTTGCCAACGATTTAGAGGAACATCGTTTTTGGGTTAAAGAGGTTCTGTCCCGTCTCCGTGTCAATCATCTCTATTGCAAATTAGAGAAATGCGTCTTTGAAGTCAAGTCCATTCCGTTTCTAGGGTACATTGTGTCCGGTTCCGGACTAGAGATGGATCCTGAGAAACTACAAGCAATCCAAAATTGGCCGATACCCTTAACCCTCAAAGGGGTCCAGAGGTTCTTGGGGTTCGCCAACTATTACCGAAAGTTTATACGAGACTTTTCCATCATTGTGGCGCCTATTACTGCTTTCACTAAGAAGGGTGCTAACCCGTCCAAGTGGTCTGAAGAAGCCATGCAAGCATTTCATCTTTTAAAACAAAGGTTCGTCTCTGCGCCTGTTCTGAAACAGCCTGACATCGACTCTCCTTTCATCTTAGAGGTGGATGCCTCCTCCGTTGGAGTAGGAGCGGTGTTATCTCAGAGGGCTAAAGATGGCCATTTACACCCTTGCAGTTTCTTCTCCCGGAAGTTCTCCCCAGCTGAGCGCAACTATGCCATTGGCGACCAGGAGTTGCTAGCCATCAAGCTCGCTCTAGAAGAGTGGAGGTATCTGTTGGAGGGAGCTTCTCATTCAATCACCATACTTACAGACCACAAGAACCTTTTATATCTGAAAGGCGCACAATGTCTCAACCCTCGTCAGGCCAGATGGGCACTTTTCTTTTCCAGGTTCGACTTTAAACTCCAGTTCTGTCCGGGCTCTCAGAATCGCAAGGCCGATGCCCTTTCCCGCTCATGGGAGCAAGAAAATGAGTCAGAGTCTTCAGACAAGCATCCTATTATAAATCCGTTGGCATTCTCCACGGTAGGGATGGACTCTACGCCCCCATCAGGGAAAAGTTTTGTGAAACCGATGCTAAGGAAGAAGCTCATGCATTGGGCCCATGCTTCCCGTTTTGCCGGACATACAGGTATCCAAAAAACCCTGGAGTTTATCTCTAGGTCCTATTGGTGGCCAACTCTGAAAAAGGACGTCTTGGAGTTTATTGCATCTTGCCCAAAGTGTGCTCAACATAAGGTATCCCGCCAGTCGCCTGCGGGGCAACTGGTTCCACTATCTGTTCCCCGTCGACCTTGGACCCATTTGTCGATGGATTTTATTACAGATTTACCCATGTGCAACAAGTTCAATACCATCTGGGTGGTAGTTGACCGGTTCACCAAGATGGCACACTTCATTCCTCTCACCGGTCTTCCGTCAGCTTCCAAGTTGGCTCAAGTATTCATACAAGAGATCTTCCGACTTCACGGTCTTCCTGAAGAAATTATCTCAGATCGAGGAGTTCAATTCACAGCCAAATTCTGGCGAAGTTTATGTCAAGTCCTTCAAGTCAAGCTAAAGTTTTCCACGGCTTACCATCCTCAGACCAATGGTCAAACCGAGAGGGTGAATCAGGACTTGGAGGCCTTCCTCCGCATCTATGTGTCCTCCTCTCAAGATGACTGGGTTCAATTACTTCCCTGGGCCGAGTTCTGTCATAACAACCAGTATCATTCTTCATCTGCTTCAACACCATTCTTCACTAACTTTGGATTCCACCCTAAAGTCCCTGAGTTCCAACCGCTTCCAGCAACTTCTGTTCCCGCAGTGGATATCACCTTGCATCAGTTTGCCAATATCTGGAAGAGCGTACGATCAGCTCTGCTCAAGGCATCGTTCAGGTACAAGAAGTTTGCGGATAAGAAGCGTCGAGCAGTTCCTGCTCTCAAGGTGGGTGATCGGGTATGGTTATCCACGAAGAATCTGAGGTTAAGAGTTCCCAGTATGAAGTTTGCACCTCGCTATATCGGTCCTTTCAAGATTGAACAAGTCATCAATCCTGTTGCTTACAGACTTCAGTTGCCTCCCTTCTTAAAAATACCCAGGACATTCCATGTTTCCCTGTTGAAACCGCTGATCTTGAATCGGTTTCATTCCTCACTTCCTCCAACTCCGAAAGTCCAAACTCAACGGGGCGTTGAGTATGAAGTGGCCAAGATCCTGGACTCACGTCACCGTTACGGTCAACTACAGTATCTTATTGACTGGAAGGGTTACGGCCCTGAGGAACGTTCATGGACCAATGCTTCTGATGTCCATGCTCCTGCCTTGGTCCGGAGATTCCATTCCAAGTTTCCTCAAAAGCCAAAGAAGTGTCCTGGGGCCACTCCTAAAGGGGGGGGTGCTGTCACGATCCGGGTATCTGGACGCCATTTCTTACCCATCAGATGCCTCCTAAGGCTGGCTCAGCGCTCCAGGACCGGATCCCATCTGTTATCCTAATGTTCACATTCCTGCATCCTCTCCTGTCTCTCTGAGACGCTGTCACAGTAACGCCTTATTACATCTGGCATGGCGTCTCCCGCGGCCTCCGCCGCCGTCCCTGAGCTTCTGCATGCAGAGTGTCAGAGTGGCGATTACGTCAGCCGCGGCCTCCGCTGTGTCCGCGTGGTTGGATGTGCACTTGTCAGCCTGGCGTCTCCTGTCTCCAGTGGCCGGCGCCGCCATTACTGTTTTCATTACCACATGGATTACAAACCAAACTTCCCTCCAAGTGTCTGCATGGGCGCAGCCATCTTGGATTCTGTCAGCTGATCATTTCCTCCAATCTGTTGTCAGTATTGTTAATCTGCATAATTGCCTAGCCAATCCCTTCCTTGCTGCAGGTATAAATACACTGTGCCTGAGCAAGGAAGGCGTCAGTGCTTTGGTTGTCAAACCTAGTTCCTGTTTGTCTCTCTCCTGTGATTGTCTTCCAGGTTCCAGCTCCTGTCTCAAGACTTCCACCATAGAGACCCGCACCAGCATTCCACCTACGGTGTAGCCTGACTCTCCAATCCATTGTGGATTCATCTGTTTCCAGCTACAACATTACCTGCTTCCAGCTCAGCTTCCAGCAGAGTACAGCTTCCCTTAAAGGGCCGGTGTCCTTTCTACACTTTACCACTCTCCACCGGTATTATTATTTCTCCGCTCTCAAGTTCTACATTTCAGTTCATATTTCATCGCTCCCAAGTTCATTTATTATTTAACTGGTTCCAGCCAGTATCCACTCCGTGCTAACAACAGTCTGGTTCCAGCCAGTATCCACAGCAGCTGTTTTATCTTCAGCAACCCAGCTTTTCCTGGAACACCAGCTGGCACAATCCTGGGTTATCTCCATTGCTACAGTCGGGCCTGGTAAGGACTTTCCATCTAGAAGATCATAAGAACTATCTCACACTACCAGTGCCCTGTGGCTCCTGCCATCCTGTAGTACCCAGGAACTGTATTTATTCTTTGCTGACTTTTACGTTTTCTTTTACTGCTGCTGTGTTGCGGAGTTGTCATAAATAAACATCATTGACTTTTATTCCTGGTTGTCGTGGTCACGCCTTCGGGCAATTCTTCTACATGTCTAGGGGTCTGATACAACCTGCCAGGTTCCATTACACCTCAGCCCCTACAACTGAGGCTGCCTCCCGTCAGCTCAGGCCCTCAGTTGTGACAGTCCCTACAACTGAGGCTGCCTCCCGTCAGCTCAGGCCCTCAGTTGTGACACTTACGGTACCACATACTCCAATAGCGTACTGAGTCTCTTAACCTTTTAGCGTGTTTAATATAGGATAAAATCAGTAGGCTTTATCAATTGGGGACTCATCCGCTCTTCACATATCTGCACTAGGTAACTTTAGCAGACATTAACGGTTAGCAAAGGGCGGGAAGGTGGTATCCCTCGCAGTGCTGACCAGATAAGCGTCTGCTTCGCTTAGTAAGGAGTGCTGAGGGAATCCGGAACCGGAAGGTAAGAACAGTACGTTATTGTCTTTTAAAAGTGTTTAGTTTCTGTTTTGCGTACGTACGCATAAGCACACACACCTGTATTTCGTGTTTAGCATTATTTGTCCGTATCAATGTATGTGAAAAAAAGCATAAATGCCACTTTAATACAAAATATTGAAGCCAAAACTGAGGCCCTTTGGGTCACCATAGAAACTGGGAAGAAGGACATTATTCGCATTGGGGTGATCTATAGACCACCAGGCCAGGGGCAGGATTTGGACAGGAACCTATTGTTGGACATCTCTAAAATGGCTTTTAAGGGAGAAGTCATAATCATGGGAGACTTTAATTTACCTGATGTAAATTGGGAGGGGTCTTTTGCAAGTTCAGCTACAAGTGGCAAATTTCTACATTCCTTACAGGGAGCATCTCTCAAGCAATTGGTGAGGGAGCCCACTCGCAAAGACTCAATATTAGATCTAATTCTTACAAATGGTGATAGAATATCTGATATATATGTGGGTGAGCACCTGGGATCCAGTGATCATCAAGCAGTATGGTTTAGTATAAAGACAGGATCCAACTCCTCTCACACAAAAACAAAGGTGTTGGATTTTAGAAATGCAGACTTTGCAAAAATGGGGAGATGTTTAAGTGATTCATTGGCAGACTGGAGGAACTTGGAAGGGGTGCAGGAGAGGTGGAAAAAAATTAAAAGTGCATTACTAAGTGTAACAGACCTTTGTATCAAAATGGTTAGGAAAAGCACCAGGAAAAGGAAGCCAGTGTGGTTCACAAAAGTAGTATCAACTAGTGTGAAAGCAAAAAAGATGGCTTTTAGGAAATACAAACAGACTCAAAATAATAACGACAAAGAGGAGTATCTGGACAGACGGAAGGATGCTAAGAAAGTGATCAGACGTGCAAAGGCAGAAGCTGAGGAGAAAATGGCCCAGTCAGTAGATAAAGGGGGCAAAACTTTTTTTAAGTATATAAGTGAAAGGAGAAAATCAAATGGAGGAATAATAAGACTTAAGACAGAGAGTGGGCATTTGGTGGAGGGAGACAAGGCAATAGCAGATCACCTAAATAATTATTTTTGCTCAGTATTTACTACAGAAGAAGGGATGGGGCCACAGTTAAATTGCAAGGACATTCATAAAAATAAGGTAGATGAAAATACATTTACAGAGGAGAAGGTCCTAACAGAACTTTCAAAACTAAAAGTGGATAAATCAATGGGACCAGATGGAATACACCCAAGGATACTCAAAGAGCTAAAAGATGTCCTGGTTACACCTTTAACAGAATTATTTAACCAGTCACTAAATACAGGTGATATTCCAGAGGACTGGAAAGGAGCAAATGTAGTTCCACTGCACAAAAGTGGAAGCAAGGAAGAAGCAAGTAACTACAGACCAGTAAGCCTTACATCAGTAGTAGGGAAAGTAATGGAAAAACTATTAAAAGAAAGAGTAGTGGAATATCTTAAATCGAACAACTTACAGGATCCAAAACAGCATGGATTTACTGGTGGGAGATCATGCCAAACAAATCTTATTGACTTTTTTGACTCTGTGATGAAAATAATAGATCAAGGGGGAGCTGTAGATGTAGCATATCTAGACTTTAGTAAGGCATTTGACACTGTCCCACATCACAGACTGCTAAATAAACTTGAAAGCCTGGGGGTGGATTATAAATTAGTGAAATGGATAAGAACCTGGTTGCAGGATAGGAAACAGACAGTTGTAGTTAATGGAGTGCAATCTATGGAGGGAAATGTTACCAGTGGAGTACCCCAGGGATCTGTACTAGGTCCAGTTCTCTTTAATATCTTTGTTGGTGACATTGCAGATGGTATTGAAGGGAAGATATGCCTTTTTGCAGATGATACAAAGATATGCAACAGGGTAGACACACCGGGAGGGGTCAAACAAATGATTGATGACCTAGGTAGGCTTGAGAAATGGTCAAGAACGTGGCAACTACAGTTTAATGCTAAAAAATGCAAAATCATGCACTTGGGTCTCAAAAACCCAAAGGCTAAGTATAGTATCAAGGGTACTATAATGGAAACTACTGAGGAGGAAAGAGATTTAGGAGTCACTATTTCAAGTGACTTGAAGGCAGGAAAGCAATGCAACAAAGCAATGAGAAAGGCAAGTCAGATGCTTGGTTGCATTGGGAGAGGAATCAGTAGCAGGAAAAAAGAAGTGATAATGCCACTGTATAGGTCATTGGTAAGGCCCCATCTGGAATACTGTGTCCAGTTCTGGAGACCCTATCTCCAGAAGGATATAAATACATTAGAGAGTGTACAAAGAAGGGCAACTAAAATGGTGCATGGCCTACATCACAAAACTTACCCGGAAAGGCTAAAAGATCTTAACATGTATAGTTTGGAGGAGAGAAGGGAAAGGGGAGACATGATAGAAACTTTCAAATATATAAAGGGTCTTAACAAAGTTCAGGAGGGAAACATTCTTCAAAGGAAAAGAAGTATTAGAACTCGAGGGCATACATTGAGACTGGAGGGGGGGAGGTTCAGGGGAAATTTAAGGAAAAATTACTTCACAGAAAGGGTAGTGGATAAGTGGAATAGCCTCCCATCAGAGGTGGTAGAGGCTAAGACTGTAGGGCAATTTAAACATGCTTGGGACAGGCATATGAATATCCTTACAAAGAATCAAGGTTAAAAAAGGGTTGAGATTGCCTAAAGGATAAAATAAAAGAGGGGCAGACTAGATGGGCCAAGTGGTTCTTATCTGCCGTCAAATTCTATGTTTCTATGTTTCTATGTTTCTATCTCATTCTCCTGATTGCCACACACTAGTGATAACGTGCTGAGACATTTGTTGTTATTAATAGTTAAAAGATTAAAAGTAATATTTAAGGGAATAATTGTAAAAGGCACGCACACAGTCTCGCCTAGAAATACAAGGGAGATTTGGGTGGTGCCCAGTAAATGATTACATTTAAAAAATCATTTACATTGATAAACGTGTAGTTGTGGTACTGTGGACGTACTTGGTCTGTGTACACGTGTCCTTACAAGGGCAAGGCGTACGCAACGCAAGGGTCGACGCACGGAGCGTATATTACGCAACGGAGCGTACGGATACGCCCACATAATACAAACCGCATGATAGTATTGTTTTAGTAGGCGATAAGGAAGTAACGCGAAAATAACACAAATCTATCTCAAATCCAAAAAGTTAAAGTTAAAAGAAAAACTTTCTCTGTTGCAATTCTTCTGGGTTAGACTATTACTGAATGAAAGGAATTCTGTACAGAAATAAGAGTGTTCGAATGTAAGAGTGTGTATATATAAGATTTCTCTTGTTTTACGAACGTGGGAACCATAGGCCAGTAGGAAGAGGTACACCAGCGAGAGTGATAGCGTGGGGTGGCTTGGGAGGCGTCCCTTGTTAGTCTCGACATATTAATGAGCTATAGAGTCTGCTGTACATAACAGACCAGGAGGTCACAAACCAGGAGGTTCAGGTACAGCAGACTAGAAGTAGAGAGCACAACCGAAGAGGGTTGGTGCGAGACCCATATAGGCCAACAAAGCTCATTGCTGAAGGAATTCGCAGCCGAAATTTTCGATTCCACTGATCGTTCCGCACATAAGATTAGTTGCTTGTGTGCAGATACGATTGTACCGCATGTGATTGTGTGCATTAGCGTGTCTTGAATGTTCATAAGAACGCTACTTGCACATTGTTAACGTGATTTGTGTAATTTTTTTTATTTTAAGGGAAGTAGCCTGATCACTCAGGGACATTCCAGCGACTGATACTTGCTGGGGAGGGTAAGACACTCCCACACGCCCGAGCAAGTAGACGTACTTAGGTGCCCTAGGTTGGGTACGGAACCTCTGGGAACTTTGCTCGCCGTATTGGCCAGCGTGGGCGGAGTTAAGTGGGCGGACCTCGAGGCAAAACCCCCACCGCAGCCTTACCCTGGGCATCTTGGTTTTTGTAAGGGTTGCCGAAGACCCTGATTTGAAGTCAGAGGTAGTGAAAGCAGCACCTGCAAAGATGGGGGCCAGTTGTTCAGGTAAGGGGCGATCAACCGAGGTTCAGGTTGATTTGGTAAACCGACCAATCGGGTCGGCAAGGTATATCATGTGTGAGAAATATGGTCATCACACAGAAATGTTGTGCAATGAATGGGAAAGGATGACTGTGCATGACGGGGAGAAGTTTCCCCGGGTAGGTACTTTTAACCCAGAAGTGTTACAGAATGTAAAGAGAAGAGTTTGCCTGATTAAATCTTCAAAAAGGCGTATTAGACATTATGACTATTTAAAATTGTGGCAACAGGAAAGTGAAATGCAAAGAAATTTAACTTACATATCTGACTCTCATCTTGGGAAGAGAGACATGGCAATGGAGAGGATTATGGCTGCAGAGAATGGCACGATGGTGTACGATAAAAATGCACTTAGTAACTGTATTAAGACTGAAAGTAACAAATGTAATAATGTTTATAAAAATGAAAGTGTCAAAATTACAAATGTTAACCTGTGCAAGTTGCACCCCATGTTAAACTCCCCTCAGGATTACCAGCGAGAAAGTGAAACCAGCACGATGTCGGCACCGTTTCCAGTAGCCATCCTACAAGACATCCAGGTGGACACGACCAAATCGGTAAAGGCAGTAATCAAACCCCCTAACGGAGGGTCAGGTGAGGTCGTGTCCACAGGTACGTACGGTGTTATATATCACGCACAAACAAATGTACCTCATAAAGAAGAACCAACACAAGATGATGTAATTGAACTTAGCCCTGTCAGGGTGATCACAGCCCCCAATGGGGAGACTGACGCTCGGGGGAATCATTCCCGCCAGGGACAGTGCAATGCGCCGTCCCTGGTCCCGGACAGAATTGAGATCAATCATGTCTGAATTCCCTGATCCTAGGGAAGATCTAGCTTCATGTCAGAGATTTATTAAAGAACTAGGAAACTCCACAGAACCCACCAACAAAGATTGGCGGACAGTGCTGAGGGCATGTTTGCCCTCCAGTGTTGACCCTGCGAAATTTATTGCTGATTGTAAATTAGACACAGAGGTACCTTGTACGGAGGAACACAATCAGGAATGTATTAAGCAGATCAACCGACAGTTGGAAGTATATTTCCCATCCATTGTGGAATGGGAAGAAATCTTCTCCATAAGACAAAGAGAGGGGGAAATCACTTCTAATTACTTTCATCGGGCACTGCAGGAAATGGCTAGATACACTGGTATAGAAGATATTAAGACAAATGTACACTACAGGAAAGTAGCAGTTTATGTGTTAATAAGTGGTTTAAAGAAAGTATTAAGAACGAATATACAAGCCTCTCTACCTAACTGGAGAGATATCTCAGTGGCCGATTTGAAAGAGTCCGCTATTAATCATGACCGGAACATCAAAAGCAAGCCACAAACCCCTGTGAATAGGTCAAAAGTAAGAAGGTGTTACAATTGCTTAAGGGAAGGTCATGTTGCACGAGATTGTAGGTCTAAAAACACACACAAGGTATATACACCCCCTAGACAACGACATGACCATAATAGTCAAAGAACCAGGGAAGCACAGGGAGAGCGGTTGATGGTGATGAGCATCCAAGCAGTAGAGGAGGCATCAAATCAACCAAAACCCCAGGCCGCTGGCACATGGAGGAAGCCAAGGGTTTGTTATCTTTGTAAAAGAGAAGGGCATTATGCCAACAACTGTAACAACCCACATAAAATCAGACCCCCTAGACAGAAACACGAACAGAGTTATGACACACCAAATTGTAATCAGGGATCACATAGGAAGGAGTTTTGGGCCGCACCTGTAACATGTAGTCAGGAAAGGTGATCATTAGGACTGATGGTAAGCCAGAGGTTATTGTTAATAAATTGGGAGGTCATTCCTTGAAGACACAGGAATGACCGGGTAAAATTTGTAATGTATCTGTAAAATGTTTTTTTTTTCCCCATCTCTGACGGTCATCGGCAGGACTCAAACATTACATAGCTACTTGGTCTTTGCAGAAGTCTACCAAAACCCCAGCATGACCTACCCGCATCAATGTATCCTGGCCAGATACAAAGGGTGGAGTATGGAAATGCTGGTGGGAGGGACTGCGCAAGGATACCATAGGACATGTAGATGTGACAGCCTGATGATGAACGGAAGATCTGACAATTTTTTTTTCTCTCCTGAAAAATGTTTGAAAAATGTTTTTTTTTTATCTGTTGTTTATGGTTGATTTATGTGATGCATATATATATGAACGGTTCTCTCTCTCTTGTTGTTTTTTTTCTCTCTCTCTCTTCTTTCTCATGGTCTCATAACGTTACAGATGGTATGTCACACATTAGTTGGACAAATGGTAATGCAAGATTTATTCTCCTTACAGAAAGAGCGCTGAGCTAGAAGAAATATTGTATCACCAGAATGATTAGAAGACTGAGAGACAGCATCTTTGAGATGACAGCAGAACAAGAAGAACAACAAGACTAGAGAACTAATTATCGTAACAAGTTTCTCTCCCCCTCAAACTGTTTTTCTGTACCCCCATTACAAATTTCTCCTTTTCTCCTCCTGTAAGATGGACTTGCCCCAAGAGACTGTGATATGGATTTTCCTGTTGACCATGATGTTGACCAGAGCAGTCTGTTTCGGTGAGAGTACCAGTGAGGTCGAGAAAGGATCCAGAATGGGTTTCTGATGACTGAGACAGAGGTGTAAATTTCCAATAACAACACAATCACCGAGCAAAGCGAGTACCGGAAAACGATCTAGCAGCCATGTTATTCGTAAACATTGTAAAGGATTGTTAGCTAAAGAGAATTGCATCTGTAGGCATTGTGATAACTTAGTTGAGGATGGGTGCATCAAGAAATGTCAGTCCAGTTTTAACTTTAACATGGACCGGCATCCATTGGGTCACTATCACTCCTTAGTGGGTAAGGTGTTAAACCAAACAGACTGTTGGGTATGCTCTCAAGTACCTCAAGGTCACAGCAAGTCAGGACTAGTACCATTTCCTTTAACGATAGGGGAGGTACTTGAGTTAAGTGGTGGGAGGCCGGTGGACAAGAGGTTTAATATCTCTAGTCCTCCTAGTTTGAAGCTCCACCAATATCATGTGGATAGGTCCTTAGTGTGTTTTAACATTTCCAATCCCCGAAAGCCGGGAAATTGGGAAGTGTCATGGAATAACAAAACCATGACCTTTTCATATAGAGCCGATAGAATGCCTACAGATACAGAACTTATACGCCACAAAGCCGATAGTGGAAGATATTTCCGATATAGGTATACCCTAGGAAGTAGGACCATGAGAGTTGGAGAAGTATTACCAGGATACTGTGCACATGTCGTACAAACAGATACGTGTACTAAACAGATGGGAGAATTAGGGTTAGGAGATTTCATATGGAAAATTTGTAATATGGTAATGTCCTACTCCGTCCCATATGTTCTCCCCAATGATGCATACTTCATATGCGGGAGGAAGGCGTATAAGTGGCTTGCCCCAAATTCAGAAGGGTTATGTTATATTGGAAAAGTACTGCCTGAGGTAATGACTTTATCCCACACTAAAATGAAGGATATTCACCGCAGTGCCCAAGCTCCTTATACTCAAACTCATTACGAACACATCGTTAAACGGCACCTGATAGAAAGAACAGAGCATCCGGCTTCTGACCTGATCCATGAATCCACCGGGATTCAATTCCTAATCGCGTTAGATATCACTCGTACCGCCAGAGGAGTGATAAATTATAAATATATATCTGCGCTTGCAAATTTATTAGACAATATCACTGAAATGTATGATGACACATTCAGGTATACTGGGAGAGAGTTACAAGCCTACAAAACAGAACTGGTTCAGCATAGGATGATTCTCAATTATCTCACGGCTGTGACAGGCGGGTATTGTGTTACCCTAGCGACTCAGTATGGAATAAAGTGCTGCACGTATATTACAAACAGCACTGAGGACCCAGCCGAGGTCATAGACCAAAAGATGGATGACATTTTGCAATTAAAAATAAGAATTTACTTACCGATAATTCTATTTCTCGAAGTCCGTAGTGGATGCTGGGGACTCCGTCAGGACCATGGGGATTAGCGGCTCCGCAGGAGACAGGGCACAAAAGTAAAAGCTTTAGGATCAGGTGGTGTGCACTGGCTCCTCCCCCTATGACCCTCCTCCAAGCCTCAGTTAGGATACTGTGCCCGGACGAGCGTACACAATAAGGAAGGATTTTGAATCCCGGGTAAGACTCATACCAGCCACACCAATCACACTGTACAACCTGTGATCTGAACCCAGTTAACAGCATGATAACAGCGGAGCCTCTGAAAAGATGGCTCACAACAATAATAACCCGATTTTTGTAACAATAACTATGTACAAGTATTGCAGACAATCCGCACTTGGGATGGGCGCCCAGCATCCACTACGGACTACGAGAAATAGAATTATCGGTAAGTAAATTCTTATTTTCTCTGACGTCCTAAGTGGATGCTGGGGACTCCGTCAGGACCATGGGGATTATACCAAAGCTCCCAAAAGGGCGGGAGAGTGCGGATGACTCTGCAGCACCGAATGAGAGAACTCCAGGTCCTCCTCAGTCAGGGTGTGCCCCTGACCAAGTATCAGCTCGGCAAAGTTGTAAAGCCGAGACCCCTCGGGCAGCCGCCCAAGATGAGCCCACCTTCCTTGTGGAATGGGCATTTACATATTTTGGCTGTGGCAGGCCTGCCACAGAATGTGCAAGCTGAATTGTACTACACATCCAACTAGCAATCGTCTGCTTAGAAGCAAGAGCACCCAGTTTGTTGGGTGCATACAGGATAACAGCAAGTCAGTTTTCCTGACTCCAGCCGTCCTGGAAACTATATTTTCAGGGCCCTGACAACATCTAGCAACTTGGAGTCCTCCAAGTCCCTAGTAGCCGCAGGTACCACAATAAGCTGGTTCGGGTGAAACACTGACACCACCTTAGGGAGAAACTGGGGATGAGTCCGCAGCTCTGCCCTGTCCGAATGGACAATCAGATATTGGCTTTTTTGAGACAAACGCCGCCAATTCTGACACTCGCCTGGCCGAGGCCAGGGCCAACAGCATGGTCACTTTCCCTGTGAGATATTTCAAATCCACAGATTTGAGCGGTTTAAACCAATGTGATTTTAGGAATCCCAGAACTACGTTGAGATCCCACAGTGCCACTGGAGGCACAAAAGGGGGTTGTATATGCAGTACTCCCTTGACAAACTTCTGGACTTCAGGAACTGAAGCCAATTCTTTCTGGAAGAAAATCGACAGGGCCAAAATTTGAACCTTAATGGACCCCAATTTGAGGCCCATAGACACTCCTGTTTGCAGGAAACGACCGAGTTGAAATTTCTTCATGGGGCCTTCCTGGCCTCACACCACGCAACATATTTTCGCCACATGTGGTGATAATGTTGTGCGGTCACCTCCTTCCTGGCTTTGACCAGGGTAGGAATGACCTCTTCCGGAATGCCTTTTTCCCTTAGGATCCGGCGTTCAACCGCCATGCCGTCAAACGCAGCCGCGGTAAGTCTTGGAAAAGACATGGTACTTGCTGAAGCAAGTCCCTTCTTAGCGGCAGAGGCCATGAGTCCTCTGTGAGCATCTCTTGAAGTTCCGGGTACCAAGTCCTTCTTGGCCAATCCGGAGCCACGAGTATAGTTCTTACTCCTCTACGTCTTATAATTCTCAATACCTTGGGTATGAGAAGCAGAGGAGGGAAGACATACACCGACTGGTACACCCACGGTGTTACCAGAACGTCCACAGCTATTGCCTGAGGGTCTTTTGACCTGGCGCAATACTTGTCCAGTTTTTTGTTCAGGCGGGACGCCATCATGTCCACCGTTGGTCTTTTCCAACGGTTCACAATCATGTGGAAGACTTCCCGATGAAGTCCCCACTCTCCCGGGTGGAGGTTGTGCCTGCTGAGGAAGTCTGCTTCCCAGTTGTCCACTCCCGGAATGAACACTGCTGACAGTGCTATCACATGATTTTCCGCCCAGCGAAAAATCCATGCAGTTTCGGCCATTGCCCTCCTGCTTCTTGTGCCGCCCTGTCTGTTTACGTGGGCGACTGCCGTGATGTTGTCCCACTGGATCAATACCGGCTGACCTTGAAGCAGAGGTCTTGCTAAGCTTAGAGCATTGTAAATTGCCCTTAGCTCCAGTATATTTATGTGGAGAAAAATCTCCAGACTTGATCACACTCCCTGGAAATTTTTTCCCTGTGTGACTGCTCCCCAGCCTCTCAGGCTGGCCTCCGTGGTCACCAGCATCCAATCCTGAATGCCGAATCTGCGGCCCTCTAGAAGATGAGCACTCTGTAACCACCACAGGAGAGACACCCTTGTCCTTGGAGATAGGGTTATCCGCTGATGCATCTGAAAATGCGATCCGGACCATTTGTCCAGCAGATCCCACTGAAAAGTTCTTGCATGGAATCTGCCGAATGGAATCGCTTCGTAATAAGCCACCATTTTTCCCAGGACTCTTGTGCAATGATGCACTGACACTTTTCCTGGTTTTAGGAGGTTCCTGACTAGCTCGGATAACTCCCTGGCTTTCTCCTCCGGGAGAAACACCTTTTTCTGGACTGTGTCCAGAACCATCCCTAGGAACAGCAGACGTGTCGTCGGAAACGGCTGCGATTTTGGATATTTAGAATCCACCCGTGCTGTCGTAGAACTACTTGAGATAGTGCTACTCCGACTTCCAACTGTTCTCTGGACCTTGCCCTTATCAGGAGATCGTCCAAGTAAGGGATAATTAAGACGCCTTTTCTTTGAAGAAGAATCATCATTTCGGCCATTACTTTGGTAAAGACCCGGGGTGCCGTGGACAATCCAAACGGCAGCGTCTGAAACTGATAGTGACAGTTCCGTACCACGAACCTGAGGTACCCTTGGTGAGAAGGGCAATTTGGGACATGGAGGTAAGCATCCTTGATGTCCAGGGACACCATATAGTCCCCTTCTTCCTGGTTCGCTATCACTGCTCTGAGTGACTCCATCTTGATTTGAACCTTTGTATGTAAGTGTTCAAAGATTTCCCATTTAGAATAGGTCTCACCGAGCCGTCTGGCTTCAGTACCACAATATAGTGTGGAATAATACCCCTTTCCTTGTTGTAGGAGGGGTACTTTGATTATCACCTGCTGGGAATACAGCTTGTGAATTGTTTCCAATACTGCCTCCCTGTCGGAGGAAGACATTGGTAAAGCAGACATCAGGAGCCTGCGAGGGGGAGACGTCTCGAATTTCCAGTCTGTACCCCTGGGATACTACTTGTAGGATCCAGGGGTCCACTTGCGAGTGAGCCCACTACGCGCTGAAACTCTTGAGACGACCCCCCACCGCACTTGAGTCCGCTTGTACGGCCCCAGCGTCATGCTGAGGACTTGGCAGAGGCTGTGGAGGGCTTCTGTTCCTGGGAATGGGCTGCCTGCTGCAGTCTTCTTCCCTTTCCTCTATCCCTGGGCAGATATGACTGGCCTTTTGCCCGCTTGCCCTTATGGGGACGAAAGGACTGAGGCTGAAAAGACGGTGTCTTTTTCTGCTGAGATGTGATTTGGGGTAAAAAAGGTGGATTTTCCAGCTGTTGCCAAGGCCACCAGGTCCGATGGACCGACCCCAAATAACTCCTCCCCTTTATACGGCAATACTTCCATGTGCCGTTTGGAATCTGCATCACCTGACCACTGTCGTGTCCATAAACATCTTCTGGCAGATATGGACATCGCACTTACTCTTTTTTTTTTTTAATATTAAATTTTTATTGAGTTTTCAAACAGCTTACATATACAAATACAATTAGATTAGAGGGTAAAAAGAAAAAAAACAGGAGGAAGGGGGGGGGGTATACATACAAAACATAACTAATAAAGACATGTGGGGAGGGGAAGGTACGTATCAGGAATATCATGGTACAACAACGGAATGTTAGTATAGTGAGTGGTAGGGGGATTGCATCACTTAGTTAGTCAATGCAAGTGTGTATTGGGGAGCAAAGCACAGCAAGGTCTGGAGTGTCTGCTAGGGCTCTGTTTTGGCCCAGATTTTCCTTATAAAGGGACCATTTAAACCATTTTTTACTTATGGAGGACCTACTTGGGGCCCAGTTGTCCTCTGCTATTTCAAACATATAATGTTGATGGACACTTTTTTCTATCAATGAAATATTGGGGATAACCGCAGACTTCCATTTGGAAGCGATGGCGGCTTTAGTAGCTATGAGGATATGTCCTAAAATATATCTGTCACTGCTGGACATCTCCTTCCCGTAATAGTGAAAGAGTGCTAAGAGAGGATCGGGCACAAGGGCTATTCCCAATATATGGGAAATGAAGAGGAACACTTCAGTCCACAGAGTCCGGATCACCGGGCATAACCAAAAAATGTGCAAAATATCGCCCACCATCCCACAGTTTCTCCAGCAACTAGCGGAGACATCAGGCCAGATTTTATGTAAACGGTCCGGTGTTAAATATACTCTATGGACCAGTTTATAGTACATTTCACTATGGTTTACACATTTAGAGATTCTAAAACAAGATTTAAATATATATTTCCAGGTATCCTCCGTAAATACTGCTGGGAGGTCTCTTTCCCATTTGGTCTGTGCAGGGAACACCCCATGGTGAGATTCGGTTACAATATGTTGATACCATCTAGAAATGCCTCCTCTATTGCCTCTAGGTTTGAGGAGTGACATCAGTATTTTAGGGGGATCAGTATGTGGGGCCCTACTTGGAGAGCAACTCTGAAGCCAATGTCGTAATTGTAAATATCTATGAAAGTCTTGTTTAGGTACCTGAAATTGATCTTGAAGTAAGGAGAAGGGGACTAAGGCTCCATCTCTGAGAACATCTTTCAAAGTGTTAAGACCCAGGGTTTGCCAGTGGTGTAGCTGCAAATCTGGGATCAACAGGGCTATAGCATTTAGGGATAGCTCGGGGGAGGGTAGAGCCCCAGGGGGGAGAGACTTTGATACCTCCTTCCATGCCAGTAAGGTTGCGTGCACTGCTGGGCACTCAGCAACTCTGGCTGGGATTGATTTGAAAGGCAACCATAACATATCTGATAGTGTGTAGGGGAATACTGCTTCCTGTTCCAGGGAAACCCACGGTTTAACATTGCCCTGCGTGAACCAATCCCTTACTTGGGTGAGTATACAAGCGATATGGTATCTTTCCAGGTCTGGGTATGCTACTCCCCCGGCATCTTTTGGTGCTGTCAACGTGGATTTAGCTACTTTCGGCTTTAAGCCCCCCCATATATATTTAGTCAATAGGCGATTAAATCTATTACAGACTTCTTTAGGGAAAACCCTCGGGATGGTACGAAAGAGGTACATCAGTTTTGGCAAAAGGACCATCTTTGCCGCCGCTACCCGTCCGACCCAGGACACCTCCTGCATCATCCAATCTTTAATTAACAATTCAAATGCCCGATAAAGCGGGTCATAGTTGCACCCCATTAAGTCCCGCCCTCTAGATAGGTGGACCCCCAGATATTTAAGCGATCTAAGTTGCCACGCATATTTATAATCATTCTTTAGACGACTCAGAGTGCTGTCAGAAATGTTTAAGGGGAGGGCCTCAGTCTTAGTAGTGTTCAATTTGTAGTAGGAGACCGCTGCGTAGGAGTTTAAAAGAGAGTGTAAATGGGGTAGGGACGTTTCGGGTTCCCTAAGACATACCAGTATATCGTCTGCAAAAAGACTTATTTTATGTGGCATCCCTCCCACCACTGGACCCACAATGGAGTCTGCCACCCTGATTCGTTCTGCCAGCGGTTCCACAGCTAATATAAAGATAAGGGGTGATAATGGGCATCCCTGCCGGGTCCCATTTGTAATATTAAATATAGAGGAGCTGCACCCATTGGTGAAAACCAAGGCCGAGGGGGAGGAGTATAAGGCATAGATCGAATCTAGTATCCTGCCCGCAAATCCAAAATGGCCTAGGGTAACCCTCAAATAATCCCAATGGAGCCTATCGAATGCTTTTTCTGCATCCAAAGATAGAAGCAGAAGAGGCTCGCTCCTGGCCTGGCAGCGGTCAATCAGGTTAATAACCCTACGTGTGTTATCTGACGCTTGCCTGCCCAGAACAAAACCAACCTGATCCGGATTAATTAAATCAGGCAGGAGGGGAGCGATCCTATTCGCAACCATTTTAGCGAACATTTTGAGGTCAGAGTTCAGTAATGCTATTGGGCGGTAATTCTGAACCACCGTAGGGGATTTTCCCGGCTTAGGGATGGTAACTATTCGAGCTTCTAACATCTCTTTCGGAAAACACGTGGAGCTAGAGGCTTCATTATAGACTGACTTTAAGAGCGGGGCAAGGGTAGATTTGAATGTTTTGTAGAAACTGGAGGGATATCCATCCGGGCCAGGGGCCTTATTTACTGGACAGGAGTCAATGACTGCTTCGACTTCGTCAAGTGACCAGGGATTATTAAGGGATTCGCGGGTTTGTAAATCTATGTTGGGGAGCGATAGCCCTTCCAAGAATCCGTTAATGTCAGCCGGGGTGGGTTGAGGGGTACTAGGGTCATCCCTTAGGTTGTACAGCCGTGAGTAATAATCAGCAAACGCATTTGCTATTTCAACCGGATCGGTTACTTTAACTCCTGAAGATGTATGGATCGCATGTATACGTTCCTTAGCTCTACGTCCCCTTAATTTACGCGCCAGTAACCGACCCGCCCTATTGCCCAGCCTATAATATTTTTGATTTAACCGCTGCAGGTTGCGGTGGACCTCAGTTAGGGCAAAGGAGTTTACTTTGTCGCGGGCACTGAGAAGTTGTTTATAAAGGGCTTTATTATCGGGGCTAATTTTATGTGCAGCTTCCAGCCGGGCGGCCTCTTTTTCAGCCGAGGCTTGTCTCTTCCTATAATCCCGTTTAAGTCTAGCCGCACCTTGAATTGCAGAACCTCTAATCACGGCTTTCAGAGAACACCAATGGGTGAAGACGGATGTGTCCCCGGGGGAGTTAGTGGACAGATATAAATCCAGAGAATGCTGGATGGCCTGAATAGCCTCGGGGTGGGTCAGGAAATGTTGGCCCATTCGCCAGGGGGCATGGGGGACTACCCTTTTACTGGCATCCCAAACAAGCATAAGCGGTGAGTGATCCGACCAGGACATGGGTAATATGTCTATCTTGCTAATGGCCGCTAAAGTCCATTTATCAGCTAGTGCTAAGTCTATTCGTGAATATGAACTATGTACGTGAGAATAGAAAGTATAGTCCCGTTCTGTCGGATGTTTAGCCCTCCAAACGTCATACAGTGCATACTCAGCTAGTAGTTGACCAAATTTGCCTGTGGGTTCCTGGGGTGGATTGCTACGGAGGGTCCGGGTCGGGCGGGAGCGGTCAACAGTAGGGTCCAGTACCATATTAAAGTCACCTAAAATCAAAAGGGCTCCTCTAGTATATTCCCTAAGAGTTCTACAGAATGTTCTAAGAAACGGAATTTGTTTGGCATTAGGTGCATAGCACGAGACCAAAGTGGTTTCCACATTTTCTAATTTGCCCACTATGATTAAATATCTCCCGTCAGGGTCCTCATATTTATTGGACAGAACAAACGAGCAATGTTGTGCTATAAGAAGGGCCACGCCAGCTTTCTTGGCGGGTCCGTTAGCCATATAACATTGGGGATAGCATGAATTAGTGAAGGATGGGGGGTTTAGACTCTGAAAGTGGGTTTCTTGTACCGCTACCACCTGTGCCTTGAGTTTATGGAAAGAATTCAGGGCTACTCTACGTTTATGGGGAGAATTTAGCCCTTTGGCATTAATCGAGACTATATTAACCATAATCCATCACTACCGGGACTGATACTTCCCTAAAGCAATTTCCGTGATTAAACCGATACGCCTGAAAGGGGGAGGGGGACATGTCTGGGAACAGGGATGAAGACAGAAAAAAAATTAGAAAAACAAAACTGAATCGATCTCTCATGAGATCATAACCAGTCGCCATAATAAGGCGGCTGTGTGGTCTATAGGGGGGGTTAGTGGCATAGCGCCTACCCATTGCCAAACATTAATACTGTAATCTTATGCAGGACACATAAACATCTCGATTCTATTAGAGCATGTAGGTTCCTATGTTAGTAAATAGAACATACAGAACTTAAAATGTGTAACAAGAAAACAATCCAACCTGAGATAATGGCATAACAGCCAACAATGAAATCAATGGTATCTTTAAAGACTCTCCAACGGCTCGCCCCCTTTATCAATTACCTGTGTTATATCAACAGATTTATTTTGGTAGGGGACCGGCCTTATCAGGGAAGCTCCAAATACCTTGCTTATAGGAAAGGGAAAAAAGCAAATTAGGCCGCCAGTAGGATACAGTATACAGATCTAGGAGTACTGCTGAAGCACGGACTGAACTCCCACTTCATTCAAAGTCTCTCCCGGGTCGTAACATTTCCCCTGGATGGGGTATATGAACAGCTAGCAGTACAGTCATCATAGCTAGAGAGCCATCAGGAAGGTGTGGAAAGGTAGTATATTTGGGAGCTTTCCCGACTCGTGTAGGTCTCCTCACTTTACCGAAGACCAGTCCTGCTGGAGTCTACGGGGTGAGGAGTCCACAGAGGGTTCCGTAATGTTCCAGGATTTGAGCAGCTTTATTCCTTCATCAGCGGAGGAAATTGAGACCGTGGAGCCATCTCGGTGGATCAGCAGCTTGGTGGGGAAACCCCAACGATAAGGAATATCCGCCTTTCTGAGAGCTGTCGTGACGGAGTTAAAGGACCGCCGTTTATATAGGGTGGCTGCGGATAAATCTCCAAACAGTTGAAGGCCTTTAAGGGTTGAAGATGTGTCCGACGTTGGTCTGGATGCCTTTAGCAAGGCCTCCTTCACGTGGAAGTAGTGCATTTTCATAAGGACATCTCTAGGCGCGTCCCCTGGTGCTGCTCTAGCCTTTGGCAGTCGGTGTATCCGGTCAATGATGAGGTCTGTCGAGGGGGACTGGGGTAGTAAAGCTTTAAATAGGGCCACGGCATAGTCGTGTAAACTGCTATGTGACACAGACTCGGGGACTCCACGTAGTTTAAGATTGCTTCGACGCGATCTGTCCTCCAAATCTGTGACTTTGTCTCGCAAAAGCTTGACCTCTGCTTCCAGAGCGTCATGGGCGTCTAGTAGGTTGTTGTGGGATCCCACGACCTCCTCCATTTTGGTTTCCAGATGGTCAGTGCGGCCACCTAGGTCATCTATGGATTGTTGACATGCCGATAATGTGGTGCGAAATTCCGCTGCCACATCTTCCTTGAAGCGAGACAGAAGTAATTTCATCGTGCCCACAGTTAAAGCGTCACAATCTTTGACATTGTCCAGGCTTGAGGCAGCTTTGGGAGTTGAAGGTGGTACCTCCTGGGAGGGGGGAGTTTGCGGGGTCTTATCTGTCGTGGAGGGACCGGTGGTTTTAGAGCCCGACATCCTTGTAGATGATTTGAAAAAAGAAAGCTGCTGTGCGGGCTTTGATGACTTATTGCGTCTAGCCGGCATACTAATGCCTGGGAGAAATGGGTCGACGGTTCCGATCACTTAAATAGAAAACTTGTATAATATGGAGATTGTATAATTCAGGGGCTCCGCTGTCTCCAAGATCCTCGAGATGTCACGTAGATATTGGCATGGGTAGAGGAAGCTGCTTGTATTACATTGGCATGGGCAAGGCCGGCAAGGCTAGGCAACTAGACATCCTCTTCTATGTGTAGTCCCGTGCTCCGAGTAGCCAGAGTACCCCCAGGGAAAAGCCACAGATTATGTAGAGGCAAGGTCATGCACAGGGGCCTCTATGGGGATCTATTATTCTATAACGAGGAGGTACTTTTGATGAGGTCGAGTGCAAATCTCCAGGTGCTGTCCAGCCACCAGGGATGGGTTCAGACTGCTATATGAGGCGACTCCAAAGCAGAGGGGTTAGGTTTGGATGCTTGTCACACGCTTCGGTCTGCGCTTCTCATCCGTTCCCTCCTATGAGCCACCCACAGCCGCGGGCGGACTCGCAGAGGGCCGGGGCTCTCCGGGTTGCCTGCCGACTACGGGTAGTTGGTGTCACCGATCTTTACTGCAAGGGGGGGGGGTGCTTCCTTCGCTCCGGGAGGCTCCTACTTCTCGGGCTGGCACCTGCTATATCCGGATCCCAACCGAACAAGGGTGGTACTCCTTTTTGTTTGTTTTTTTGTTTTTTGTTTTTTATTGTTACAATGGCTGTAAACTATCAGCCCAGCAGCAGGGTGGGGCCTCACTGCTTATAGGTGACACCTTCGGCCACCTCTTGGGGTTCCCAGGCTCTCTCTCCGGGCTACTGCCGTACCGTTGCCCCTCTCCTCCGCATCCAAAATGGCCGCCGTTCGCGCCTCGGTGCGAACCCTCCCGCACCCGTGCGGGCTCCTGTTTCACCCACCCAGCCGGCTGGGGCTCCGGTGCTGTGTGCAGTGCTGTCCCCGCGAATCTCTGTGCTGCGGCAGGTCGGTCTAACTCACCCGACACCACGAGTCAGATCCCGTCAGGCAGGGGGAGAGCCGCAGGCGGGCCGGCCGTCTTCACGTAGCAGCGCGCCACGGGAGGTCAGCGCGGACACCCGGGGGAGGGATGCACAGTCACCCCAGTGTACCAAGGGTCGTAGGGTGCTCACCTCCACAGCGTCCCGGCTTCTCCTCCGATCCGCCGCCGCGTCTCCCTCCCAACGATCCTCCCACTGGATAGCTGCCGCTCGTCCTTCAGGTCGTGCTTCTCGGTCTCAAGCCGGTCCCTGGTCTCCCACGTCAGCCAGGCCGGGTCCCCTGGCAGGTCAGCAAGGTCCAGGCGGGTCCCTCCGATATCTTGGTAAGGCCGACCGCTCGACTGTGGGGAAGCGTATAAATCTGGGCCCCGGCTTCAGGGCAGCGAGTAGGCCGCAATCCGCGGGAGCCAGTAAACCGGCTCCCCGATTCCGCAGCGCTCACTCACTGCCTCCTCTGCTGCTATGGGGTGATATTACTTGTGCTTGGGGCGAAAAATATTTGGGAAAAGGCTTATTTATTAATATAGAAACTCCCAGGTCCCTGGGAGCTCACACGATATGCAGCCTGCTCAGTCAGCCTCCAGGCCACGCCCCCATCGCACTTACTCTTGATGCCAGAGTGCAAATATCCCTCTGTGCATCTCGCATATATAGAAATGCATCCTTTAAATGCTCTATAGTCAATAAAATACTGTCCCTGTCAAGGGTATCAATATTTTCAGTCAGGGAATCCGACCAAGCCACCCCAGCGCTGCACATCCAGGCTGAGGCGATCGCTGGTCGCAGTATAACACCAGTATGTGTGTATATACCTTTTTAGGATATTTTCCAGCCTCTCAGCTGGCTCCTTAAGGGCGGCCCTATCTGGAGACGGTACCGCCACTTGTTTTGATAAGCGTGTGAGCGCCTTATCCACCCTAAAGGGTGTTTCCCAACGCGCCCTAACTTCTGGCGGGAAAGGGTATACCGCCAATAATTTTCTATCGGGGGAAACCCACGCATCATCACACACTTCATTTAATTTATCTGATTCAGGAAAAACTACAGGTAGTTTTTTCACACCCCACATAATACCCTTCTTGTGGTACTTGTAGTATCAGAAATATGTAACACCTCCTTCATTGCCCTTAACATGTAACGTGTGGCCCTAAAGGAAAATACGTTTGTTTCTTCACCGTCGACACTGGAGTCAGTGTCCGTGTCTGTGTCGACCGACTGAGGTAAATGAGCGTTTTACAGCCCCTGACGGTGTTTGAGACGCCTGGACAGGTACTAATTTGTTTGCCGGCCGTCTCATGTCGTCAACCGACCTTGCAGCGTGTTGACATTATCACGTAATTCCTTAAATAAGCCATCCATTCCGGTGTCGACTCCCTAGAGAGTGACATCACCATTTCAGGCAATTGCTCCGCCTCCTCACCAACATCGTCCTCATACATGTCGACACACACGTACCGACACACAGCACACACACAGGGAATGCTCTGATAGAGGACAGGACCCCACTAGCCCTTTGGGGAGACAGAGGGAGAGTTTGCCAGCACACACCAAAAACGCTATAATTATACAGGGACAACCTTTATATAAGTGTTTTTCCCTTATAGCATTTTAATATATATATACATATCGCCAAATAAGTGCCCCCCCTCTCTGTTTTAACCCTGTTTCTGTAGTGCAGTGCAGGGGAGAGCCTGGGAGCCTTCCCACCAGCATTTCTGTGAGGGAAAATGGCGCTGTGTGCTGAGGAGAATAGGCCCCGCCCCCTTTTCGGCGGGCTTCTTCTCCCGTTTTTCTGAGACCTGGCAGGGGTTAAATACATCCATATAGCCCCCAGGGGCTATATGTGATGTATTTTTAGCCAGAATAAGGTACTATCATTGCTGCCCAGGGCGCCCCCCCCCAGCGCCCTGCACCCTCAGTGACCGCTGCTATGAAGTGTGCTGACAACAATGGCGCACAGCTGCAGTGCTGTACGCTACCTTATGAAGACTGAAGAGTCTTCTGCCGCCGTTTCTGGACCTCTTCACTTTTCGGCATCTGCAAGGGGGGTCGGCGGCGCGGCTCCGGGACGAACCCCAGGGTGAGACCTGTGTTCCGACTCCCTCTGGAGCTAATGGTGTCCAGTAGCCTAAGAAGCCAATCCATCCTGCACGCAGGTGAGTTCACTTCTCTCCCCTAAGTCCCTCGATGCAGTGAGCCTGTTGCCAGCAGGACTCACTGAAAATAAAAAACCTAACAAACTTTTACTCTAAGCAGCTCTTTAGGAGAGCCACCTAGATTGCACCCTTCTCGGCCGGGCACAAAAATCTAACTGAGGCTTGGAGGAGGGTCATAGGGGGAGGAGCCAGTGCACACCACCTGATCCTAAAGCTTTTACTTTTGTGCCCTGTCTCCTGCGGAGCCGCTAATCCCCATGGTCCTGACGGAGTCCCCAGCATCCACTTAGGACGTCAGAGAAATGGGAGTTCCGAAGGAAACACAATCTCACCCTTGCCGCTGTGGGTAATGAGCTGACCGGTTGGGTGTCATGGTTGAACCCACGAAATTGGTTCTCTGGTTTAGGAGAATGGGCCCAAGGTATTATCATGGATGTAGGGAAATTTCTTTTGTGTATTCTGGGTGTCATCATATTGGTCGGTCTGATATTTAGATGCGTTCGGGTTTTAACAAAGTGTAAACGTAGCGCCCGAGTGATGAGTTTAAGAAGTGAAGATACTGTAATAACAACGACTGATTTGATTTACGACCCAACCATTGAGACAATGTTGTGATGAAAATGTGATTCCACGGTCCGTTTCTTTCACCCGTTTCTCCTTTGTTTTCCTCCAAGGTACAAAGACATCCGCTTGGAAGAAGAATTTGACAACCTTTTACACAGACAATTGATGGACAATGCCATAGACCCCCAATATCCCTAGCAATTTTAAAATTTTACGATAGCCCAACACTTTTGTAAGTCTATGGACATTGAGAAAGCTTTTTGCTCGCATTTTGGCAAAAGCCCAAAGAGACTACAGTCAACATGTACATCAAGACAAGACATCAGACAAGACTTCAATCAACAAATGTACATTAAACTCACATAGTTTATGACTGCATTTACCATAATTGCTCCTTATCTTCATCTCTACAACCTTCAGGTAATGACACACATAGTCGATAGGGAATATAGGCACAGATATCAGCACTCACATATCCCCCCATTCATGTATCATCAACTAAAATGTGCTCCCCCATTTTGTTGCAACCAAAAACCGAAAAGAGCTCGGTAAAGTTTGACAGCCCATCCACAGACCCATACCACGGGATAAGAAGGAATTCAAATGTATACTTCGCAATACCTCGAAGCTTGATTTAAAACACGTTCGGCACGATGATACATGACCCCTCAAACATGGACTCATACATACATGCTTCTACTATCTCACTAGGTCATACCTTTTTTTCCCGACCTTCTTCTCTTCTCCCTTACCCAATCATAGAAATGTATTTTTACATGACATATATTTTTCTCTTTTTGAACTGTTTAGGAAGTGGCAGTTATTGGTGACTGCCAAAGGGTGGACTGTCAAAGTCAGAAAAATATCACGCTGCACATTGCCATATATGCACCTCATGCGTGTGCCCGCTGCACATGCATGAGCCCTCCCGTGCGTGCGTATACTCGCAGTCGCGTGCACTCGCAGGCGCACGATATGCGCATTTACGGTAGAGTTTGTGTGCGTCTAGCGGGCGACTCGATCGTTACATATTTTAGTCATATAATGTATTTTGTAGATTATGGTCCCTTTGATAGAATCTGAAAGTTTAGTTAATGTACTAGTATGTTCAGAGACAAAGAGATCCCTCTTTGTTTGATACGAAGGGTCAGACAGGGGTGACACAGGGGTGTTTAGTATCCATCGGAAGAGTATTAAATTAGCAATATTCCGGTGTTGGTTAGAAACTGATCAATCGCTCGTGCGTATAGTTATGGCCATAAGAAGTTTATGGACATTTTCTATATTTGCAGTTTATTACCCATGCGGCGGGAAACCTGAGTTTCCCTCCCACTTGAGCAGTTTGAAATAGTCACAGCCCACCTGTATGAACCAACCTATGACCTTTTGTTATAATGCAGAGACGGATTCCTGTGTCCAATGAACAATAAGAATGTAGGGACCATTGTACTGTACTGTGTGTAAGTGTATATAAAGACAAGCCGACCTGGGCCAGCTCTCTACTCTTCTCAACGGTTCTCATCACTGATAATCGGGAGCTGGATATCCAGAAAGGCGCTTGCGATTGTTTCCCCTTGTGCGTAAGTTCTCTGCAACCATATCTATCTCCTATTTGTTGTAAGCTATTTCTCTCTCTCCTTCCCCTAAAATGTAATTGTGCCGCTATTGTATTTTAACGTGTAGTAATTCGGTTAGGTATTTTATGTTAGTTTGGTAGTGTATAAGTTGTAATGTGTATTCTTTTGCAATTGAACGTTCATTCTCTCCCTTAAAGGTGTTAGAACCTTAGACCGGTATTTGAGTGTTTATTATATTGCTAAAAGTGTTCTCTGAGCGTCACGGACGCTCATACAGCTTTTAAACTAACAAGGTTACATTGCGTTGCATTTACACCCTAACACTGCACAAAGGTTTACAGTATAAGTACATTACTTATGGTATAGTTATTAAGGTTTAATTCTGTGAGCGTCAGCGCCGCTTGTGATCTCCTCGTGGTCTCGAGCGTCCGCTACGCTGGTAGCGTATCATTACGGTAATCGGCAGCCTATAGCGTGCTTGCCTCTACGCATTAAGCTGTGAGCGAACGTGCCGCTCGTGCGTCTCGTCCACGGCTAAGCGTCTGCTACGCTAAGTGCGTACCCTTACGGTACCACATACTCCAATAGCGTACTGAGTCTCTTAACCTTTTAGCGTGTTTAATATAGGATAAAATCAGTAGGCTTTATCAATACACAGACTTCAGGATAGCCTCCTGCTTTCTGTCTGCAGGCTCCTTTAAGGCGGCCGTATCCTGAGACGGCAGTGCCACCTTTTTTGATAAGCGTGTGAGCGCCTTGTCCACCCTAGGGGATGTTTCCCAACGCAACCTGTCCGTTGGCGGGAAGGGATACGCCATTAGTAACCGCTTAAAAAATCACTAATTTCTTATCTGGGGAACACCATGCTTCTTCACACAATTCATTTAACTAATCAGATGGGGGAAAAGTCACTGGCTGCTTTTTCTCCCCAAACATAATACCCTTTTTAGTGGTAACCGGGTTAATGTCAGAAATGTGCAACACATTTTTCATTGCCGTAATCATGCATCGGATGGCCCTTGTGGATTGTACATTTGTCTCATCCTCGTCGACACTGGAGTCAGACTCCGTGTCGACATCTATGTCTGCCGTCTGAGGTAGCGGGCGTTTTTGAGCCCCTGATGGCCTCTGAGACGCTTGGGCAGGTGCGGGCTGAGATGCCGGCTGTCCCAAAGCTGTTACGTCATCGAACCTTTTATGCAAGGAGTTGACACTGTCGGTTAATACCTTCCACATATCCATCCACTCTGGTGTCGGCCCCGCAGGGGGCGACATCACACTTATCGGCTCCTGCTCCGCCTCCACGTAAGCGTCCTCATCAAACATGTCGACACGGCCGTACCGACACACCGCACACACACACACACACACACACACACACACACACAGGGAATGCTCTGACTGAGGACAGGACCCCACAAAGTCCTTTGGGGAGACAGAGAGAGAGTATGCCAGCACACACCAGAGCGCTATATAACAGAGGGATTTACACTAATACAAAGTGAATTTTCCCCCAATAGCTGCTTATATCACCTTTTGCGCCTAAATTTATGTGCCCCCCTCTCTTTTTTACCCTTTCCGTAGTGTATACTGCAGGGGAGAGCCTAGGGAGCGTCCTTCCAGCGGAGCTGTGAAGAGAAAATGGCGCTGGCTGTGCTGAGGAAGATAGCCCCGCCCCTTCAGCGGCGGGCTTCTCCCGCTTTTTTAATAATATTTATGGCGGGGGATTAGGCACATATACAGTTTATAACTGTATTATGTGCATTTTGCCAACTAATGTATACATATTGCAGCCCAGGGCGCCCCACCCCCAGCGCCCTGCACCCACCAGTGACCAGAGCGTGTGGTGTGCTGTGGGAGCAATGGCGCACAGCTGCAGTGTTGTGCGCTACCTTATTGAAGACCGGAGTCTTCAGCCGCCGATTTTCTCCTGGAATCTTCCGTCTTCTGGCTCTGCAAGGGGGGCGGCGGCGCGGCTCCGGGAACAGACGATCGAGGTCGGGCCCTGTGTTCGATCCCTCTGGAGCTAATGGTGTCCAGTAGCCTTAGAAGCACAAGCTAGCTGCAAGCAGGTAGGTTTGCTTCTCTCCCCTAAGTCCCTCGTAGCAGTGAGTCTGTTGCCAGCAGATCTCACTGAAAATAAAAAAACCTAACAAATACTTTCTTTTTTAGTGAGCTCAGGAGAGCCCACTAAGTGCATCCAGCTCTGGCCGGGCACAGATTCTAACTGAGGTCTGGAGGAGGGGCATAGAGGGAGGAGCCAGTGCACACCAGATATAGTACCTAATCTTTCTTTTAAGAGTGCCCAGTCTCCTGCGGAGCCCGTCTATTCCCCATGGTCCTTACGGAGTACCCAGCATCCACTAGGACGTCAGAGAAATAGGTGCAAGATAGAATTGTCCTTGGGCCCTCCCACCCACCCTTATGTTGTATAAACAGGACATGCACACTTTAACAAACCCATCATTTCGGCGACAGGGTCTGCCACACGACTGTGGCTGAAATGACTGGTTGGTTTGGGCCCCCACCAAAAAAATAAGAATTTACTTACCGATAATTCTATTTCTCGTAGTCCGTAGTGGATGCTGGGAACTCCGTAAGGACCATGGGGAATAGCGGCTCCGCAGGAGACTGGGCACATCTAAAGAAAGCTTTAGGATCACCTGGTGTGCACTGGCTCCTCCCCCTATGACCCTCCTCCAAGCCTCAGTTAGGATACTGTGCCCGGACGAGCGTACACAATAAGGAAGGATTTTGAATCCCGGGTAAGACTCATACCAGCCACACCAATCACACTGTACAACTTGTGATCTGAACCCAGTTAACAGCATGATAATAGAGGAGCCTCTAGAAAAGATGGCTCACTACAACAATAACCCGAATTTCTTGGTAACAATAATTATGTACCAGTATTGCAGACAATCCGCACTTGGGATGGGCGCCCAGCATCCACTACGGACTACGAGAAATAGAATTATCGGTAAGTAAATTCTTATTTTCTCTGACGTCCTAGTGGATGCTGGGAACTCCGTAAGGACCATGGGGATTATACCAAAGCTCCCAAACGGGCGGGAGAGTGCGGATGACTCTGCAGCACCGAATGAGAGAACTCCAGGTCCTCCTCAGCCAAGATATCAAATTTGTAGAATTTTACAAACGTATTTGCTCCTGACCAAGTAACTGCTCGGCAAAGTTGTAAAGCCGAGACCCCTCGGGCAGCTGCCCAAGATGAGCCCACCTTCCTTGTGGAGTGGGCATTTACAGATTTTTGGCTGTGGCAGGCCTGCCACAGAATGTGCAAGCTGAATTGTACTACAAATCCAACGAGCAATCGTCTGCTTAGAAGCAGGAGCACCCAGTTTGTTGGGTGCATACAGGATAAACAGCGAGTCAGATTTTCTGACTCCAGCCGTCCTGGAAACATGTATTTTCAGGGTCCTGACCACGTCAAGCAACTTGGAATCCTCCAAGTCCTTAGTAGCCGCAGGTACCACAATAGGTTGGTTCATGTGAAATGCAGAAACCACCTTAGGTAGAAAATTTGAGGACGAGTCCTCAATTCTGCCCTTTCAGAATGAAATATTAAGTAAGGGCTTTTATATGATAAAGCCGCCAATTCTGACACCCGCCTGGCTGAAACCAGGGCTAACTCGTCACTTCCATGTGAGATATTTTAAGTCCACAGTGGTGAGTGGTTCAAACCAATGTGACTTTAGGAAACTCAACACAACATTGAGATCCCCAAGGTGCCACTGGAGGCACAAAAGGAGACTGTATATGCAGTACCCCTTTTACAAATGTCTGAACTTCAGGCACTGAAGCCAGTTCTTTTTGGAAGAAAATCGACAGGGCCGAAATTTGAACCTTAATGGACCCTAATTTTAGGCCCATAGACAGTCCTGTTTGCAGGAAATGGAGGAAACGACCCAGTTGAAATTCCTCTGTAGGGGCCTTCTTGGCCTCACCCCACGCAACATATTTTCGCCAAATGCGGTGATAATGTTTTGCGGTTACGTCTTTCCTGGCCTTGACCAGGGTAGGGATCTTCAGGATCCGGCGTTCAACCGCCATGCCGTCAAACGCAGCCGCGGTAAGTCTTGGAACAGACAAGGCCCTTGCTGGAGCAGGTCCTTTCTTAGAGGTAGAGGCCACGGTTCGTCCGTGAGCATCTCTTGAAGTTCCGGATACCAAGTCCTTCTTGGCCAATCCGGAACCACGAGTATAGTTCTTACTCCTCTCCTTCTTATGATTCTCAGTACTTTTGGTATGAGGGGCAGAGGAGGGAACACATACACTGACTGGTACACCCACGGTGTTACCAGAGCGTCCACCGCTATTGCCTGAGGGTCCCTTGACCTGGCGCAATATCTGTCTAGTTTTTTGTTTAGACGGGACGCCATTATGTCCACCTTTTGTTTTTCCCAACGGTTTACAATCAGGTGGAAGACTTCTGGGTGAAGTCCCCACTCTCCCGGGTGAAGATCGTGTCTGCTGAGGAAGTCTGCTTCCCAGTTGTCCACTCCCGGAATGAACACTGCTGACAGTGCTATCACATGATTTTCCGCCCAGCGAAAATCCTTGCAGCTTCTGCCATTGCCCTCCTGCTTCTCGTGCCGCCCTGTCTGTTTACGTGGGAGACTGACGTGATGTTGTCCGATTGGATCAATACCGCCTGACCCTGAAGCAGGGGTTTCGCTTGACTTAGGGCATTGTAAATGGCCCTTAGTTCCAGAATGTTTATATGAAGAGATGTCTCCAGGCTTGACCATAAGCCCTGGAAATTCCTTCCCTGTGTGACTGCTCCCCAGCCTCGCAGGCTGGCATCCGTGGCCACCAGGACCCAGTCCCGAATGCCGAATCTGCGGCCCTCTAGAAGATGAGCACTCTGCAACCACCACAGGAGGGATACCCTTGTCCCTGGTGACAGGGTTATCCGCTGAAGCATCTGAAGATGCGACCCGGACCATTTGTCCAGAAGGTTCCACTGTGCGTGAAATCTGCCGAATGGGATTGCTTCGTAGGAAGCCACCATTTTTACCCAGAACCCTTGTGCATTGATGCACTGAGACTTGGTTCGGTTTTAGGAGGTTCCTGACTAGCTCGGATAACTCCCTGGCTTTCTCCTCCGGGAGAAGCACCTTCTTTCTGGACTATGTCCAGAATCATCCCTAGGAACAGAAGACAAGTCGTCGGAACCAGCTGCGATTTTGGAATATTGAAAATCCAATCGTGCTGCCGCAACACTACCTGATATAGTGCTACACCGATCTCCAACTGTTCCCTGGATCTTACCCTTATCAGGGAATCGTCCAAGTAAAGGATAACTAAAATTCCCTTCCTTCGAAGGAATATCATCATTTCGGTCATTACTTCAGTAAAGACCCGGGGTGCCGTGGACCATCCCTACGGCAGCGTCCGAACTGATACAGTTCTGTACCATAACCTGAAATACCCTTGGTGAGAAGGGTAAATTTTGACATGAAGGTAAGCCTCCTTGATGTCCCGAGACATCATGTAGTCCCCTTCTTCCAGGTTTGCAATCACTGCTCTGAGTGACTCAATTTTGAATTTGAACCTCTGTATGCAAGTGTTCAAAGATTTTAGATTTTAGATTTTAAAATCGGTCTCACCGAGCCGTCTGGCTTCGGTACCACAATAGTGTGGAATAATACCCCGTTCCCTGTTGCAGGAGGGGTACCTTGATTATCACCTGCTGGGAATACAGCTTGTGAATGGCTTCCAAAACTGCCTCCCTGTCAGCGGGAGACGTCGGTAAAACAGACTTTTGGAAACGGCGAGGGGAATACGTCTCGAATTCCAATTTGTACCCCTGAAATATTATCTGAAGGATCCAGGGGTCTACTTGCGAGTGAGCCCACTGCGCACTGAAATTCATTGAGAACGGGACCCCACCGTGCCTGAACTTGTAAAGCCCTAGCGTCATACTGAGGGCTTGGCAGCGGCGGAAAAGGGTTTCTGTTCCTTGGAACTGGCTGATCTCTGCAGCCCTTTTCCTCTCCCTCTGTCACGAGCAGAAAAGAGGAACCCTTTTGTCCGCTTGCCAACCAGGACTGCGCCTGATAATACGGCGTCTTATTTTGAGAGGCGACCTGGGGTACATCCCCTCTTTTAAGGCAATACTTCCAAATGCCGTTTGGAATCCGCATCACCTGACCACTTTACTGGAATAATTGGACAACGCACTTATACTTGATGCCAGTCGGCAAATATTCCGCTGTGCATCATGCATATATAGAAATGCATCTTTTAATTGCTCTATAGGCAATAATATACTGTCCTTATCTAGGATATCATATTTCCAGTCAGGGAATCCGACCACGCCAACCCAGCACTGCACATCCAGGCTGAGGCGATTGCTGGTCGCAGTATAACACCAGTATGTGTGTAAATACATTTTAGGATACGCTCCTGCTTTCTATCAGCAGGATCCTTAAGGGCGGCCATCTCAGGAGAGGGTAGAGCCCTTGTTTTTACAAGCGTGTGAGCGCTTTATCCACCCTAGGGGGTGTTTCCCAACGCACCCTAACCTCTGGCGGGAAAAGGTATACTGCCAATAACTTTTTAGAAATTATCAATTGTTATCGGGGGGAAACCCACGCATCATCACACACCTCATTTTATTTCTCAGATTCAGGAAAACTACAGGAAGTTTTTCCTCACCAAACATAATACCCCTTTTTTTTGGTGGTATTCATATTATCAGAAAAGTGTAAACTTTTTCCATTGCCTCAATCATGCAATGTGTGGCCCTATTGGAAATCACGGTTGTCTCTTCACCGTCGACACAGGAGTCAGTACCCTTGTCGGCGTCTGTATCTGAGGTAACGGGCGCTTTAGGGCCCCTGTATGAGACGTCTGGACATGCACAAGCTGAGTAGCCGGCTGTCTCATGTCAACCACTGTCTTTTATACAAAGCTGACACTGTCACGCAATTTCAACAGTACATCCACTCAGGTGTCGACCCCCTAGGGGGTGACAACACTATTTCAGACACTCTACTCCGTCTCCTCATCATTTTTCTCCTCATACATGTCGACACCAACGTACCGACACACAGCACACACACAGGGAATGCTCTGATAGAGGACAGGACCCCACTAGCCCTTTGGGGAGACAGAGGGAGAGTTTGCCAGCACACACCAGAGCGCTATATATATATACAGGGATAACCTTATATAAGTGTTTTTCCCTTTATAGCTGCTGTATTGTTATATACTAAAACTTTCACAAAGAGCTCAGGAGAGCCCCTAGTGTGCACCCTTCTCGTCGGGCACAGAAATCTAACTGAGGCTTGGAGGAGGGTCATAGGGGGAGGAGCCAGTGCACACCAGGTGATCCTAAAGCTTTCTTTAGATGTGCCCAGTCTCCTGCGGAGCCGCTATTCCCCATGGTCCTTACGGAGTTCCCAGCATCCACTAGGACGTCAGAGATAGAAGTAATCAATCTCTCCTTGCACAAACTGGCTCTACAGAGGCAAGATGTCGACCTCATCCTCCGATTCCTCACCCCTTTCACTGTGTACATCCTCCTCACAGAGTATTAATTCGTCCCCACTGGAATCCACCATCACAGGTCCCTCTGTACTTTCTGGAGGCAATTGCTGGTAAAGGTCTTCCCGAAGGAATTTATAATTCATTTTGATGAACATTATCTCCACATTTAGTGGAAGTAACCTCCTACGCCGATCGCTGACAAGGTTACCGGCTGCACTAAACACTCTTTCGGAGTACACACTGGAGGGGGGGCAACTTAGGTAAAATAAATCCAGTTTGTGCAAGGGCATCCAAATTGCCTCTTTTTCCTGCCAGTATACGTACAGTCCGTCTGACGTGCCTACTTGGATGCTGTCACTCATATAATCCTCCACTATTCTTTCAATGGTGACAGAATCATATGCGAACTCAGAAGGCAAAGTCCGGTAGGGCTCGGTTCTCTGAGAACCGAACCCGCTCATCTCTAGATATAAGGCATCCCTCTTCCCAGCTCCCAAATGTTGTACGGTATGAGTAATGATTTAGAGGTTATATAGACCTGTAAACCCATTCTTTTTATAAACTTAGCTCCTTTGCTCTGGCTACCCTGCTTCTACAACTCAGTTCTGGTTACATTTTGAGAGGGTGTAAAAGGAGAGCCCAGGGCCGCCATCAGGGAGGGACTGCTGGGACTGGAGTACCAAGCCTGGGCACAGAGGCTTAGATCACGGTCCAGCAGCCACCCATGGAGAGACAGCACCGGCATTAAGAATTCAGTGCTGGCCACAAGTCAATAGTAGCTTGCAGACCGACAGCAGTTGCTCCTGATTGGCTGCAGATCCACAAGCTGCTATTCGCCTGTGCCCAGCGCACAAGCCAATAGCAGTCAGTCTCTCATGAACCTGATTTTAATCTCCTATGTTGTTGCAACCAGCCCAGTGTCTTACCTCTGCCTACTGTCCTACAGGCCAGGATTTCCTGCAGTATCCCAGAGTTTGCTCAGCCTTGTTTCATTCTCTGACTCCAGTGTTTGCTGTGCATACTAGCCTCCAAGTTGCAGCACCTACCCAGACTCATTGCATAGGTGCACAGACTCCAGATTGCAGCAGTGCTCTCAGACCAGCTGGTAACTATTTTGTATGCCTGAGGCTTATTCAGCTTCTGTGTGCAGTGCTGTGATATTCTCTGACATTGCTGCACTCCATGATTTTCAGCTGACCTCGACTTCACCAACCTAAGCCTCAATCCGGTTAGCTGACTGTGCGTGTGGCCACTCACGGAGCTCCGGCCAGCCAGTTTACCTGCAGCCAATCACAGTTTAAATGAAGTCCAGCTGCAGTATCCTGGGCCTGAGCAACTCAGTCACAGTCCTACTGTGACGGCAGAAGTCCTGCTTCCTGAGTTACTGCACTTCCCCTTGGCCTAGCCCTCCTTGCCTTTTGCCCCCCAGATACAGCCCTCCTTGCCCTGAGCCCCCCCCAGGTCCAGCCCTCTTTGATCTTCCCCCTGTAGCTCCACCCACATTATCTACAGCCAGAGGTGTAACAAGCACAGGGCGAGCAGGGTGCGTGCCCTGGGCGCCGTGGCAGGCCCAGTAGAGGGGGGCGCCACCGACCCTGCACACCCCGCTCGCCCCATGCGCACCACCAGAGCACTGAGCATGACCCGCGATGTGTCATGCTCCCCTGTCTACACAGCCAGCTGAGCTGCCTACCGCCTCAGCCCGCTGGCTCCCGGCTCCCACTACAAGGTAAGGGGAGGGGGGGGGGGGAGCAGAGGTGAAAGTATGGCGGACGCTGGTTGGCTGAGAATTGTTGTCCGACTCTCAGCCAACCAGCGGCCTGTCTCCATGGTAACGGCCACTGACGAGGCGGGGAGCTGTCCCCGGCTCTTCCTGTCCTCCGCGCTCAGTGGTTCCCGGCTCTCCCCCCTGGTGATAGCGCTGCTGAGGCTGCTGGGTCCCTTGTGATCCTTCTGGCTCCGGAGACCTGTCTGCAGGGATGTTGATGCTGCTCCCCACGATGCACAGCCAGTGTTCATGGTGAGTGCATGAGCTTGGCCCCACGCTGCTCCCTGTGCCCCTTTCTCTCCCCTCTGTGGCCCCACTCTCCCCCCTGTGGTCTCACTCTCCCCCCCCCATGGCCCCACTCTCCCCACTGTGGCTCCTACTCTAGCCCCTGCAGCCTCATTCTACCCCCTGTAACCCCACTCTGCTCCCTGTGCCCCCAACTCTCCCCCTGTGGCCCCAGTGGCCTCACTCCCACCCCCCTTTGGCCCCACTTGCACCACTGTGGACCCATTTTCCCCACTGTGGCCCCCACTCTCCCCTCTGTGGCCTCATCCCCCCTCTGTGTCCCCAACTCTGCTCCATATGCCCCCCACTCATGGTGTGCTGAGTGACGACACCGGGTAGGTGATGGTGTGCTGAGTGACAACACAGGGGGTAGGTGATGGTATGTTGAGTGACGACACCGGGTAGGTGATGGTGTGCTGAGTGACGACACCGGGTAGGTGATGGTGTGCTGAGTGACGACACAGGGGGTAGGTGATGGTGTGCTGAGTGACGACGCAGGGTAGGTGATGGTGTTCTGAGTGACGACACAGGGGGTAGGTGATGGTGTGCTGAGTGACGACACCGGGTAGGTGATGGTGTGCTGAGTGACGACACAGGGGGTAGGTGATGGTGTGCTGAGTGACCGCAGGGGGTAGGTGATGGTGTGCTGAGTGACGACGACAGGGGGTAGGTGATGGTGTGCTGAGTGACGACACGGGGGGTAGGTGATGGTGTGCTGAGAGACGACACAAGTGGTATGTGATGGTTGCTGAGAGATGACACGGGGGTAGGTGATGGTGTGCTGAGAGACGACACAGGGGGTAAGTGATGGTGTGCTGAGAGACGACACAAGTGGTATGTGATGGTTAAACATAGAAACATAGAAACAATAAGATTTTACTCACCGGTAAATCTATTTCTCGTAGTCCGTAGGGGATGCTGGGACTCCGTAAGGACCATGGGGATTAGCGGCTCCGCAGGAGACTGGGCACAACTAAAGAAAGCTTTAGGACTACCTGGTGTGCACTGGCTCCTCCCACTAAGACCCTCCTCCAGACCTCAGTTAGGATACTGTGCCCGGAAGAGCTGACACAATAAGGAAGGATTTTGAATCCCGGGTAAGACTCATACCAGCCACACCAATCACACCGTATAACTCGTGATACTATACCCAGTTAACAGTATGAAATATAACTGAGCCTCTCAACAGATGGCTCAACAATAACCCTTTAGTTAGGCAATAACTATCAGGGCTGTTTCTAGCCAATTTGGCTCCCAGTGCGAGATTTCAAAATGCGCCCCCCCCCCCCCCGCAATTGACATGAAAAAAAATGTCCCCTCCCCATAGATATAAAAAAAAAGCATGTGAGCGCCGAAGGCGTGCGCACGTCCGACAAGGGTGTGTGACCTCATAAAATGGGTGTGGTCTAATAAAATGGGGGTGTCCTCATCGGATCTCATAACGGCCACCACAGGAAGAAAAAAAAAGTCCCCATTTTACACATTACGTATGCAAGTGTCCCCATTTTACACATTACAGCAGGAAAGTGTCCCCATTTTACACATTACGGCAGGCAAGTGTCCCCATTTTACACATTACGGCAGGCAAGAGTCCCCATTTTACACAGTACGGCAGGCAAGAGTTCCTATTTTACACAGTACGGCAGGCAAGTGTCCCCATTTTACACATTACGGCAGGCAAGTGTCCCCTTCTACAAAGAGAGAGAGAGAGAGAGAAAGAGAGAGAGAGAGAGAGAGAGAGAAAGTTATACTTAAGTTTGCAGCGGTCCTCTTCCATCTCGCTTACCGCTCTTCAGCCAACGCCGGCCCTCCTCTCCCTCCTCCTAGCTTGCTGGCTTCCTGGGTGGCTCCCTCTCCTCAGTACTCCACTCGGGGGCGGAGTTTCATGTTACTAAGCGTTTGCATCATGACGTCACGATGCAAACGCATCATTGGACAAAACTCCACCCCCGAGTGGAGTAGTAATGACAGGGAGGAGGGGGATCAAATTGAGCCACCTAGAGCCGCGGCGGGCGCCACGTGCGAATGCACGCCTCGCCCACCGCAAGAAACAAATCTGTATATAGCATCAGCTTCCCCCCTTGTGTCAACAGCAACCCCCTCCGTCTCTATATAGCATCATCCCCTCCCCCTATGTCTGTACTCTCAGCAACCCTCCGCCCCCTGCATCTATATATAGCATGATCTTTCACTAACCCAATCCCCCCCCACAGCATGTGTCTGCACTCTAAGCCTCCCCCTCTCCCCCTGCGTCTTTGTAGTATCAGTGGCCCCCAACCCCCTCCTCCCCATCTGTAGCTGCTTCACTCACGTAATACTTGCAGCTCCTCATGGAAGGACAGCGTCTAGAGTGGCGGCAGGCTCCATCTGTATTCATCGCGTGGACGTCATGACGTCACGCGCGCAGTACAGGAAAAAACTTTATTGTGCCAGGCAGCCCAGGTCACAGTAACGATGCTGGGGCAGAGGGTTCCTGGCCCCCCTGGCGGCGCAAGTATAGAGGCGGGATCTTGTCACAGAGGTGGCAGCAGCAGCCAGAGCAGCGGCGCCAGCTATCTCCCCTCCTCCTGTCAGTTCCACGAAACTCCGCCCCCTGAGTGCAGTAGTAGTAGTGATGACGGGGAGGAGGGGGACACCAGACCAGAACAGAGCAACCAAAAGAGCTGTGGTGGGCGCCCCGTGCAAAGGCACGCATCGCCCGCCGCAAGAAACGGCTCTGATAACTATATACAAGTATTGCAGACAATCCGCACTTGGGATGGGCGCCCAGCATCCACTACGGACTACGAGAAATAGATTTACCGGTGAGTAAAATCTTATTTTCTCTGACGTCCTAAGTGGATGCTGGGACTCCGTAAGGACCATGGGGATTATACCAAAGCTCCCAAACGGGCGGGAGAGTGCGGATGACTCTGCAGCACCGAATGAGCAAACTCTAGGTCCTCCTCAGCCAGGGTATCAAACTTGTAGACTCTTGCAAAAGTGTTTGAACCCGACCAAGTAACAGCTCGGCAAAATTGTAAAGCCGAAACCCCTCGGGCAGCCGCCCAAGAAGAGCCCCTTTCCTCGTGGAATGGGCTTTTACAGATTTAGGGTGCGGCAGTCCAGCCGCAGAATGTGCAAGTTGAATCGTGCTACAGATCCAGCGAGCAACCGTCTGCTTAGAAGCAGGAGCACCCAGCTTGTTGGGTGCATACAGGAGCAATAGCGAGCCAGTTTTCCTGACTCCAGCAGTCCTGGAAACATATACTTTTCAGGGCCCTGACTACATCCAGTAACTTGGAATCCTCCAAGTCCCACGTAGCCGCAGGCACCACAATAGGTTGGTTCACATGAAAAACTGATACCACCTTAGGAAGGAATTGGGAACGAGTCCTCAATTCCGCCTTATCCATATAAAATACAGATAAGGGCTTTTGTATGACAAAGCCGCCAATTCTGATACACGCCTGGCCGACGCCAAGGCCCACAGAATGACCACTTTCCACGTGAGGTATTATAGCTCCACGGATTTAAGTGGCTCAACCCAATGCGACTTCAGGAAATCCAACACCACATTGAGATCCCACGGTGCCACTGGAGGCACAAATGGGGGCTGACTATGCAGCACTCCCTTAACAAAAGTCTGAACTTCAGGCAGTGAAGCCAGTTCAATTTTGGAAGAAATTCGATAGAGCCGAAATCTGGACCTTAATGGAACCCAATTTTAGGCCCATAGTCACCTCTGACTGTAGGAAGTGCAGAAATCGACCTAGCTGAAATTTCTCCTTTGGGGCCTTCCTGGCCTCACAGTACGCAACATGGCCCTCATTCCGAGTTGTTCGCTCGTTCTTTTTCATCGCATCGCAGTGAAAATCCGCTTAGTACGCATGCGCAAAGTTCGCACTGCGACTGCGCCAAGTAACTTTACTATGAAGAAAGTATTTTTACTCACGGCTTTTTCTTCGCTCCGGCGATCGTAATGTGATTGACAGGAAATGGGTGTTACTGGGCGGAAACACGGCGTTTCAGGGGCGTGTGGCTGAAAACGCTACCGTTTCCGGAAAAAACGCAGGAGTGGCCGGAGAAACGGTGGGAGTGCCTGGGCGAACGCTGGGTGTGTTTGTGACGTCAACCAGGAACGACAAGCACTGAACTGATCGCACAGGCAGAGTAAGTCTGGAGCTACTCAGAAACTGCTAAGTAGTTAGTAATCGCAATATTGCGAATACATCGGTCGCAATTTTAAGAAGCTAAGATTCACTCCCAGTAGGCGGCGGCTTAGCGTGTGTAACTCTGCTAAATTCGCCTTGCGACCGATCAACTCGGAATGAGGGCCCATATTTTCGCCATATGCGGTGATAATGGTTTGCGTTCACTTCTTTCCTAGCTTTAAATAGCATAGGGATAACTTCCTCCGGAATTCTCTTTTCCTTCAGGATCCGGCGTTAAACCGCCATGCCGTCAACGCAGCCGCGGTACGTCTTGGAACAGACAGGCCCCCTGCTGCAGCAGGTCCTGTCTGAGCGGCAGAGGCCATGGGTCCTCTGAGATCATTTCTTGGAGTTCTGGTTACCAAGCTCTTCTTGGCCAACCCGGAACAATGAGTATAGTTCTTACTCCTCTCCTTCTTATTATTCTCATTACCCTGGGTAAGAGAGGCAGAGAAGGGAACACATACACCGACTGGTACACCCACGGTGTTACCAGAGCGTCCACAGCTATCGCCTGAGGGTCCTTGACCTGGCGCAATATCTTTGTAACTTTTAGTTGAGGCGGGACGCCATCATGTCCACCTGTGGCCTTTCCCAATGGTGTACAATCATTTGGAAGACTTCTGGATGAAGTCCCCACTCTCCCTGGTGGAGGTCGTGTTTTCTGAGAAAGTCTGCTTCTCAGTTGTCCACTCCAGGAATGAACACTGCTGACAGTGCTAACACATGATTTTCCGCCCATCTGAGAATCCTTGTGGCTTCTGCCATCGCCATCCTGCTTCTTGTGCCGCCCTGTCGGTTTACATGAGCGACTGTCGTGATGTTGTCTGACTGGATCAGCACCGGCCGGTGTTGAAGCAGGGTCTAGCCTGACTTAGGGCATTGTAAATGGCCCTCAGTTCTAGAATATTTATGTGTAGGGAAGTCTCCTGACTTTTCCATAGCCTTGGAAGTTCCTTCCCTGTGTGACTGCCCCCCAGCCTCGAAGGCTGGCATCCGTGGTCACCAGGACCCAGTCCTGTATGCCGAATCTGCGGCCCCCTAGAAGATGAGCACTCTGCAGCCACCACAACAGCGCCACCCTGACCCTTGGAGACAGGGTTATCCGCCGATACATCTGAAGATGCGACCCGGACCACTTGTCCAACAGATCCCACTGGAAAATCCTTGCATGGGACTTGGCGAATGGAATTTCTTCGTAAGAAGCTACCATCTTTCCCAGGGCTCGCGTGCATTGATGCACCGACACCTGTATACGTATTAGGAGGTCTCTGTCTAGAGACAACAGCTCCTTGGACTTCTCCTCCGGGAGAAACCCTTTTTATCCTGTTCTGTGTCCAGAACCATACCCAGGAACAGTAGACGCGTCGTAGGAACCAGCTGCGACTTTGGAATATTCAGAAACCAGCCGTGCTGTTGTAGCACTTCCCGAGATAGTGCTACTCCGACGAACAACTGCTCCCTGGACCTCGCCTTTATAAGGAGATCGTCCAAGTACGGGATAATTATTTCGGCCATTACCTTGGTAAATACCTCGGTGCCGGGGACAGACCAACGGCAACGTCTGGAATTGGTAATGACCATCCTGTACCACAATATTGAGGTACTCCTGGTGAAGAGGGTAAATAGGGACATGCAGGTAATCATCCTTGATGTCCAGTGATACCATGAAATTCTCCAGGCTTGCAATAATCGCCCTGAGCGATTCCATTTTGAACTTGAACCTTCGTATATAAGTGTTCAAGGCTTTCAATTTTAGAATGGGTCTCACCGAACCGTCTGGTTTCGGTACCACAACATTTTGGAATAGTAACCCGGGCCTTGTTGAAGGAGGGGTACCTTGATTTCACCTGCTGGAAGTACAGATTGTGAATTGCCGCCAGTACTACCTTTCTCCGAGGGCAGCAGTCAAGGCTGATGTGAGGTAACGGCGAGGGGGAGTCGCCTCGAACTCCAGCCTGTATCCCTGTGATACTATTTGCAGAACCTAGAGATCCACCTGTGGGCAAGCCCACTGGTCCCTGAAGTTCCCGAGACGCGCCCCTACTGCACCTGTCTCCACCTGTGGAGCCCCAGCGTCATGCGGTGGACTCAGAGGAAGCGGGGGAAGATTTTTGATCCTGGGAACTGGCTGCTGGTGCAGCTTTTTTCCTTCTTCCCTTGTCTCTGTGCAGAAAGGAAGCGCCTTTGACCCGCTTGCTTTTCTGAAGCAGAAAGGACTGTACCTAAAAATACGGTGCTTTCTTAGGCTGTGAGGAAACCTGAGGTAAAAAAATTTTATTCCCAGCTGTTGCTGTGGATACGAGGTCCCAGAGACCATCCCCAAACAATTCCTCACCCTTATAAGGCAGAATCTCCATGTGCCTTTTACAGGCAGCATCACCTGTCCACTGCCGGGTTTCTAATACCCTCCTGGCAGAATGGACATTGCATTAATTCTGGATGCCAGCCGGCAAATATCCCTCTGTGCATCCTTTATATATAAGACAACGTCTTAAATATGCTCAATGTTAGCAAAATATTATCCCTGTCTTAGCGTATTAATATTATCTGACAGGGTATCAGACCACGTTGCAGCAGCACTATTTATGCTGAGGCAATTGCAGGTTTCAGTATATAACCTGAGTGTGTAAATACAGACTTCAGGATTGCCTCCTGCTTTTTATCAGCAGGTTCCTTCAAGGTGGCCGTATCCTAAGACGGCAGTGCCACCTTTTGACAAACGTGTGAGCGCCTTATCCACCCTAAGGGATATCTCCCAACGTGACCTATCCTCTGGCGGGAAAGGGTACGCCATCAGTAACTTTTAGAAATTACCAGTTTCTTATCGGGGGAAACCACGCTTCTTTACTAGAGATGAGCGCCGGAAATTTTTCGGGTTTTGTGTTTTGGTTTTGGGTTCGGTTCCGCGGCCGTGTTTTGGGTTCGACCGCGTTTTGGCAAAACCTCACCGAATTTTTTTTGTCGGATTCGGGTGTGTTTTGGATTCGGGTGTTTTTTCCCAAAAAACCTAAAAAACAGCTTAAATCATAGAATTTGGCGGTCATTTTGATCCCAAAGTATTATTAACCTCAAAAACCATAATTTCCACTCATTTTCAGTCTATTCTGAATACCTCACACCTCACAATATTATTTTTAGTCCTAAAATTTGCACCGAGGTCGCTGTGTGAGTAAGATAAGCGACCCTAGTGGCCGACACAAACACCGGGCCCATCTAGGAGTGTCACTGCAGTGTCACGCAGGATGTCCCTTCCAAAAAACCCTCCCCAAACAGCACATGACGCAAAGAAAAAAAGAGGCGCAATGAGGTAGCTGTGTGAGTAAGATAAGCGACCCTAGTGGCCGACACAAACACCGGGCCCATCTAGGAGTGGCACTGCAGTGTCACGCAGGATGTCCCTTCCAAAAAACCCTCCCCAAACAGCACATGACGCAAAGAAAAAGGAAAGAAAAAAGAGGTGCAAGATGGAATTGTCCTTGGGCCCTCCCACCCACCCTTATGTTGTATAAACAGGACATGCACACTTTAACCAACCCATCATTTCAGTGACAGGGTCTGCCACACGACTGTGACTGATATGACGGGTTGGTTTGGACCCCCACCAAAAAAGAAGCAATTAATCTCTCCTTGCACAAACTGGCTCTACAGAGGCAAGATGTCCACCTCATCATCATCCTCCGATATATCACCGTGTACATCCCCCTCCTCACAGATTATCAATTCGTCCCCACTGGAATCCACCATCTCAGCTCCCTGTGTACTTTGTGGAGGCAATTGCTGCTGGTCAATGTCTCCACGGAGGAATTGATTATAATTCATTTTAATGAACATCATCTTCTCCACATTTTCTGGATGTAACCTCGTACGCCGATTGCTGACAAGGTGAGCGGCGGCAATAAACACTCTTTCGGAGTACACACTTGTGGGAGGGCAACTTAGGTAGAATAAAGCCAGTTTGTGCAAGGGCCTCCAAATTGCCTCTTTTTCCTGCCAGTATAAGTACGGACTGTGTGACGTGCCTACTTGGATGCGGTCACTCATATAATCCTCCACCATTCTTTCAATGGGGAGAGAATCATATGCAGTGACAGTAGACGACATGTCCGTAATCGTTGTCAGGTCCTTCAGTCCGGACCAGATGTCAGCATCAGCAGTCGCTCCAGACTGCCCTGCATCACCGCCAGCGGGTGGGCTCGGAATTCTGAGCCTTTTCCTCGCACCCCCAGTTGCGGGAGAATGTGAAGGAGGAGATGTTGTTGACAGGTCGCGTTCCGCTTGACTTGACAATTTACTCACCAGCAGGTGTTTGAACCCCAGCAGACTTGTGTCTGCCGGAAAGAGAGATCCAAGGTAGGCTTTAAATCTAGGATCGAGCACGGTGGCCAAAATGTAGTGCTCTGATTTCAACAGATTGACCACCCGTGAATCCTTGCTAAGCGAATTAAGGGCTCCATCCACAAGTCCCACATGCCTAGCGGAATCGCTCCGTGTTAGCTCCTCCTTCAATGTCTCCAGCTTCTTCTGCAAAAGCCTGATGAGGGGAATGACCTGACTCAGGCTGGCAGTGTCTGAACTGACTTCACGTGTGGCAAGTTCAAAGGGCATCAGAACCTTGCACAACGTTGAAATCATTCTCCACTGCGCTTGAGACAGGTGCATCCCACCTCCTATATCGTGCTCAATTGTATAGGCTTGAATGGCCTTTTGCTGCTCCTCCAACCTCTGAAGCATATACAGGGTTGAATTCCACCTCGTTACCACTTCTTGCTTCAGATGATGGCAGGGCAGGTTCAGTAGTTTTTGGTGGTGCTCCAGTTTTCTGTACGTGGTGCCTGTACGCCGAAAGTGTCCCGCAATTCTTCTGGCCACCGACAGCATCTCTTGCACGCCCCTGTCGTTTTTTAAAAAATTCTGCACCACCAAATTCAAGGTATGTGCAAAACATGGGACGTGCTGGAATTTGCCCATATTTAATGCACACACAATATTGCTGGCGTTGTCCGATGCCACAAATCCACAGGAGAGTCCAATTGGGGTAAGCCATTCCGCGATGATCTTCCTCAGTTGCCGTAAGAGGTTTTCAGCTGTGTGCGTATTCTGGAAACCGGTGATACAAAGCGTAGCCTGCCTAGGAAAGAGTTGGCGTTTGCGAGATGCTGCTACTGGTGCCGCCGCTGCTGTTCTTGCGGCGGGAGTCCATACATCTACCCAGTGGGCTGTCACAGTCATATAGTCCTGACCCTGCCCTGCTCCACTTGTCCACATGTCCGTGGTTAAGTGGACATTGGGTACAACTGCATTTTTTAGGACACTGGTGAGTCTTTTTCTGACGTCCGTGTACATTCTCGGTATCGCCTGCCTAGAGAAGTGGAACCTAGATGGTATTTGGTAACGGGGGCACACTACCTCAAGAAATTGTCTAGTTCCCTGTGAACTAACGGCGGATACCGGACGCACGTCTAACACCAACATAGTTGTCAAGGCCTCAGTTATCCGCTTTGCAACAGGATGACTGCTGTGATATTTCATCTTCCTCGCAAAGGACTGTTGGACAGTCAATTGCTTGGTGGAAGTAGTAAAAGTGTGCTTACGACTTCCCTTCTGGGATGACCATCGACTCCCAGCAGCAAAAACAGCAGCGCCAGCAGCAGTAGGCGTTACACGCAAGGATGCATCGGAGGAATCCCAGGCAGGAGAGGACTCGTCAGAATTGCCAGTGACATTGCCTGCAGGACTATTGGCATTCCTGGGGAAGGAGGAAATTGACACTGAGGGAGTTGGTGGGGTGGTTTGCGTGAGCTTGGTTACAAGAGGAAGGGATTTACTGGTCAGTGGACTGCTTCCGCTGTCACCCAAAGTTTTTGAACTTGTCACTGACTTATTATGAATGCGCTGCAGGTGACGTATAAGGGAGGATGTTCCGAGGTGGTTAACGTCCTTACCCCTACTTATTACAGCTTGACAAAGGGAACACACGGCTTGACACCTGTTGTCCGCATTTCTGGTGAAATACTTCCACACCGAAGAGCTGATTTTTTTGGTATTTTCACCAGGCATGTCAACGGCCATATTCCTCCCACGGACAACAGGTGTCTCCCCGGGTGCCTGACTTAAACAAACCACCTCACCATCAGAATCCTCCTGGTCAATTTCCTCCCCAGCGCCAGCAACACCCATATCCTCCTCATCCTGGTGTACTTCAACACTGACATCTTCAATCTGACTATCAGGAACTGGACTGCGGGTGCTCCTTCCATCACTTGCAGGGGGCGTGCAAATGGTGGAAGGCGCATGCTCTTCACGTCCAGTGTTGGGAAGGTCAGGCATCGCAACCGACACAATTGGAGTCGGACTCTCCTTGTGGATTTGGGATTTCGAAGAACGCACAGTTCTTTGCGGTGCTACTGCTTTTGCCAGCTTTAGTCTTTTCATTTTTCTAGCGAGAGGCTGAGTGCTTCCATCCTCATGTGAAGCTGAACCACTAGCCATGAACATAGGCCAGGGCCTCAGCCGTTCCTTGCCACTCCGTGTGGTAAATGGCATATTGGCAAGTTTACGCTTCTCCTCCGACAATTTTATTTTAGGTTTTGGAGTCCTTTTTTTACTGATATTTGGTGTTTTGGATTTGACATGCTCTGTACTATGACATTGGGCATCGGCCTTGGCAGACGACGTTGCTGGCATTTCATCGTCTCGGCCATGACTAGTGGCAGCAGCTTCAGCACGAGGTGGAAGTGGATCTTGATCTTTCCCTAATTTTGGAACCTCAACATTTTTGTTCTCCATATTTTAATAGGCACAACTAAAAGGCACCTCAGGTAAACAATGGAGATGGATGGATTGGATACTAGTATACAATTATGGACGGGCTGCCGAGTGCCGACACAGAGGTAGCCACAGCCGTGAACTACCGCACTGTACTGTGTCTGCTGCTAATATATAGACTGGTTGATAAAGAGATAGTATACTCGTAACTAGTATGTATGTATAAAGAAAGAAAAAAAACCACGGTTAGGTGGTATATACAATTATGGACGGGCTGCCGAGTGCCGACACAGAGGTAGCCACAGCCGTGAACTACCGCACTGTACTGTGTCTGCTGCTAATATATAGACTGGTTGATAAAGAGATAGTATACTCGTAACTAGTATGTATGTATAAAGAAAGAAAAAAAAACCACGGTTAGGTGGTATATACAATTATGGACGGGCTGCCGAGTGCCGACACAGAGGTAGCCACAGCCGTGAACTACCGCACTGTACTGTGTCTGCTGCTAATATATAGACTGGTTGATAAAGAGATAGTATACTCGTAACTAGTATGTATGTATAAAGAAAGAAAAAAAAACCACGGTTAGGTGGTATATACAATTATGGACGGGCTGCCGAGTGCCGACACAGAGGTAGCCACAGCCGTGAACTACCGCACTGTACTGTGTCTGCTGCTAATATATAGACTGGTTGATAAAGAGATAGTATACTCGTAACTAGTATGTATGTATAAAGAAAGAAAGAAAACCACGGTTAGGTGGTATATACAATTATGGACGGGCTGCCGAGTGCCGACACAGAGGTAGCCACAGCCGTGAACTACCGCACTGTACTGTGTCTGCTGCTAATATATAGACTGGTTGATAAAGAGATAGTATACTCGTAACTAGTATGTATGTATAAAGAAAGAAAAAAAAAACCACGGTTAGGTGGTATATACAATTATGGACGGGCTGCCGAGTGCCGACACAGAGGTAGCCACAGCCGTGAACTACCGCACTGTACTGTGTCTGCTGCTAATATATAGACTGGTTGATAAAGAGATAGTATACTCGTAACTAGTATGTATGTATAAAGAAAGAAAAAAAACCACGGTTAGGTGGTATATACAATTATGGACGGGCTGCCGAGTGCCGACACAGAGGTAGCCACAGCCGTGAACTACCGCACTGTACTGTGTCTGCTGCTAATATATAGACTGGTTGATAAAGAGATAGTATACTCGTAACTAGTATGTATGTATAAAGAAAGAAAAAAAAACCACGGTTAGGTGGTATATACAATTATGGACGGGCTGCCGAGTGCTGACACAGAGGTAGCCACAGCCGTGAACTACCGCACTGTACTGTGTCTGCTGCTAATATATAGACTGGTTGATAAAGAGATAGTATACTCGTAACTAGTATGTATGTATAAAGAAAGAAAAAAAAACCACGGTTAGGTGGTATATACAATTATGGACGGGCTGCCGAGTGCCGACACAGAGGTAGCCACAGCCGTGAACTACCGCACTGTACTGTGTCTGCTGCTAATATAGACTGGTTGATAAAGAGATAGTATACTCGTAACTAGTATGTATGTATAAAGAAAGAAAAAAAAACCACGGTTAGGTGGTATATACAATTATGGACGGGCTGCCGAGTGCCGACACAGAGGTAGCCACAGCCGTGAACTACCGCACTGTACTGTGTCTGCTGCTAATATAGACTGGTTGATAAAGAGATAGTATACTCGTAACTAGTATGACTATAAAGAAAGAAAAAAAAAACCACGGTTAGGTGGTATATACAATTATGGACGGGCTGCCGAGTGCCGACACAGAGGTAGCCACAGCCGTGAACTACCGCACTGTACTGTGTCTGCTGCTAATATATAGACTGGTTGATAAAGAGATAGTATACTCGTAACTAGTATGTATGTATAAAGAAAGAAAAAAAAACCACGGTTAGGTGGTATATACAATTATGGACGGGCTGCCGAGTGCCGACACAGAGGTAGCCACAGCCGTGAACTACCGCACTGTACTGTGTCTGCTGCTAATATAGACTGGTTGATAAAGAGATAGTATACTCGTAACTAGTATGTATGTATAAAGAAAGAAAAAAAAACCACGGTTAGGTGGTATATACAATTATGGACGGGCTGCCGAGTGCCGACACAGAGGTAGCCACAGCCGTGAACTACCGCACTGTACTGTGTCTGCTGCTAATATATAGACTGGTTGATAAAGAGATAGTATACTCGTAACTAGTATGTATGTATAAAGAAAGAAAAAAAAACCACGGTTAGGTGGTATATACAATTATGGACGGGCTGCCGAGTGCCGACACAGAGGTAGCCACAGCCGTGAACTACCGCACTGTACTGTGTCTGCTGCTAATATATAGACTGGTTGATAAAGAGATAGTATACTCGTAACTAGTATGTATGTATAAAGAAAGAAAAAAAAACCACGGTTAGGTGGTATATACAATTATGGACGGGCTGCCGAGTGCCGACACAGAGGTAGCCACAGCCGTGAACTACCGCACTGTACTGTGTCTGCTGCTAATATAGACTGGTTGATAAAGAGATAGTATACTCGTAACTAGTATGTATGTATAAAGAAAGAAGAAAAAACCACGGTTAGGTGGTATATACAATTATGGACGGGCTGCCGAGTGCCGACACAGAGGTAGCCACAGCCGTGAACTACCGCACTGTACTGTGTCTGCTGCTAATATAGACTGGTTGATAAAGAGATAGTATACTCGTAACTAGTATGACTATAAAGAAAGAAAAAAAAACCACGGTTAGGTGGTATATACAATTATGGACGGGCTGCCGAGTGCCGACACAGAGGTAGCCACAGCCGTGAACTACCGCACTGTACTGTGTCTGCTGCTAATATAGACTGGTTGATAAAGAGATAGTATACTACTAATATTATATATACTGGTGGTCAGGTCACTGGTCACTAGTCACACTGGCAGTGGCACTCCTGCAGCAAAAGTGTGCACTGTTTAATTTTAATATAATATTATGTACTCCTGGCTCCTGCTATAACCTATAACTGGCACTGCAGTGCTCCCCAGTCTCCCCCACAATTATAAGCTGTGTGAGCTGAGCACAGTCAGATATATATATACATTGATGCAGCACACTGGGCTGAGCAGTGCACACAGATATGGTATGTGACTGAGTCACTGTGTGTATCGTTTTTTTCAGGCAGAGAACGGATATATTAAATAAAACAAACAACTGCACTGTCTGGTGGTCACTGTGGTCGTCAGTCACTAAACTCTGCACTCTCTTCTACAGTATCACAGCCTCAGGTCAATCTCTCTCTCTCTCTCTCTCAACCCTAATCTAAATGGAGAGGACGCCAGCCACGTCCTCTCCCTATCAATCTCAATGCACGTGTGAAAATGGCGGCGACGCGCGGCTCCTTATATAGAATCCGAGTCTCGCGAGAATCCGACAGCGTCATGATGACGTTCGGGCGCGCTCGGGTTAACCGAGCAAGGCGGGAGGATCCGAGTCTGCTCGGACCCGTGAAAAAAACATGAAGTTCGTGCGGGTTCGGATTCAGAGAAACCGAACCCGCTCATCTCTATTCTTTACACACTTCATTCATTCGTCTGATGGGGAAACAAAACACTGGCTGCTTTTTCTCCCCAAAAATAAAATCCCTTTTATGTGGTACTTGGGTTCATGTCAGAAAATGCATAACACATTTTTCATTGCCGAGATCATGTAACGGATGTATATGTCTCAACCTCGTCGACACTGGAGTCAGACTCCGTGTCGACATCTGTGTCTGCCATCTGAGGTAACGGGCGTTTTTTGAGCCCCTGATGGCCTTTGAGACGCCTGGGCAGGCACGGGCTGAGAAGCCGGCTGTCCCACAGCTGTTACGTCATCCAGCCTTTTATGTAAGGAGTTGACACTGTCGGTTAATACCTTCCACCTATCCATCCACTCTGGTGTCGGCCCCACAGGGGGCGACATCCCATTTATCGGCCTCTGCTCCGCCCCCACGTAACCTTCCTCATCCAACATGTCGACACAGCCGTACCGACACACCGCACACACACAGGGAATGCTCTGACTGAGGACAGGACCCCACAAAGTCCTTTGGGGAGACCGAGAGAGAGTATGCCAGCACACACCAGAGCGCTATATAATGCAGGGATTAACACTATAACTGAGTGATTTTTCCCCAAATAGCTGCTTGTATACATATATTGCGCCTAAATTTAGTGCCCCCCCTCTCTTTTTAACCCTTTGAGCCTGAAAACTACAGGGGAGAGCCTGGGGAGCTGTCTTCCAGCTGCACTGTGAAGAGAAAATGGCGCCAGTGTGCTGAGGGAGAAGCCCCGCCCCTTTTTCGGCTGACTTTCTCCCGCTTTTTCTGGAATACTGGCAGAGGTAATTTTACATCTATATAGCCTCTAGGACTATATATGATGTAGATTTGCCAGCCAAGGTGTCATATATTGCCCTCAGGGCGCCCCCCCCAGCGCCCTGCACCCATCAGTGACCGGAGTGTGAGGTGTACATGAGGAGCAATGGCGCACAGCTGCAGTGCTGTGCGCTACCTTGGTGAAGACCGAAGTCTTCTGCCGCCGATTTTCCGGATTCTTCATGCTTCTGGCTCTGTAAGGAGGACGGCGGCGCGGCTTCGGGAACGAACACCAAGGTCGGGTCCTGCGGTCGATCCCTCTGGAGCTAATGGTGTCCAGTAGCCTAAGAAGCCCAAACTACCACCTGTTAGGTAGGTTCGCGTCTTCTCCCCTTAGTCCCTCGCTGCAGTGAGTCTGTTGCCAGCAGATCTCACTGTAAAATAAAAAACCTAAATATACTTTCTTTCTAGGAGCTCAGGAGAGCCCCTAGTGTGCATCCAGCTCAGCCGGGCACAAGAATCTAACTGAGGTCTGGAGGAGGGTCTTAGTGGGAGGAGCCAGTGCACACCAGGTAGTCCTAAAGCTTTATTTAGTTGTGCCCAGTCTCCTGCGGAGCCGCTAATCCCCATGGTCCTTACGGAGTCCCAGCATCCACTTAGGACGTCAGAGAAATAGAATTTGACGGCAGATAAGAACCACTTGGCCCATCTAGTCTGCCCCTTTTTTATTTTATCCTTTAGGCAATCTCAACCCTTTTTTAACCTTAATTCTTTGTAAGGATATTCATATGCCTGTCCCAAGCATGTTTAAATTGCCCTGCAGTCTTAGCCTCTACCACCTCTGATGGGAGGCTATTCCACACATCCACTACCCTCTCTGTGAAGTAATTTTTCCTTAAATTTCCCCTGAACCTCCCCCCCTCCAGTCTCAATGTATGCCTTTGAGTTCTAATACTTCTTTTCCTTTGAAGAATGTTTCCCTCCTGAACTTTGTTAAGACCCTTGATATATTTGAAAGTTTCTATCATGTCCCCCCTTTCCCTTCTCTCCTCCAAACTATACATGTTAAGATCTTTTTGCCTTTCCGGGTAAGTTTTGTGATGTAGGCCATGCACCATTTTAGTTGCCCTTCTTTGTACACTCTCTAATGTATTTATATCCTTCTGGAGATAGGGTCTCCAGAACTGGACACAGTATTCCAGATGGGGCCGTACCAATGACCTATACAGTGGCATTATCACTTCTTTTTTCCTGCTACTGATTCCTCTCCCTATGCAACCAAGCATCTGACTTGCCTTTCTCATTGCTTTGTTGCATTGCTTTCCTGCCTTCAAGTCACTTGAAATAATGACTCCTAAATCTCTTTCCTCCTCAGTAGTTTCCATTATAGTACCCTTGATACTATACTTAGCCTTTGGGTTTTTGAGACCCAAGTGCATGATTTTGCATTTTTTAGCATTAAACCGTAGTTGCCACGTTCTTGACCATTTCTCAAGCCTACCTAGGTCATTAATCATTTGTTTGACCCCTCCCGGTGTGTCTACCCTCTTGCATATCTTTGTATCATCTGCAAAAAGGCATATCTCCCCTTCAATACCATCTGCAATGTCACCAACAAAGATATTAAAGAGAACTGGACCAAGTACAGATCCCTGGGGTACTCCACTGGTAACATTTCCCTCCATAGATTGCACTCCATTAACTACGACTGTCTGTTTCCTATCCTGCAACCAGGTTCTTATCCATTTAACTGATTTATAATCCACCCCCAGGCTTTCAAGTTTTACTTTATTTAGCAGTCTGCGATGTGGGACAGTGTCAAATGCCTTACTAAAGTCTAGATATGCTACATCTATAGCTCCCCCTTGATCTATTATTTTCATCACAGAGTCAAAAAAGTCAATAAGATTTGTTTGGCATGATCTCCCACCAGTAAATCCATGCTGTTTTGGATCCTGTAAGTGGTTTGATTTAAGATAATCCACTACTCTTTCTTTTAATAGTTTTTCCATTACTTTCCCTACTACTGATGTAAGGCTTACTGGTCAGTAGTTACTTAATTCTTCCTTGCTTCCACTTTTGTGCAGTGGAACTACATTTGCTCTTTTCCAGTCCTCTGGAATAGCACCTGTATTTAGTGACTGGTTAAATAATTCTGTTAAAGGTGTAACCAGCACAAAATGGAAAGCTGCTCAATCAGATTGTAATGTCACTCATGTGCTAAAAGGGAGGGGTAATTCTGTGTAGGAAAAAACTATGTGTTCCCTAAAGCACACAGAGTGAAAAATATTACTACATAATAGTCAGATAATACGGAGATCTTAGTTGCGTATATCTGCAGATATAGGGTTAAGCCCCCAGGCCGATCGACAAGGCTTCTCCGTCACTGGGGGTCCCTAATACTAGGTATGGGTCCGGGGTGCAGGACCCCACGATGTCGGCACAGGTCGGCCACCCCAGGTCAGCACACAGGTGAGAATTAATAGGGGTTAATAAGAAACACAGAAGTGCTATGTAAGTGGTGTGATTAAAATAATATATGCAAAGTGATAGGGAAAATCATAAGTGTTAATAAAGTGTTAGGGTGTGCCGACCTGTAGCAGCCCAGCCATACCGACACAGGGGCCACTGCACCCCACACCCACCCCATAAATAATTACAAATATGTCTGGGTTAAATTCCCAGTGTAAGGCCACATGGTAATGGCTCCTACAGCATCTGAGAGCCAGTTTACCTGGGGATACCCCTGGCTTCCCCTATGGCACTCTGGAGTCAGCAATCCCTCCTAATGCTGACCCATCCATGCCTCTCTAAATACAATGCACAAAATGGAAAGCTGCTCAATCAGATTGTAATGTCACTCAGGTGCTAAAAGGGAGGGGTAATTCTGTGTAGGAAAAAACTATGTGTTCCCTAATGCACACCGAGTGAAAAATATTACTACATAATAGTCAGATAATACGGAGATCTTAGTTGCGTATATCTGCAGATATAGGGTTAAGCCCCCAGGCCGATCGACAAGGCTTCTCCGTCACTGGGGGTCCCTAATACTAGGTATGGGTCCGGGGTGCAGGACCCCACGATGTCGGCACAGGTCGGCCACCCCAGGTCAGCACACAGGTGAGAATTAATAGGGGTTAATAAGAAGCACAGAAGTGCTATGTAAGTGGTGTGATTAAAATAATATATACAAAGTGATAGGGAAAATCATAAGTGTTAATAAAGTGTTAGGGTGTGCCGACCTGAAGCAGCCCAGCCATACCGACACAGGGGCCACCGCACCCCACACCCACCCCATAAATAATTACAAATATGTCTGGGTTAAATTCCCAGTATAAGGCCACATGGTAATGGCTCCTACAGCATCTGAGAGCCAGCTTACCTGGGGATACCCTTGGCTTCCCCTATGGCACTCTGGAGTCAGCAATCCCTCCTAATGGGACCCCCAGTGACGGAGAAGCCTTGTCAATCGGCCTGGGGGCTTAACCCTATATCTGCAGATATACGCAACTAAGATCTCCGTATTATCTGACTATTATGTAGTAATATTTTTCACTCGGTGTGCATTAGGGAACACATAGTTTTTTCCTACAAAGGTGTAACCAGCACATCTTTTAGCTCTTTGAGTATCCTTGGGTGTATCCCATCTGGTCCCATTGATTTATCCACTTTTAGTTTTGAAAGTTCTGTTAGGACCTTCTCCTCTGTAAATGTATTTTCATCTACCTTATTTTTATGAATGTCCTTGCAACTTAACTGTGGCCCCATCCCTTCTTCTGTAGTAAATACTGAGCAAAAATAATTATTTAGGTGATCTGCTATTGCCTTGTCTCCCTCCACCAAATGCTCACTCTCTGTCTTAAGTCTTATAATTCCTCCATTTGATTTTCTCCTTTCACTTATATACTTAAAAAAAGTTTTGCCCCCTTTATCTACTGACTGGGCCATTTTCTCCTCAGCTTTTGCCTTTGCACGTCTGATCACTTTCTTAGCATCCTTCCGTCTGTCCAGATACACCTCTTTGTCGTTATTATTTTGAGTCTGTTTGTATTTCCTAAAAGCCATCTTTTTTGCTTTCACACTAGTTGATACTTCTTTTGTGAACCACACTGGCTTCCTTTTCCTGGTGCTTTTCCTAACCATTTTGATACAAAGGTTTGTTGCACTTAGTATTGCACTTTTCAGTTTTTTCCACCTCTCCTGCACTCCTTCCAAGTTCCTCCAGTCTGCCAATGAATCACTTAAACATCTCCCCATTTTTGCAAAGTCAGCATTTCTAAAATCCAACACCTTTGTTTTTGTGTGGCAGGAGTTGGATCCTGTCTTTATACGAAACCATACTGCTTGATGATGTGCTGAGAGACGACACGGGGGTAGGTGATGGTGCGCTGAGTGATGACACAGGGGATTGGTGATGGTGTGGCTAAGAGATGCAGGGGGCAGGATGTGAGTCTTGTTGAACCGCTGTTGTATGATGGTGACCTTGTTAATATTCCTACACAAACAGGCATCTTCTGGACGATGGGATCTCCTACATGACTAGTGAATACCGACTGAAGACGCCGTCTGCCTCAGAGGATACATTTCTCCAGAGGTTCCACATTGTGAGAAACCATCATACAGGTAAGGTGCGTGTGCAATTGAAAATAATGTTTCCATTGTGACGTGTCATGGCGGCAAGCCCTAATTTCAGTGGCCATGCCCCATCTGCTATGTGACCATGCCCCATCTGGTATGTGACCATGCCCCATCTGGTGTGTGACCATGCCCCATCTGGTGTGTGACCATGCCCCATCAGGTGTGTGACCATGCCCACTTTTTTTGCGCGTGCGCTTTAGGCGCGCGCACATAGCTTATATTATGAATCTTTGGGGGGGGGGGGCAGAGGCGTAACCCTTGTTACGCCTCTGCCTCTTACCCGCTGGTAATATTGGAAGGCTATGGGGTGTAATGTAGTAGTAACCGACAGTGCCCGTCCCGCTACTACTGTTGCTGCCCCGGAGACCTGCACCCTGGTGACTCGGCCAGCCAGGACATTCCTTCCTCCCACACACCCCGGTGCTCCGGTAACCTCCCCGTGTAGAATGAGTCCCGGCCAGCTCCTCAATTTCCCTGGCAGCAGTTGCTGTTACACCTATGAGTTATGTGAGCAGCTCCGCCTCCTCCTCTCTGCTGACTGATCCGCCCTCCGAGTCCCGTGTCCTGCCTCAGCCCCACCAGCGCTAATGCCCCAGGCTGCTGTCCTTCAGGTTCTCCCCCAGCTGGTGATTCGGTGCGTGTGCGATCCTCGCTGCCCACAGTCTCGGAGAAGCGCATGGGAGCCTTTCACAGCTCAAGACGCTGCATCCTCGCAGCTCCATTCCCACCCAATGCTGCTACATGTCCTCCTGCTGCTAGTGCCGCCGCCCGGCCTGACTGCGAACTGCGCTCCCTGCAAGGACACCCGGCAGCTGCTTGCACTTCCCAAGGTGGAGGAGGGCCCGGCTGGACTGCCTGTGGAATGTGCTGGCCTTGCACTCACCCGTGGCTGGGGGCGGACTACAAATGGGGTAAGAGGCCAGGGGGACTGGTTATAGTGGGGGTGCAATATGTATTTTACATGCTGTAGGTGCAGGGGGGAATGCACTGTGCGTGGTTTCTGTTCTGCCTCTGATCTCCCTGTTCTGCCCCCACCCCAGCTCTGCACTCCCTGTTTCCCCATCCTGCACCCCCCCCCCCCCACCTGCTTTGCTCTCCCTGTCCAGCTTGCTCCCCCTCCCGCCACTTTGCACATCTTATTCAAATCAACACTGTATCTCTGTGCTCCCTGTTCTACCGCCCACACCCGTTTCTGCTCTATCTGTTCTGACCCTCATTCTGCACTCCCTGGTGGTCATTCCAAGTTGATCGCATGTAGCAACTTTTTGCTGCTGGTGCGATCAACTTGACGCCGCCCTGCTATGCTAAAAAAGTATCCTGCAAAACAAGACCAGGGTCAGACCTACTTACCCTGTGCGATGAATCCAGCGACGAATGTCCCGGGATTGATGTCAGACATCCGCCCTCCAAGCGCCTGGACGCGCCTGCGTTCGGATCTCCACGCCTGGAAAACGGTGAGTATCCGCCCCGGAACGCCTCCCCACTGTCAATCTTCTTTCGATCGCACTAGCGATCACTTTCTTCTTTGATGTAGCCGCTCGCCGGGCATGCACAGTTCCGACCCGTTCGCATCACAGCGAAGAACCGCTGCCTGCGAATGGGTCGGAATGACCCCCCCTGTTCCCAGTCTGCTCTCCACATTCTGTCCCCGGTCTACAATCCCCATTCTGCCTCCACACCTTTTCAGCACTTCCCATTCTGTCCCCTACTCTGTTCTCCCTGTTCTGCTCTACTCTCACTTTACCCTGCTCTCCTACCCCTTCTGCTTTCCCTCTTCGGCTTCCTCTTCTTTCCCCCACCCCCATTCTGACCTTACCCTCCCTGTCCTGTGCCCCGTCGTCCTGCTTTCCCTGTTCTGCAACCTCCACCCATCCTGCCTCCCTCCCCCGCTCTCCACTCCTTGTTCTGCTCCCCCAGAACACAGGGCACAGTCTTTGGCAGCTCCAGAGCTCAGTGTATTCACTGAGCAGCCTACCTGTCCAGCCTCTCCCTGTGTCCACCCCAGAGGCGTAACTAAGAGGGTGCGCCGTGGGAGGTCCAGCAGAAGGGGGCGCCGCTGGCCAGGGCATCGTACCTGCTCGGCCCCCCATAGTTACCTCGCCCGCTGCCCACCGCCGCCATCATTGTGCTGCTGCCAACAACAAAGGGAGGAACTTGGAAGGGGCGGAGACCATGAAGAGTATGATCTCCCGCCCTCCCCTCATCCTCTGCTCTGCATGCACCCCCCCCCACACGAATAACGGCTGCAAGTAGCGTGTGTCAGCCGCTGCTCCCTGGCAGCCCACTAGACACCCGCCCGACCAACTCCGCTACTGACCTCGGAGCGGTTCGGTCTCTGTCCCCCAGGCTGGATGCCGCCGCTCTCCCCGCTGATTCTCGTATTCTCCCTCCCCACCCAGGCAGCCGCCGGAGCTCTTCTTACAGGTAAGCGGTGGGGGCCTGGTCCATGGAGGGTGTTGGTACGGTGGTGCTTCCCAATGGGGGTTCCAGGCTGCACTCTCTCCTGCATCTCTGTCCCTACACCATGCTGCCTCTGTCCCTACTCCATGCTGCCTCTGTCCCTACTCCATGCTGCCTCTGTCCCTACTCCATGCTGCCTCTGTCCCTACTCCATGCTGCCTCTGTCCCTACACCATGCTGCCTCTGTCCCTACACCATGCTGCCTCTGTCCCTACACCATGCTGCCTCTGTCCCTACTCCATGCTGCCTCTGTCCCTACTCCATGCTGCCTCTGTCCCTACTCCATGCTGCCTCTGTCCCTACACCATGCTGCCTCTGTCCCTACTCCATGCTGCCTCTGTCCCTACTCCATGCTGCCTCTGTCCCTACTCCATGCTGCCTCTGTCCCTACTCCATGCTGCCTCTGTCCCTACACCATGCTGCCTCTGTCCCTACACCATGCTGCCTCTGTTCCTACTCCATGTCCCTACTCCATGCTGCCTCTGTCCCTACTCCCTGCTGCTTCTGTCCCTACTCCCTGCTGCCTCTGTCCCTACACCATGTCCCTACTCCATGCTGCCTCTGTCCCTACTCCATGCTGCCTCTGTCCCTACACCATGCTGCCTCTGTTCCTACTCCATGTCCCTACACCATGCTGCCTCTGTCCCTACACCATGCTGCCTCTGTTCCTACTCCATGTCCCTACTCCATGCTGCCTCTGTCCCTACTCCATGCTGCTTCTGTCCCTACTCCCTGCTGCCTCTGTCCCTACACCATGTCCCTACTCCATGCTGCCTCTGTCCCTACTCCATGCTGCCTCTGTCCCTACACCATGCTGCCTCTGTTCCTACTCCATGTCCCTACTCCATGCTGCCTCTGTCCCTACTCCCTGCTGCTTCTGTCCGTACTCCCTGCTGCCTCTGTCCCTACTCCCTGCTGCCTCTGTCTCTACACCATGCTGCCTCTGTCCCTACTCCCTGCTGCCTCTGTCCCTACACCATGCTGCCTCTGTCCCTACTACCTGCTGCCTCTGTCCCTACTCCCTGCTGCCTCTGTGCCTACTCCCTGCTGCTGCCTCTGTCCCTACTCCCTGCTGCTACCTCTGTCCCTATACCATGCTGCCTCTGTCCATACTCCCTGCTGCCTCTGTCCCTACTCCCTGCTGCCTCTGTCCCTACACCATGCTGCCTCTGTCCCTATACCATGCTGCCTCTGTCCCTACACCATGCTGCCTCTGTCCCTACACAATGCTGCCTTTGTCCCTACACCATGCTGCCACTGTCCCTACACAATGCTGCCTCTGTCCCTACACCATGCTGCCTATGTCCCTACACCATGCTGCCTCTGTCCCTACTCCATGTCCAGGGCCGGTGCAAGGTTTCTTGACACCCTAGGCAAAACTTTAGCCCGTACCTCCCAACTGTCCCGATTTTCGCGGGACAGTCCCGTTTTTTGGGGTCTGTCCCGCTGTCCCACCCGCGGGCCGCAGTGTCCCGCGGTGGGGGGGACAGTTGGGAGGCTCAGTCTCTCGCTGCCCTGCTTAGCAGAGCAGCGGTGCGGTGAATAGACGCTGTGCGCATGCGCACAGCGTCTATTCATTGTAGACAGAGGGAGAGGGGGCATGCCAGCGGCTCACGGAGCGCTGGGCATGCCCCCTCAGTGATGAAATTGGGGGCGTGGCTCGCGATCGCGGGTCTTCCCGCAAAGCCACGCCCCCTTTTCATAGGCCACGAGTCTGCAATAGGGGGGGGGGAGTTATGTTTTGCGGGCAACATGCCCAATTCTACAATCGCAGTATGTTGGGAGGGGGGGGGGGGGGTGCGGGCAACAAGCGGGAGTTTGCAATCGCGAGGGAAGGAAAAGGAAACATCACCGAGTCTGCAATAGAAGGGAGGGTTGTGAGCAACATGCCTGATTCTAAGCCGTGTGGGGAGGGGGGGTGTTTGCGGGCAACATGTGGGAGTCTGCAATCGCGAGGGAGGGGTACCTGAGTCTGCAATCCAGGGGAGGGGGGAGACTGAAACATCCCAGAATCTGCAGTCGCGCCGGGGTGTGGGGGGCGGATTTGGTGGTGTGTGCTACATGCCCCCGACTCTGCAATCTTGAGGGTGTTGCGGGCAACAATCTGGAGTCTGCAATCAGGGGGCGGAGGATTAGTGGCGATCGGACATCATGCCCGAGATCGCAATTCGCAGGGGGGGTGGGTGAGAGAATCACGCCCGGGTCCGCAATCGTGGGGGGTGCAGGCATCATGCCCGAGTCCGCAATTCGTGCAGGGGGGTGTGTATGTTGTGCGGGTATCATGCCGGTCTCCACAATCATGGGGGGATGCAGGCATCATGCCTGAGCCTGCAATTCGTGGAGGGGTGTGGGCATCATCCCCGAGTGTCCGCAATTCGTGGGGGGGATGGGTTGTGTCGGCATCCAGGGGCAAACGCAGGATTTGTGTGGAAGGGTTTCCGTGGGATATAGATATAATATACATCATGTATATAGTAGTCGGTGTGCGGGCATCATTACAGAGTCCACAATTGCGGGGGAGAAGGGGTGCGGGCATCATGCCCGAGTCCACAATTTGCAGGGCATGGGTGCGGGCATCATGCGGGGGTTACAGGCAGGGCCGGTGCTAAGGTGATCAGCGCCCTCCTGCAAACTATACATTTTGCGCCCTCCTACAAATACAGATGTGGCCACTCTCATCCTACCAGCAAGCAGCCACATTGCACTGATGACTAGCCACGGCAAGCTGCGTCCCATTCGCAGGAGTGTACACACCGGGGGTGATTCCGAGTTGTTCGCTCGTTAGATTTTTTTGCAACGGACTGATTAGTCGCAAACTGCGCATGCGCAATGTTCGTAGTGCGCCTGCGCCAAGTAAATTAGCACAAATGTTTGGTATTTTACTCACGGCCTAATAAAGATTTTTCATCGTTCTGGTGATCGGAGTGTGATTGACAGGAAGTGGGTGTTTCTGGGCGGAAACTGGCCGTTTTATGGGAGTGTGCAGAAAAACGCTGGCGTTTCTGGGAAAAACGCGGGAGTGTCTGGAGAAACGGGGGAAGGTCTGGGCGAACGCTGGGTGTGTTTGTGACGTCAAACCAGGAACGAAACTGACTGAACTGATCGCAGTGTAGGAGTAAGTCTCGAGCTACTCAGAAACTGCTAAGAATTTTCTCTTCGCAATTCTGCTAATCTTTCGTTCGCAATTCTGCTATGCTAAGATACACTCCCAGAGGGCGGCGGCCTAGCGTGTGTAAAGCTGCTAAAAGCAGCTAGCGAGCGAACAAGTCGGAATGAGGGCCACCATGCGATCCTAATGATAGCGCATTCATGGACACCCGCAGGCACGCTTATTGCAGAAAACAAGTTGCATTTGCCACAATTAGCCTTTAAGCTGAGGAGGGACACAGCTGTATGTCTGCTTGACATGTCTCTTTACTATGTTTCATAGGGGTCTATTCATGATGCAGTGTAAACAGTGGAGAAGTTGCCTATGGCAACCAATCAGTGTTGAGGTAACATTTATAAAGTGTATTCTATAAAATTATATAAGCTGATTGGTTGCCATGGGCAACTTCTTAACTGACTTACTTCTCCACACTTTTCACTGCTTCATGAATAGACCCCACAGAAATGTGAAAAGAGAGAGAGGGTGATCGGGTGAGTGTTAGAGACGGTGGGTGACAGGAAAGTCATTAGGTGACAGGGAGAGGGTGACAGGAGAGAGAGCGGACGGGAAAAGGGTAACGGCAGGGAGAGGCAGTGGGAGAAGGGCAGAGACCAGTGACCAGTGAGTGGAGGAAGGTGACAAGCAGAGGGTGAAAACAGAGGGTGACATTGAGAGGGTGAGAGTCACTGGGTAACAAGCGAGAGAGGTGATGGGGAAATGGTGAGAATCAGTTGACAACAGGAAGAGTGTAACAGAAGAGAGGTAACAGAGTGAGGGTAATACCCCTTTTACACCGCCAGCATATAACACGGATTATTGCACATGAAGGTGCATAACCCGTGTTGCTGGCTGGTGTAAAAGGTTAGAGTTGGAATAATCCGGGTCGAGTGACCCGGTATTCCAACTCGGGTGGTTTGCAGGGTTGAACACGTGTTCAACTCTGCAAACTTTGCAGTGTACAGTGAATGTGCGGGCGGCGCTTGGAGATCATGTGATCGCAAAGTGCCACTCCCGCCGCATCACTGGCAATATGCCGGGTTGGTGAGTGCAGTGGGAAAGGGAGCTGACGCAGGGCGCAGCCGGGTAGCACCCGTGTCAGGCTCCCGGCTGCGACCCGCGCTGTTGGTCTAAAAGCGGTATAAGAGTCAGTGAGTGATAGGGAGAGGGTCTCAGGAGAGAGGTGACGGGCAGGGAGAGGCAGTGGGTGATAGGCAGTGGGAAACTGCATTAATTAAAAAACAAAAACACATTAATATGCCACTCCCCCATACAAATTTTTAATATACCGTCCCCCCCTCCCCAGCACACATTAATATAACACCACCCCCTCCCCTGCATACATTAATATACCACCCCCCCTCCCCTGCACACATAAATATACCACCCCCCCTCCCCTGCACACATTAATATACCGCCTCCCCTGCACACACTAATATACCCCCCCTCCCCTGCACACACTAATATACCCCCCTCCCCTGCACACATTAATATACCCCCCCTCCGCTGCACACACTAATATACCCCCCTCCCCTGCACACATTAATATACCCCCCCTCCGCTGCACACACTAATATACCACCCCCCCTCCCCTGCACACATTAATATACCCCTCTCCGCTGCACACACTAATATACCCCCTCTCCCCTGAAACACATTAATATACTACCACCCCCCTCCCCTGCACACATTAATATACCACCCCCCCTCCCCTGCACACACTAATATACCCCCCTGCACACACTAATATACCACCTCCCCTCCCCTGCACACATTAATATACCACCCCCCCTCCCCTGCACACACTAATATACCCCCCTGCACACACTAATATACCCCCCCTCCCCTGAACACATTAATATACCCACCCCCTCACCTGCACACATTAATATACCACTCCCCCTCCCCTGCACACACTAATATACAACCCCCCTGCACACATTAATATACCACACCCCCTCCCCAGCACACACTAATATACCCCCCCTGCACACACTAATATACCACCCCCCTCCCCTGCACACATTAATATACCACCCCCCCTCCCCTGCACACACTAATATACAACCCCCCTCCCCTGCACACATTAATATACCACCCCCCCTCCCCTGCACACATTACCACCCCCCCTCCCCTGCACACACTAATATACCACCCCCCTCCCCTGCACACACTAATATACCACCCCCCTCCCCTGCACACACTAATATACCACCACCCCTCCCCTGCACACACTAATATACAACCCCCCCTGCACACACTAATATACAACCCCCTCCCCTGCACACAGTAATATTACCACTTTCCCTCATCAGCAGCAGAATGTACCTGAGTCTGTGCTCCCCCCTTTGGTATGGCTTTCTGATAGACCTGCTGGGCTGCTGCTCCTCACGTCTGAAGGCTCCTCTCTAGTCTAATGCATTGCACAACTTCCTGTTCCTGTCCATGCAGGAAGCAAACTCAGCAGAGCGTCGGGAGGTAATTGCTCAGCTTCTGTATGAGCACACTGCAGCATGTGGCTGCAAAGGGTAAATAAAAGTGCCCTGGCCCCGGGAGGGGAAGGGGGTTCAAGGTGCAGGCAACATCCTCAAGTGAATATGTGAGGCGCTATCACGGAGGTGGGGGGCGACAGATTTGTAGAGACAGCATTTTCTCATCAGTGTGTTCTGCCGCCCTCCAGTGGCCGGCGCTCATAGGCAGCTGCCTAAAGCTGCCTAGTGATAGCGCCGGCCCTGTCCATATCCCTACTCCCTGCTGCCTCTGTCCCTACTCCATGCTGCTTCTGTCCCTACTCCCTGCTGCCTCTGTCCCTACACCATGCTACCTCTGTCCCTACTCCCTGCTGCCTCTGTCCCTACTCCCTGCTGCCTCTGTCCCTACTCCCTGCTGCCTCTGTCCCTACACCATGCTACCTCTGTCCCTACACCATGCTGCCTCTGTCCCTACTCCCTGCTGCTTCTGTCCCTACTCCCTGCTGCCTCTGTCCCTACACCATGTCCCTACTCCCTGCTGCTTCGGTCCCTACACCATGCTGCTTCGGTCCCTACACCATGCTGCTTCTGTCCCTACACCATGCTGCTTCTGTCCCTACACCATGCTACCTCTGTCCCTACACCATGCTACCTCTGGACCTATTCCATGTCCCTACTGCATGCTGCTTCTGTCCCTACTGCATGCTGCTTCTGTTCCTACACCATGCTGCCTCTGTCCCTACTCCATGCTGCCTCTGTCCCTACTCCATGTCCCTATTCCATGCTGCCTCTGTCCCTGCTGCCTCTGTCCCTACTCCATGCTGCCTCTCTCTGTCCCTACTCCCTGCTACCATATAAAACGAGCATAACTTGTTCTACCTGGCGCAATGTGTATAGAACACTAACTGGTGCAATGTGTATAACGTGTTCTAACTGGTGTAATGTGTATAACGTGTTCTAACTGGTGTAATGTGTGTAACGTGCTCTACCTGGCACAATGTGTGTAACGTACTTTACCTGGCGCAATGTGTATAACGTGTTCTAACTGGCGTAGGTGAATGTGTTTTCACGGCCCATTTTCAGTAGCCACGCCCCTTTTCTTCGGGGGAAGGGGGGGGCGCCATTCCTAATCTTGCCCTGGGCTCCAAAAACCTTAGTTACACCTCTGTCTACAGCTCCACAGACTTTTTAAAGACTTTTTGCCTATATCTTCAGTCCTGGGCCCCGTACTTTCTGATGGCAGCCCCACGTGCCATTATAAGAGGCAGGAGCAGACCTTTTTGGATGCCCAGACCATCTATCAATGAGGTGTAGCTTCTCTATAATTTAAGGTGACAATCTTGAGACAGCATCCATCGCCTCCCTCTTATGGCTTGCTGCGTTGTCAAAATATGGTTACAACCCATATAGTTGTTTCTCATTCTCTAACATTATGGGGTTATACCAACAAATACTTTTTAGTAGCCCCACAAAATACCAAGCGTACTATGCTTACTGATCCAGAGGGTATCGCCAGCTTTTTATGGTGATACCCTGTAGAAGTCTATGGGCTTCTAACCGTATCCCGCCGCCCCGCGCCAATCACCCAGACACCCCCCTCACCTGTATGCTCCCGGCATGCTCTCCAATCCCTCAACCTCCTCCTTCCCGAAACACAGCCAGCTGTCCTTCCGGTTGCAGGGAGGAGGAGGAGGAGCCCAAGACAGAGGTCACCTTCCATGGCTGGACCCCCGGAGACCTCCTCTCACAGGCATCGCAGGGGGCCTTTGCCATCTCATTGCGATAATAATCGCATATATTACATATGCAATTAGCACTGCTGCGATGACCGGCGATGTATATTAGTACACCCCGCCCCAAGGGTGAAAACTGGAGGTAGTCTCGGGCCTTAACGGACAATGATATTCAATTAGCCTCCTGACTTCTCCCGATAGATTGTGTGGTTAGAGAAGATTTGCTATCGCTGCGATAATAGGCGATCCGTTCTCACAGACTGCTAAGTGAATAAGTACAATTATCTGTATTCAGGCCGTCCCTCCAGTCATACCACAGCTCAGAGCAGTAATAGCTCAGATATCCATAGCGCCCAGTTACCAGGTAACTAATCCAATTTGTGTAACTTCAATAAAAACACACTTAGATGGGATGGAACTGAACTGCATGTCTTATTGTACAGGGGCCACGTCTGTCACACACCCATCTCCCTGAGAGAAATAAGTGTCACATCGTGAAGGAAACAAAATGCAAATGATTAGTTCTGAAAATCCATGAAACATCGACTGTGCTGAGCATGTACTCTTCTATTCCATCAGGGCGACGCAGATCAAGAGCTGTTTAAAGATCAGTCATAGTGTTTATCTCTTGCCCACACACAGGTGCATTAAGAGGTCACGTTGCTGTGTACGCGAGCGCCCGTCTTTGTCATAAGTAAAATAGTACAAACAGGAACAATCCACGAGGGACATTTTCTGAGGGAACAGAAACATAAATAGTCATTTATTCCCGCACGACGCTAGAAATGTCATTATGTTTCAGTGTTGACAAATCACACGGCAATCCCACCATGAGACCAGATGAGGGCCTCATCTCAGGAGCGCAATTCCAGTGTTCTGATGTCACTTCCTGGTCTCTCTCCATCCTCCCCAGTGCCCAGGGGCACGGAACTTCCAGTGTCTGCAAGGACAAAGCATCCAGTGAGAGTTAGAGGGGCAAAAAAAAATAAGAGAAGGTTTTACTTGGATTGCAGTTTGCTGAAACAATACCGTAACAAACATAAACTGCAAGCCCTATTTGTTAGAATAGAAAGGAAGATCCCACCAGAAACAAGACATGTGGGAGTCTATTTACTAAGCATTAGAGAGTGATAAAGTGGATAGAGATAAAGTACCAGCCATTCAGGTCCTAACTGCCATGTTACAGGGATTGCAATGCCAGTGGACTGGATGCCGGCATTCCAATGATCATAATCTCGTTAGGGGAAGGTAAGTATACTTACCTTCCCCCAATGGCCCCCTAACCCTCCCTTGTAGCAGCCTAAACCTAATATCTCTCCGCCATACCCCGCCCCCCGGTGGTGCCTAAAGCTAACACCCCCCTCCCCGCAACCTAAACACAGCCTCGCCCTAACCCTCCCCGTGGGTGACTGATCCTAACCACCCTCCCGGCAGCCTAATCCTAACTCCCCTCCCCCACCTCCCCGGGCCGCAGCCTAACCTTCCCCCCGCAGCCTAAACTAAACTTCATCCCCCTCTCCTGCTGGCAGGGTCTCGATCTGGATCCCGGGTGTGGGGAGGCAGGCACCGGGATTTTGATCCCTATTGGGATTCCGGCGCTGGCTTTCGATCAGTGTTGGGATTCCGACATTGGTATTTTGACAGCTGGGATACCAACCGCCGGGATCTCTCAATAAGGCTTTAGTAAACAGACCTATTTGTTCCATGGCACTTGTCAACTAGGGATGTGCACTTGAAATTTTTTGGGTTTTGTGTTTTGGTTTTGGGTTCGGTTCCGCGGCCGTGTTTTGGGTTCGACCGCGTTTTGGCAAAACCTCACCGAATTTTTTTTGTCGGATTCGGGTGTTTTTTTCAAAAAACCCTAAAAAACAGCTTAAATCATAGAATTTGGGGGTCATTTTGATCCCAAAGTATTATTAACCTCAAAAACCATAATTTCCACTCATTTTCAGTCTATTCTGAATACCTCACACCTCACAATATTATTTTTAGTCCTAAAATTTGCACCGAGGTCGCTGGATGACTAAGCTAAGCGACCCTAGTGGCCGACACAAACACCTGGCCCATCTAGGAGTGGCACTGCAGTGTCACGCAGGATGGCCCTTCCAAAAAACACTCCCCAAACAGCACATGACGCAAAGAAAAAAAGAGGCGCAATGAGGTAGCTGTGTGAGTAAGCTAAGCGACCCTAGTGGCCGACACAAACACCTGGCCCATCTAGGAGTGGCACTGCAGTGTCATGCAGGATGGCCCTTCCAAAAAACACTCCCCAAACAGCACATGACGCAAAGAAGAAAAAAAGAGGCGCAATGAGGTAGCTGTGTGAGTAAGCTAAGCGACCCTAGTGGCCGACACAAACACCTGGCCCATCTAGGAGTGGCACTGCAGTGTCACGCAGGATGGCCCTTCCAAAAAACACTCCCCAAACAGCACATGACGCAAAGAAGAAAGAAAGAGGCGCAATGAGGTAGCTGTGTGAGTAAGATAAGCGAACCTAGTGGCCGACACAAACACCTGGCCCATCTAGGAGTGGCACTGCAGTGTCACGCAGGATGGCCCTTCCAATAACACTCCCCAAACAGCACATGACGCAAAGAAGAGAAAAAGAGGCGCAATGAGGTAGCTGTGTGAGTAAGATAAGCGACCCTAGTGGCCGACACAAACACCTGGCCCATCTAGGAGTGGCACTGCAGTGTCACGCAGGATGGCCCTTCCAAAAAACACTCCCCAAACAGCACATGACGCAAAGAAGAAAAAAAGAGGCGCAATGAGGTAGCTGTGTGAGTAAGATAAGCGACCCTAGTGGCCGACACAAACACCTGGCCCATCTAGGAGTGGCACTGCAGTGTCACGCAGGATGGCCCTTCCAAAAAACACTCCCCAAACAGCACATGACGCAAAGAAGAAAGAAAGAGGCGCAATGAGGTAGCTGTGTGAGTAAGATAAGCGACCCTAGTGGCCGACACAAACACCTGGCCCATCTAGGAGTGTCACTGCAGTGTCACGCAGGATGGCCCTTCCAAAAAACACTCCCCAAACAGCACATGACGCAAAGAAGAAAAAAAGAGGCGCAATGAGGTAGCTGTGTGAGTAAGCTAAGCGACCCTAGTGGCCGACACAAACACCTGGCCCATCTAGGAGTGGCACTGCAGTGTCACGCAGGATGGCCCTTCCAAAAAACACTCCCCAAACAGCACATGACGCAAAGAAGAAAAAAAGAGGCGCAATGAGGTAGCTGTGTGAGTAAGATAAGCGACCCTAGTGGCCGACACAAACACCTGGCCCATCTAGGAGTGGCACTGCAGTGTCACGCAGGATGGCCCTTCCAAAAAACACTCCCCAAACAGCACATGACGCAAAGAAAAATGAAAGAAAAAAGAGGTGCAAGATGGAATTGTCCTTGGGCCCTCCCACCCACCCTTATGTTGTATAAACAGGACATGCACACTTTAACCAACCCATCATTTCAGTGACAGGGTCTGCCACACGACTGTGACTGAAATGACGGGTTGGTTTGGACCCCCACCGAAAAAGAAGCAATTAATCTCTCCTTGCACAAACTGGCTCTACAGAGGCAAGATGTCCACCTCATCATCATCCTCCGATATATCACCGTGTACATCCCGCTCCTCACAGATTATCAATTCGTCCCCACTGGAATCCACCATCTCAGCTCCCTGTGTACTTTGTGGAGGCAATTGCTGCTGGTCAATGTCTCCACGGAGGAATTGATTATAATTCATTTTAATGAACATCATCTTCTCCACATTTTCTGGAAGTAACCTCGTACGCAGATTGCTGACAAGGTGAGCGGCGGCACTAAACACTCTTTCGGAGTACACACTTGTGGGAGGGCAACTTAGGTAGAATAAAGCCAGTTTGTGCAAGGGCCTCCAAATTGCCTCTTTCTCTAACGTCCTAAGTGGATGCTGGGGACTCCGTAAGGACCATGGGGAATAGCGGCTCCGCAGGAGACTGGGCACATCTAAAGAAAGCTTTAGGACTATCTGGTGTGCACTGGCTCCTCCCCCTATGACCCTCCTCCAAGCCTCAGTTAGATCTCTGTGCCCGAACGAGAAGGGTGCACACTAGGGGCTCTCCTGAGCTTCTTAGTGAAAGTTTTAGATTAGGTTTTTTATTTTCAGTGAGACCTGCTGGCAACAGGCTCACTGCATCGAGGGACTAAGGGGAGAAGAAGCGAACTCACCTGCGTGCAGAGTGGATTGGGCTTCTTAGGCTACTGGACATTAGCTCCAGAGTGACGATCACAGGCCCAGCTTGGATGGGTCCCAGAGCCGCGCCGCCAGCCCCCTTACAGAGCCAGAAGGCAGAAGAGGTCCGGAAAATCGGCGGCAGAAGACGTCCTGTCTTCAACAAGGTAGCGCACAGCACTGCAGCTGTGTGCCATTGCTCTAAGCACACTTCACACTTCGGTCACTGAGGGTGCAGGGCGCTGGGGGGGGGCGCCCTGAGACGCAATAAAAACACCTTGGATGGCAAAAAAATGCATCACATATAGCTCCTGGGCTATATGGATGCATTTAACCCCTGCCAGAATCCATAAAAAAGCAGGAGAAAAGTCCGCGAAAAAGGGGCGGAGCCTATCTCCTCAGCACACTGGCGCCATTTTCCCTCACAGCTCCGTTGGAGGGAAGCTCCCTGTCTCTCCCCTGCAGTCACTACACTACAGAAAGGGTTAAAAAAAAGAGAGGGGGGCACTAATTAGGCGCAGTATTAACTATACAGCAGCTATAAGGGGAAAAACACTTATATAAGGTTATCCCTGTATATATATAGCGCTCTGGTGTGTGCTGGCAAACTCTCCCTCTGTCTCCCCAAAGGGCTAGTGGGGTCCTGTCCTCTATCAGAGCATTCCCTGTGTGTGTGCTGTATGTCGGTACTTTTGTGTCGACATGTATGAGGAGAAAAATGATGTGGAGACGGAGCAGATTGCCTGTAATAGTGATGTCACCCCCTAGGGGGTCGACACCTGAGTGGATGAACTGTTGGAACAGCTTGTGCCTGTCCAGACGTCTCATAGGCCGTCAGGGGCTCTAAAGCGCCCGTTACCTCAGATGGCAGATATAGACGCCGACACGGATACTGACTCCAGTGTCGACGGTGAAGAGACGAATGTGACTTCCAGTAGGGCCACACGTTACATGATTGAGGCAATGAAAAATGTTTTACACATTTCTGATAATACGAGTACCACCAAAAAAGTGGTATTATGTTCGGTGAGGAAAAACTACCTGTAGTTTTCCTGAATCTGAGAAATTAAATGAGGTGTGTGATGATGCGTGGGTTTCCCCCGATAACAACGGATAATTTCTAAAATGTTATTGGCATTATATCCTTTCCCGCCAGAGGTTAGGGTGCGTTGGGAAACACCCCCTAGGGGGGATAAAGCGCTCACACGCTTGTAAGGGCTCTACCTTCGCCTGAGATGGCCGCCGTTAAGGATCCTGCTGATAGAAAGCAGGAGGGTATCCTAAAAGGTATTTACACACATACTGGTGTTATACTGCGACCAGCAATCGCCTCAGCCTGGATGTGCAGTGCTGGGTTGGCGTGGTCGGATTCCCTGACTGAAAATATTGATACCCTAGATAGGGACAGTATATTTTTGCCTATAGAGCATTTAAAAGATGCATTTTTATATATGCGTGATGCACAGCGGAATATTTGCCGACTGGCATCAAGTCTAAGCGCGTTGTCCATTTCTACCAGTAGAGGGTTATGGACACGTCAGTGGTCAGGTGGTGCGTATTCCAAACGGCATTTGGAAGTATTGCTTTATTAAGGGAGGAGTTATTTGGGGTCGGTCTTTCAGACCTGGTGGCCACGGCAACAGCTGGGAATTCCACGTTTGTACCCCAGGTCGCCTCTCAACATGAGAAGACGCCGTATTATCAGGCGCAGTCTTTTCGTGGACAAGCGGGCAAAAGGTTCCTCATTTCTGCCCCGTGACAGAGGGAGAGGAAAAAGGCTGCAGAAATCAGCCAGTTCCCAGGAACAGAAACCCTCTCCCACCTCTGCCAAGCCCTCAGTATACGCTGGGGCTTTACAAGCAGAATCAGGCACGGTGGGGGGCCCGTCTCAATGAATTTCAGCGCGCAGTGGGCTCACTCGCAAGTAGACCCCTGGATCCTTCAGGTGATATCTCAGGGGTACAAATTAGAATTCGAGACGTCTCCCCCTCGCCGTTTCCTAAAGTCGGCTTTACCGATGTCTCCTTCTGACAGGGAGACAGTTTTGGAAGCCATTCACAAGCTGTATTCCCAGCAGGTGATAATCAAGATACCCCTCCTGCAACAGGGAACGGGGTATTATTCCACACTGTTGTGGTACCGAAGCCGGACGGCTCGGTGAGACCGATTCTAAATCTAAAATCTTTGAACACTTACGTACAGAGGTTCAAATTCAAGATTGAGTCACTCAGAGCAGTGATTGCGAACCTGGAAGAAGGGGACTACATGATGTCTCGGGACATCAAGGATGCTTACCTTCATGTCAAAATTTACCCTTCTCACCAAGGGTACCTCAGGTTTATGGTACAGAACTGTCACTATCAGTTCAGACGCTGCCGTATGGATGGTACACGGCACCCCGGGTCTTTACCAAGGTAATGGCCGAAATGATGATATTCCTTCGAAGGAAGTGAATTTTAGTTATCCCTTCCTTGGACAATTCCCTGATAAGGGTAAGATCCAGGGAACAGTTGGAGGTCGGTGTAGCACTATCTCAGGTAGTGTTGCGGCAGCACGATTGGATTCTCAATATTCCAAAATCGCACCTGGTTCCGACGACGTGTCTTCTGTTCCTAGGGATGATCCTGGACACAGTCCAGAAAAAGGTGTTTCTCCCGGAGGAGAAAGCCAGGGAGTTATCCGAGCTAGTCAGGAACCTCCTAAAACCGAGCCAAGTCTCAGTGCATCAATGCACAAGGGTTCTGGGTAAAATGGTGGCTTCCTACGAAGCAATCCCATTCGGCAGATTCCACGCAAGAACTTTCCAGTGGGACCTGCTGGACAAATGGTCCGGATCGCATCTTCAGATGCATCAGCGGATAACCCTGTCACCAAGGACAAGGGTGTCCCTCCTGTGGTGGTTGCAGAGTGCTCATCTTCTAGAGGGCCGCAGATTAGGCATTCAGGACTGGGTCCTGGTGACCACGGATGCCAGCCTGCGAGGCTGGGGAGCAGTCACACAGGGAAGGAATATCCAGGGCTTATGGTCAAGCCTGGAGACATCACTTCACATAAATATCCTGAAGCTAAGGGACATTTACAATGCTCTAAGCTTAGCAAGACCTCTGCTTCAAGGTCGGACAACATCACGGCAGTCACCCACGTAAACAGACAGGGTGGCACAAGAAGCAGGAGGGCAATTTACAGAAGCTGCAAGGATTCTTCGCTGGGCGGAAAATCATGTGATAGCACTGTCAGCAGTATTCATTCCGGGAGTGGACAACTGGGAAGCAGACTTCCTCAGCACGACCTCCACCCGGGAGAGTGGGGACTTCACCCAGAAGTCTTCCACATGATTAAAAACTCGACAGGTATTGCGCCAGGTCCAGGGACCCTCAGGCAATAAGCTGTAGACGCTCTGGTAACACCGTGGGTGTACCAGTCAGGGTATGTGTTCCCTCCTCTGCCTCTCATACCCAAGGTACTGAGATTGATAAGATGGAGAGGAGTAAGCACTATATTCGTGGTTCCGGATTGGCCAAGAAGGACTTGGTAACCGGAACTTCAAGAGATGCTCACGGAGGATCCGTGGCCTCTACCTCTAAGTAGGGACCTGCTCCAGCAAGGACCCTGTCTGTTCCAAGACTTACCGCGGCTGCGTTTGACGGCATGGCGGTTGAACGCCGGATCCTGAAGGAAAAAAGGCATTCCGGATGAAGTCATCCCTATCCTGATCAAAGCCAGGAAGGATGTAACCGCAAAAACATTATCACCGCAATTGGCGAAAATATGTTGCGTGGTGCAAGGCCAGTAAGGCCCGACGGAGGAAATTCAACTGGGTCGATTCCTACATTTCCTGCAAACAGGAGTGTCTATGGGCCTGAAATTGGGGTCCATTAAGGTTCAAATTTCGGCCCTGTCAATTTTCTTCCAAAAAGAACTAGCTTCAGTCCCTGAAGTTCAGACGTTTGTAAAAGGGGTACTGCATATACAGCCTCCTTTTGTGCCTCCAGTGGCACTTTGGGATCTCAATGTAGTTTTGGGTTCCAAAAGTCACATTGGTTTGAACCACTTAAATCTGTGGAGTTAAAATATCTCACATGGAAAGTGGTCATGCTGTTGGCCCTGGCCTGGGCCAGGCGCGTGTCAGAATTGTCGGCTTTATCCTGAAAAAGCCCTTATCTGATTTTCCATTCGGACAGGGCGGAATTGAGGACTCGTCCTCAGTTTCTCCCCAAGGTGGTTTCAGCGTCTCACCTGAACCAACCTATTGGTGGTGCCTGCGGCTACTAGGGACTTGGAGGCCTCCAAGTTGCTAGACGTTGTCAGTGCCCTGAAATTATATGTTTCCAGGACGGCTGGAGTCAGGAAATCTGACTCGCTGTTTATCCTGTGTGCACCCAACAAGCTGGGTGCTCCTGCTTCTAAGCAGACTATTGCTCGTTGGATTTGTAGTACAATTCAGCTTGCACATTCTGTGGCAGGCCTGCCACAGCCAAAAATCTGTAAATGCCCACTCCACAAGGAAGGTGGGCTCATCTTGGGCGGCTGCCCGAGGGGTCTCGGCTTTACAACTTTGCCGAGCAGCTACTTAGTCAGGAGCAAATACGTTTGTAAAATTCTACAAAATTGATATCCTGGCTGAGGAGAACCTGGAGTTCTCTCATTTGGTGCTGCAGAGTCATCCGCACTCTCCCGCCCGTTTGGGAGCTTTGGTATAATCCCCATGGTCCTTACGGAGTCCCCAGCATCCACTTAGGACGTTAGAGAAAATAAGAATTTACTTACCGATAATTCTATTTCTCATAGTCCGTAGTGGATGCTGGGCGCCCATCCCAAGTGCGGATTGTCTGCAATACTTGTACATAGTTATTGTTACAAAAATCGGGTTATTATTGTTGTGAGCCATCTTTCAGAGGCTCCTCTGTTATCATGCTGTTAACTGGGTTCAGATCACAGGTTATACGGTGTGATTGGTGTGGCTGGTATGAGTCTTACCCGGGATTCAAAATCCTTCCTTATTGTGTACGCTCGTCCGGGCACAGTATCCTAACTGAGGCTTGGAGGAGGGTCATAGGGGGAGGAGCCAGTGCACACCAGATAGTCCTAAAGCTTTCTTTAGATGTGCCCAGTCTCCTGCGGAGCCGCTATTCCCCATGGTCCTTACGGAGTCCCCAGCATCCACTACGGACTATGAGAAATAGAATTATCGGTAAGTAAATTCTTATTTTTTCCTGCCAGTATAAGTACGGACTGTCTGACGTGCCTACTTGGATGCGGTCACTCATATAATCCTCCACCATTCTTTCAATGGTGAGAGAATCATATGCAGTGACAGTAGACGACATGTCCGTAATCGTTGTCAGGTCCTTCAGTCCGGACCAGATGTCAGCATCAGCAGTCGCTCCAGACTGCCCTGCATCACCGCCAGCGGGTGGGCTCGGAATTCTGAGCCTTTTCCTCGCACCCCCAGTTGCGGGAGAATGTGAAGGAGGAGATGTTGACACGTCGCGTTCCGCTTGACTTGACAATTTTGTCACCAGCAGGTCTTTGAACCCCAGCAGACTTGTGTCTGCCGGAAAGAGAGATCCAAGGTAGGTTTTAAATCTAGGATCGAGCACGGTGGCCAAAATGTAGTGCTCTGATTTCAACAGATTGACCACCCGTGAATCCTTGTTAAGCGAATTAAGGGCTCCATCCACAAGTCCCACATGCCTAGCGGAATCGCTCCCTTTTAGCTCCTCCTTCAATGCCTCCAGCTTCTTCTGCAAAAGCCTGATGAGGGGAATGACCTGACTCAGGCTGGCAGTGTCTGAACTGACTTCACGTGTGGCAAGTTCAAAAGGTTGCAGAACCTTGCACAACGTTGAAATCATTCTCCACTGCGCTTGAGACAGGTACATTCCACCTCCTATATCGTGCTCAATTGTATAGGCTTGAATGGCCTTTTGCTGCTCCTCCAACCTCTGAAGCATATAGAGGGTTGAATTCCACCTCGTTACCACTTCTTGCTTCAGATGATGGCAGGGCAGGTTCAGGCGTTTTTGGTGGTGCTCCAGTCTTCTGTACGTGGTGCCTGTACGCCGAAAGTGTCCCGCAATTCTTCTGGCCACCGACAGCATCTCTTGCACGCCCCTGTCGTTTTTAAAAAAATTCTGCACCACCAAATTCAAGGTATGTGCAAAACATGGGACGTGCTGGAATTTGCCCATATTTAATGCACACACAATATTGCTGGCGTTGTCCGATGCCACAAATCCACAGGAGAGTCCAATTGGGGTAAGCCATTCCGCGATGATCTTCCTCAGTTGCCGTAAGAGGTTTTCAGCTGTGTGCGTATTCTGGAAACCGGTGATACAAAGCGTAGCCTGCCTAGGAAAGAGTTGGCGTTTGCGAGATGCTGCTACTGATGCCGCCGCTGCTGTTCTTGCGGCGGGAGTCCATACATCTACCCAGTGGGCTGTCACAGTCATATAGTCCTGACCCTGCCCTGCTCCACTTGTCCACATATCCGTGGTTAAGTGGACATTGGGTACAACTGCATTTTTTAGGACACTGGTGAGTCTTTTTCTGACGTCCGTGTACATTCTCGGTATCGCCTGCCTAGAGAAGTGGAACCTAGATGGTATTTGGTAACGGGGGCACACTACCTCAAGAAATTGTCTAGTTCCCTGTGAACTAACGGCGGATACCGGACGCACGTCTAACACCAACATAGTTGTCAAGGCCTCAGTTATCCGCTTTGCAACAGGATGACTGCTGTGATATTTCATCTTCCTCGCAAAGGACTGTTGGACAGTCAATTGCTTGGTGGAAGTAGTAAAAGTGGGCTTACGACTTCCCCTCTGGGATGACCATCGACTCCCAGCAGCAACAACAGCAGCGCCAGCAGCAGTAGGCGTTACACGCAAGGATGCATCGGAGGAATCCCAGGCAGGAGAGGACTCGTCAGAATTGCCAGTGACATGGCCTGCAGGACTATTGGCATTCCTGGGGAAGGAGGAAATTGACACTGAGGGAGTTGGTGGGGTGGTTTGCGTGAGCTTGGTTACAAGAGGAAGGGATTTACTGGTCAGTGGACTGCTTCCGCTGTCGCCCACCAAAGTTTTTGAACTTGTCACTGACTTATTATGAATGCGCTGCAGGTGACGTATAAGGGAGGATGTTCCGAGGTGGTTAACGTCCTTACCCCTACTTATTACAGCTTGACAAAGGCAACACACGGCTTGACAAATGTTGTCTGCATTTCTGGTGAAATACTTCCACACCGAAGAGCTGATTTTTTGGGTATTTTCACCAGGCATGTCAACGGCCCTATTCCTCCCACGGACAACAGGTGTCTCCCCGGGTGCCTGACTTAAACAAACCACCTCACCATCAGAATCCTCCTTGTCAATTTCCTCCCCAGCGCCAGCAACACCCATATCCTCCTCATCCTGGTGTACTTCAACACTGACATCTTCAATCTGACTATCAGGAACTGGACTGCGGGTGCTCCTTCCAGCACTTGCAGGGGGCGTGCAAATGGTGGAAGGCGCATGCTCTTCACGTCCAGTGTTGGGAAGGTCAGGCATCGCAACCGACACAATTGGACTCTCCTTGTGGATTTGGGATTTCGAAGAACGCACAGTTCTTTGCGGTGCTTTTGCCAGCTTGAGTCTTTTCAGTTTTCTAGCGAGAGGCTGAGTGCTTCCATCCTCATGTGAAGCTGAACCACTAGCCATGAACATAGGCCAGGGCCTCAGCCGTTCCTTGCCACTCCGTGTGGTAAATGGCATATTGGCAAGTTTACGCTTCTCCTCCGACAATTTTATTTTAGATTTTGGAGTCCTTTTTTTACTGATATTTGGTGTTTTGGATTTTACATGCTCTGTACTATGACATTGGGCACCGGCCTTGGCAGACGACGTTGCTGGCATTTCATCGTCTCGGCCATGACTAGTGGCAGCAGCTTCAGCACGAGGTGGAAGTGGATCTTGATCTTTCCCTAATTTTGGAACCTCAACATTTTTGTTCTCCATATTTTAATAGGCACAACTAAAAGACACAGAGGTAGCTACAGCCGTGGACTACCGTACTGTGTCTTCTGCTAATATAGACTGGATGATAATGAGATGAAATCAATATATATTATATCACACTAGTACTGCAGCCGGACAGGTAGATATATTTATTATGTAATGACTGATGACGGACCTGCTGGACACTGTCAGCTCAGCAGCACCGCAGACTGCTACAGTAAGCTACTATAGTAGTATGTATAAAGAAGAAAGAAAAAAAAAACCACGGGTAGGTGGTATACAATTATGGATGGACGAGCGACTGCCGACACAGAGGTAGCTACAGCCGTGGACTACCGTACTGTGTCTGCTGCTAATATAGACTGGATGATAATGAGATGAAATCAATATATATTATATCACACTAGTACTGCAGCCGGACAGGTAGATATATTTATTATGTAATGACTGATGACGGACCTGCTGGACACTGTCAGCTCAGCAGCACCGCAGACTGCTACAGTAAGCTACTATAGTAGTATGTATAAAGAAGAAAGAAAAAAAAAACCACGGGTAGGTGGTATACAATTATCGATGGACGAGCGACTGCCGACACAGAGGTAGCTACAGCCGTGGACTACCGTACTGTGTCTGCTGCTAATATAGACTGGATGATAATGAGATGAAATCAATATATATATATATATATATAATATCACTAGTACTGCAGCCGGACAGGTAGATATATTTATTATGTAATGACTGATGACGGACCTGCTGGACACTGTCAGCTCAGCAGCACCGCAGACTGCTACAGTAAGCTACTATAGTAGTATGTATAAAGAAGAAAGAAAAAAAACCACGGGTAGGTGGTATACAATTATGGATGGACGAGCGACTGCCGACACAGAGGTAGCTACAGCCGTGGACTACCGTACTGTGTCTGCTGCTAATATAGACTGGATGATAATGAGATGAAATCAATATATATATATATATATATATATAATATCACTAGTACTGCAGCCGGACAGGTAGATATATTTATTATGTAATGACTGATGACGGACCTGCTGGACACTGTCAGCTCAGCAGCACCGCAGACTGCTACAGTAAGCTACTATAGTAGTATGTATAAAGAAGAAAGAAAAAAAACCACGGGTAGGTGGTATACAATTATGGATGGACGAGCGACTGCCGACACAGAGGTAGCTACAGCCGTGGACTACCGTACTGTGTCTGCTGCTAATATAGACTGGATGATAATGAGATGAAATCAATATATATATATATAATATCACTAGTACTGCAGCCGGACAGGTAGATATATTTATTATGTAATGACTGATGACGGACCTGCTGGACACTGTCAGCTCAGCAGCACCGCAGACTGCTACAGTAAGCTACTATAGTAGTATGTATAAAGAAGAAAGAAAAAAGAAAAACCACGGGTAGGTGGTATAGAATTATGGATGGACGAGCGACTGCCGACACAGAGGTAGCTACAGCCGTGGACTACCGTACTGTGTCTGCTGCTAATATAGACTGGATGATAATGAGATGAAATCAATATATATATATATATATATATATAATATCACTAGTACTGCAGCCGGACAGGTAGATATATTTATTATGTAATGACTGATGACGGACCTGCTGGACACTGTCAGCTCAGCAGCACCGCAGACTGCTACAGTAAGCTACTATAGTAGTATGTATAAAGAAGAAAGAAAAAAAAAACCACGGGTAGGTGGTATACAATTATGGATGGACGAGCGACTGCCGACACAGAGGTAGCTACAGCCGTGGACTACCGTACTGTGTCTGCTGCTAATATAGACTGGATGATAATGAGATGAAATCAATATATATATATATATATATAATATCACTAGTACTGCAGCCGGACAGGTAGATATATTTATTATGTAATGACTGATGACGGACCTGCTGGACACTGTCAGCTCAGCAGCACCGCAGACTGCTACAGTAAGCTACTATAGTAATATGTATAAAGAAGAAAGAAAAAAAAAAACCACGGGTAGGTGGTATACAATTATGGATGGACGAGCGACTGCCGACACAGAGGTAGCTACAGCCGTGGACTACCGTACTGTGTCTGCTGCTAATATAGACTGGATGATAATGAGATGAAATCAATATATATATATATAATATCACTAGTACTGCAGCCGGACAGGTATATATATTTATTATGTAATGACTGATGACGGACCTGCTGGACACTGTCAGCTCAGCAGCACCGCAGACTGCTACAGTAAGCTACTATAGTAGTATGTATAAAGAAGAAAGAAAAAAAAAAAACCACGGGTAGGTGGTATACAATATTATATATATATATTATATACAATTATATATACAGGTTGAGTATCCCTTATCCAAAATGCTTGGGACCAGAGGTATTTTGGATATCGGATTTTTCCGTATTTTGGAATAATTGCAGACCATAATGAGATATCATGGCAATGGGACCTAAATCTAAGCACAGAATGCATTTATGTTTTATATGCACCTTATACACACAGCCTGAAGGTAATTTTAGCCAATATTTTTTATAACTTTGTGCATTAAACAAAATGTGTCTACATTCACACAATTCATTTATGTTTCATATACACCTTATATACACAGTCTGAAGGTCATTTAAAACAATATTTTTAATAACTGTGTGTATTAAACAAAGTTTGGGTACATTGAGCCATCAGAAAACAAAAGTTTCACTATCTCACTCTCTCTCTCTCAAAAAAGTCCGTATTTCGGAATATTCCGTATTTCGGATATTTGGATATGGGATACTCAACCTGTATATATATATATATATTAAACTCACTGGTGGTGATTATTAAACTGGTGGTCAGGTCACTGGTCACACTATCAGCAACTTGCAAGTAGTACTCCTAAGCAGACAATCACAATATATATTATACTGGTGGTCAGTGTGGTCACAATGGCAGTGTGGCACTCTGGCAGCAAAAGTGTGCACTGTACGTTATATGTACTCCTGAGTCCTGCTCTCAGACTCTAACTGCTCCCCACTGTCAGTGTCTCCCCCACAAGTCAGATAATACAGTCACACTATCTATCACTTCAGCAAGTAACTACTAGTACTCCTCCTAATGCTCCCCAAAATTACTACTGTGTCTCTCTCTACTGTCTCACTCTCTTCTCTATAAACGGAGAGGACGCCAGCCACGTCCTCTCCCTATGAATCTCAATGCACGTGTGAAAATGGCGGCGACGCGCGGCTCCTTATATAGAATCCGAGTCTCGCGATAGAATCCGAGCCTCGCGAGAATCCGACAGCGGGATGATGACGTTCGGGCGCGCTCGGGTTAACCGAGCAAGGCGGGAAGATCCGAGTCGCTCGGCCCCGTGTAAAAAAAACTGAAGTTCGGGCGGGTTCGGATTCCGAGGAACCGAACCCGCTCATCCCTACTGTCAACCACTCATCTGTTCCACATGTGGCAAAACGTGGTCACACTTTTAATGTGTATGGAAAATTACACTAAAATCATATTTATGTGCAACTAAACATCAAGCCCTGTGTGGAATCCCTCAACAGTAACTGCAACCTATACCATGGAGCAGGGCCGGATTAACAATGGGGCGGGTGGAGATGCAGCTCCAGGCCCCCCAAGAAAATAGGCCCAGCCAGTGCTAGGAGACTTTGATAACAAGAAAAATAAAAATACTTTTTTCCGTCACCATTAATGGCAATCCGAGGCTCCGCCCACTCACTCCCTCACCCCTCCAACCCACCCAGTGCCCACATACACCCCATAAGTGCAGCGCAGTGTTACGTTCGGATCCAGTGGGCTGGCCGCCGGCCGAGGCGTCCAGACCCTCCCCTCCGCTCACATTTCCTCCCCTTCCTTTTACCGACCGCCTCCCCTTGGGACGCTGCTCCTATTGCCGGGGTTCACTGGCGCGGCATCCAAATGATGGGTACGCGCTGCGGATCTAAGGACGGAGACCCGCTGCCTCCGCAGCTGAAGATGGGGACCCGCTGCCACCAGATCTAAGAACGGGGACCCGCTGCCTCCGCAGCTGAAGACGGGGACCCGCTGCCACCAGATCTAAGAACGGGGACCCGCTGCCTCCGCAGCTGAAGACGTGGACCCGCTGCCACCAGATCTAAAGATGGAGACCTGGTTCTGTCAAGGGTACAAAGAGCCGCCTGTCCTGATGGGGAGAGGGGATACACAATGCTGACTGTAGGGGTGTAGGGGCGGGGGGCATTTAGGGGATGGCTGTCTCAACCCCTTCTCTGTCTACCCCCTTCTCTCCCTCTATCTCTCTCCCCTCTGTGTCTCTCCTTTCTCTCTGTCTCCCCCTTCTCTCTCTCTCTCTTTGTCTCCCACCTTTTCACTCTGACTCTCCCCTCTCTCTTTTACCCCTCTCTATCTCTCTGAGGTCAATTCAATTTTGCGCAGATTTAATAGCACCAGGAGTTAGCTCCCGGGGCTATTCAATTCAGCGTGCAGTGACAGCCAATGTGGGTGCGAGAAGAAATCCAACAAAAGTGCCGGCGCAGTGCTGATTTCTGCCCTTAGCACGGCGGAAACAGCATCATGCTGGGCACTTATGTTGGAGAATGCTGGTTCTCGCGACAAAACACCATGTTTAGTCAGCAAGAATCGGCCTTACCTGACTTAGCATTTCGCTGAACTGTATAGCCCCGGGAGCTAATTCCCGGTGCTATTTAATCTGCACAGAATTGAATTGTTTAATTTGTGTCTCCCCCTTCTCTCTCTTTCTTCCACCTTCTCTCTCTCTCTCTCTCTCTCTCTCTCTCTTCCACCTTCTCTCTCTCTCTCTCTCTCTGTGTTTTCCCACTTCTTGCTCTCTCTCTCTGTGTCTCCCCCTTCTTGCTCTTTGTCTCCCACCCTTTTCTTTCTCTCTCTCTCTCTTTCTCTCTCCCCCTTCTCACTCTATCTCTGTGTTTCCCACCCTTCAGTTTATCTCTCTCTGTCTCCCCCTTCTCTCTCTGTTTGTGTCCTCCACCCTTCTCTCTCTCTCTGTGCTTCCCCTTTCTCTATCCCCCCTCTCACCATCTCTGTGTTCCCCCACCGGTCTTTCTATCTTTCCCCCTTCTTTCTTTCTTTCTTTCTTTCTTTCTTTCTTTCTTTCTTTCTTTCTTTCTTTCTTTCTTTCTTTCTTTCTTTCTTTCTTTCTTTCTTTCTCCCTTTCGCTTTCTTTCTATCCCACTGACCCTTTTCTTTCTTCCTTTTTCTCTCTTCTCTGCTTTCTCTCTCCTCCAACTCTCTCTTCTTCCTCTCTACAACCTCTCCCCTTCTCTATCTCTCTCCCCTTTCTCTCTCTCCTCTCCCTCTCTCTCTCCCCCTTCTTGCTCTCTGTCTCCCCCTTCACTATCTCTCTCTGACTCTTCCCTTTCTGTCTCTCTATATCTCCCTCTTCTCTCTCCCCTCTCTCTCACTGTCTCCCCCTTCTCTCTGTCTCCTTCCTTCTCTCTGTCTCCTTCCTTCTCTCTCTCCCCCCCCCCTCTTCTTTCTCCCTGTTTACCCCTTCCTTCTCTCATTTCTCCCCCTTCACTTTCTCTGTCTCTACCTCCCGTCCCCTTTCTCTCCTCTCTTACTCTCCCCCACTCACCTATCTTCCTCCCCTCTCTCTGTATCTCCCCCCCTCTCTCTGTATCTTCCCCCTTCTCTCTCTCTCTGTCTCCCCATCTCACTGTATTCCTTTTTCCCTTTCCTCTCTCCTCTCTCTCCCTCTCACTCCCGCTCTCTCTCTCTCTCGGTGTCTCCCCCATTTTCTCTCTCTCTGTGTCTCCCCGCTCTCTGTCTCTGTGTCCCCCGTTCTCTCTCTGTGTCTCCCCTGTTCTGTCTCTCTGTGTGTCTCCCCTGTTCTGTCTCTCTGTGTGTCTCCCCTGTTCTGTCTCTCTGTGTGTATCCCCCATTCTTTCTCGCTGTGTGTCTTCCCTGTTCTCTCTCTGATACCTCATTCACACTGCCATAAAAAATCCTGGTTATTGCATGTGAACGCGCAGTAATCCAGGTTTATGTGCAGTGTGAACGGGGTCCACGACAAATTCCCAGGTCGCCTGACCCAGTATTTCAACCAGGGAATAAAGAGGGGTAATTCCCGGGTAAATATCGGGTCAGGCGCAGTGTGAATAGTGTACCCGGGTCGATGCGATCCAGGACCCAACCACACTATAGGAGCAGGCGGTGCTTGTAGATCATCTGATCTCCAAGCGCCGCCCCTCATGTGACCCGGTGTCGTCATCGACACAGCAATATGCTGTGTCGGGCCGCCAGTCTGAACGGGGTCTCAAGCGGGTTGCACCTGAGAAGGTCTCGTGCACGAGTCCCGGGTGCAACCCGCTAAAGGTCAGTGTGAACATGGTATGAGTCTCCCCCATTCTCTCTCTCTGTCTCCTCCATTTTCTCTCTCTCTGTCTCGCCGTTCTCTTTCTCTCTGTGTCTCCCCATTCTCTCTCTGCCTCCCCCTCTTCTCTCTCTCTCTCTTTCCCCTTCTCTCTCCCTCTTTCTCACTTCCCATTCTCTCCCCCTTTCTCTCTCTCCCACTTCTCCCCCGCTCTCTCTCTGTCTACCCCTTCTCTTTCTGTCTCTCTCACCCCTCCCCTTTCACTCTCACCTCTCTCCTCTTTCTCCATCCCTGTGTCTCCCCCTTCTCTCTCTGTCTCTGTGTCTCCCCATTCTCTCTCTTCCCTAACATAAGTATTCCAAGGAAGGTTAGGGTTAGGCTGCAGGAAGGGAGGTTAGAATTAGGCTGTTGGAGGGGAAGGTTAGGGTTAGGCTACATGAGAGGAGGGTTAGAGCAAGGGTAAAGGGTAGGGTTGCACTACTTACCAAAAGTGTCAGTATTCTGACCACCAGCATCCTCACTGTTGGGATCCTGTACCCAAGCCATAGACGGGCCCTTATAGACATAGGCACATACAGACATAGCGGAGCCTATACAGACATAGCAGAGCACATACATACAGGCATAGAGGAGCACATACAGGCATAGACACATATGGACATAGAGGAGCACATACATACAGGCATAGAGGAGCACATACAGGCATAGACACATATGGACATAGAGGAGCACATACGGACATAGACACATACGGATATAGAGGAGCACATACAGACATAGGCACATATAGACCTAGGCACATAAAGATAGAGGAGCAGATATATGCATACTGTAGGCACATACGGACATAGAGGACCACATGAGCTCCAAATTCTAATTTGCCACTGGAATTACTTTACACCCCTGGATGCCGCCCCACATCACTAGTCACACCCCTGTGGTGGCAAACAATAGGCCATTCAACAATTTCAGCTCCAGGCCCTTGTGGACCTTAATCTGGCACTGCCATGGAGTGACAGGCTAGGCTGGACACACTTTAACAGGGAAAACCGCAGCGTCATAATGCCACTCAGCCATTAGCCTGTTCAGCACAGGGCACAATTGCCAGTGGTAATAATAAATTTAAAGTCACATTTACCGTGTAAAATATAGTTAAATGCAGATGCAAATACAGAATAAACGCAAATACAGAATAAAAGTACTAATTAAGGGCCTAATTCAGGTTGGATCGCAAAATTAGCGATTTGCAATCTGGCCGATTATCAAACATCTGCGCATGTGCAGTGTTCGCATTGTGCGCGCTAGCAGAAACAGCTAAATGCGTACACATTGTGATCGCAATGCAGCCGCTGTTTGACTGACAGGAAGCCGGCGTTTCTGGGCATAAACCTGACGTTTTCCGGGTGTGTCTGAAAAAACGCAGACATGCCCAGGCGTTTTTAAGGAGGGTCTTTGACGTCACTGCAGACCACTTTCAGCCTCTTGTTTAGCAAAAATTGTGGACGACCTTGCCTGGCGAAGATAGGAAAAATCTTCGATGTTCCGGTAATTGCGTATGATTTTGCGATCACTTCTTATATTGAGATGTATTCACAATTTTTACAATGATCTTTTTTCTCTATTTCTGGGCGGCAACTATTTGATCGCAGCATCTGCTTTTTACCAGAAACTGCAATCCTTACTGAATTAGGGGTACATTTACTAAGCAGTGATAAGAGTGGAGAAGTGAGCCAGTGGAGAAATTTCCCCATCAACCAATCAGCAGCTCTGTATCATTTTATAGTATGCAAATTATAGATGTTACTTCAGTGCTGATTGGTTGCCATAGGCAACTTCTCCACTGGCTCACTTCTCCGCTCTTATCACTGCTTAGTAAATGTCCCCCTTAGGCCCTAAGTTCCATTAAATACAAACATTTGTGTCCCTAACTCTTTAAAAAAATCAAATCTTCTTTCCTGCTGCAGGCCGATAGCAAATATCAAATAAATAATGAGATCACAGGCAACCACACTCGTAAGATAACTGGCCGGATTGAAAGACGTCCAAGGATTTTTAGGGCAATATGGCAGACACCCATAAATGTAGAAAACAACTCTTTGGAAGTCAGAAGACGGAATAAACAGATGTTCCTGTCTTTCATTTTATTGATTATTATTGATCTAACACATACACAGTAAGCATTGTGCTGAGGAGATAAATAACATCAAAGTGAGCACACTGTTAAGCCTTGTACACACTAGGCGATCCCCGCCGGCGCCGATATTGGCGGTGGCGGGGACCCGGCGGGGTGCCGGCATCATACTGTCGCTAACGAGGACCTTCCTTTGTCTGTACATGTTCAGGCGAGGGAGGGGGTCATTAATAATGTGCGGGAGTGCGCATCGTTAACGAAATTGGGCCTAATTCAGACCTGATCATAGATGTGCTAAATTTAGCACATCTACGATCAACTTCCCTGACATGCGGGGGGACGCCCAGCACAGGGCTAGTCCACCCCGCATGTCAGTGCCCCCCCTTTCCCCGCACGAGTACAAAAGCATCGCACAGCGGCGATGCTTTTGTACTTTAGGAGTAGCTCCCAGCCAGCGCAGCTCCTGCGCGCTGGCAGAGAGCTACTTGTCGCTGTGAGGGTCGCAGCAGCTGCGTGTGAAGTCACGCAGCCGCCGCCCGCCCCCCCGCACAGCCCGGGCACGCCTGCGTTACCCGGACCGCACCCCTAAAACGACGGCTAAACACCACCGGCCCGCCCAGCGACCGCCTCTGCCTGTCAACCAGGCAGAGGCGATGGGAGAGCTGAGACGGCCGTCGGCTGTCTGGCATGTGCCGGCGCCGCAGTACGCAGTTCAGACCTGATCAGCTGCTGTGCAAAAACTCACAGCACCTATCAGGTCTGAATTAAGGGGGGTACTCACGGGAGAGATGTGTGCTGAGCGATCTTAACACAGACCGCGCAGCACACATCTCTCACCCCGCTCAGCACAGCGCGATGTGCTGAGCGAGGGGGAAAGCCGACGGGGGGCCGCTCACTTCACACAACGGTGAAGTGAGCGACCCGCTAGATTGAGCCTGCATGCAGGCTCAATCTAGCACCGGCGATAGCGATGTGCGGGGCCGCGCATCGCTATCGCTGGAGGGCATACACACGGCAGATCCGTGCTTAAAATCTAAGCAATCTAGCAAGACCCCCCTTTAGGCCCATTGAGTGTACACACTGGATGAGATTGTGAAAGATCGGCCCTTCTGAGCGAGATCTTTCATTTTCTTGCCTGGTGTGTATGGGGCTTTACTCTGATACCTTCTTGTTTATTAAACTGCATGCACAGAATTTTCCTAGCTAACATAATTGAACAGTATACTCTATTGTGTTATGGTCAGGATCCCAGCTGTCGAAATACCGACATCGGAATCCCTACACTGATCAGAATGCTGGCATCGGCATCCTGAATGAGATCATAATATCGGCGCTGACATCCCAACAGTTGGTATCACAATCGAGTGACTATCGGCCCGCCAGAGAGGTAAGCCACAGGGAAAAGGGGGGGAGAGGTTAGGTTTATGCTGCTGAGGGAGGGTTAGGTTTTGGCATCCCTGGGAGGGTTAGGGTGCAGGGATGCGGGGGGTGAGTGAGGTTTTGGGCTGCGGGAAGAGGGGGTTAGGGTTAGGCATCCCGGGGAGGGTTAGGCTGCGGGAGGGGGGAGTTAGGTTTAGGCTGCGGGAGGGGGCTGTTAGGTTTAAGGAGCATCAGGGAGGGTTAGGGTTAGGCTGCGGTGAGGGAGGGTTAGGTTTAGGCTGCGGGAAGGGGGGTTAGGCTTAGGGACCATCGGGGAGGTTTAGGGTTATGCTACGGGGAGGGAGGGTTAGGTTTAGGAACCCCCTGGGAGGATTAGGGTTAGGCTGTGTTGGGGAAAGTTAGGGGGTGAGGGGTAACATGCTTACCTGACCCTTCTAAACAGCGGTCGGTATTCTGACTGCCGGCATTTCAGCACCAACTCATGGCTAGAACCAAAGCACTAACTGTGTGGAGTTTGCATGTTCTCCCCGTAGTTGTTTGGGTTTCCACTAGGAGTTTCACTTTCCTCTCACACTCCAAAAAGAAATTGCATTGTAGATTAATTGGCTCATGACAAAAAAAATAAACCCTAGAGTGTGTGTGTGTTCATGTGGTAGGAACTATAGACTGTAAGCTCCCCTGGGGCAGGGACTAATGTAAATGACTAAACATGCTCTGTTAATCACTGTGTTATATGTTTGCTCTATAAATATTTATTAATTAATTAATTCTATTATGCCAGTTAAAAAATTGACACTGAAAAAGCTTTGAACACTTACATCGCATGCTTTGTGTATTATTACTTGTGTATATTGGGGGTCATTCCGAGTCGTTCGCTCGTTGCCGATTTTCGCAACGGAGCGATTAAGGCAAAAATGCGCATGCGCATGGTACGCAGTGCGCATGCGGTATGTATTTTAGCACAAAACTTAGTAGATTTACTCACGTCCAAACTAAGAATTTTCATTGTTGAAGTGATCGGGGTGTGATTGACAGGAAGTGGGTGTTTCTGTGTGTAAAAACTGACCGTTTTCTGGGAGTGTGCGGAAAAATGCAGGCGTGCCAGGATAAAACGCAGGAGTATCTGGAGAAACGGGGGAGTGGCTGGCCGAACGCAGGGCGTGTTTGTGACGTCAAACCAGGAACGAAATGGGCTGAGCTGATCGCAGTGTAGGAGTAAGTCTCGAGCTACTCAGAAACTGCTAAGAATTTTTTATTCGCAATTCTGCTAATCTTTCATTCGCAATTCTGATAAGCTAAGATACACTCCCAGAGGGCGGCGGCCTAGCGTGTGCAATGCTGCTAAAATCTGCTAGCGAGCGAACAACTCGGAATGAGGGCCATTGTGTATTATTTGTGTATTTCTCTTTTATATTATTGCTATTAATCCTTTTCCATGCTTTCTTCAAACGTTCATTTTTATTGGATTTTTTTTAATTATATGCCTATAGAAATATACCACAAAATATGTTTTAATATAAACATAGTGGCAATTCAATACTCGGCAATGAGCCGCGGCGATGTCTGACTGCGCACATTGGGCCTAATTCAGACCTGATCGCTAGGGTGCGTTTTTTGCATCCCTGCGATCAGGTAGTCACCTACAAGGGGAGAGGGTAATCGCTGTGCAGGGGTGCGATCGCAGGTGCAGGAAAGCTGCGCAAACAGAAGTTTGTGCAGTCTCTGCACAGTCCAGGACTTACTCTTCCGGTGCGATGATCGGGGCCGGAGCTGACGTCAGAAACCCTCCCATCAAACGCCTGGTCCCTCCTGCGTTTCTCTGGACAGTCCTTAAAAACGGTCAGTTGCCACCCACAAACGGCCTCTTCCTGTCAGTCACCTTGCGATCGCCCGTGCGATCACTTTTCTCGACCATCCGTCACTGCTCGGCGCTCCACCCTACGCATTATGGTGCATACGCATGCGCAATTCAGACCTGATCGCCGGCTGTACGAAAAAGCAGCCTAGGCATCAGGTCTGAATTAGTAGGCCCATTACCATTTCTGATGGTAAGCAATCTTCACTCATCTTTCATCTTTCCTCTTATACCTCTTTTCCAACTCTTAAGCATGGGTCGCAGCCGGGAGCCTGACACGGGTGCTACCCGGCTGCGGCCCGTGCTCAGCCCCCTATCCCACTGTGCTCACAAACCCGGCATATTATCGGGTTGGTGACGCTGTCTCCCAGTGCCGCCCTTCCATAGACTGTGAACGCATCGACACGGCTCCTGTTTACACTGCACAGCTTACCGGGTTGAACTCGTGTTCAACTCGGTAAGCTACCCGGGTAGGATTCCCGGATCACTTGATCCGGGTTTTTGCAGAGGGAGCCGTTTCAACTAGCAAAAAACATGGGTAAACGCGTGCCCCCGTGCATTTACCTGTGTTTTTTGAGCAGTGGAAAAGGGGTATAAGGCAATCATCTTTCCCATGGGAAGAGAGTAAATGTAAAAAAGGCCAAATATGGGCATTTTGGGGGTAATTCCAAGTTGATCGCAGCAGGATTTTTGATAGCAATTGGGCAAAACCATGTGCACTGCAGGGGAGGCAGATATAACATGTGTAGAGAGAGTAAGATTTGGGTGGGTTATTTTGTTTCTGTGCAGGGTAAATACTGGCTGCTTTATTTTTACACTGCAAATTAGATTGCAGATTGAACACACCCCACCCAAATCTAACTCTCTCTGCACATGTTATATCTGCCTCCCCTGCAGTGCACATGGTTTTGCCCAATTGCTAACAAAAATCCTGCTGCAATCAACTTGGAATTACCCCCTTTGTTCTATGTAGATGGATATAATTCTTGTGAATAACATGTCTACTGTGATTAACCAAATACAGCATATTTATATTCTGTAATCATTTATGCCTCATTGTTTAGCTGTCTGCCACATTTGTACAATGTTTCAATAAAATAAAACTATATATATATAATAATATATATATGTATATATATATATATATATATATATATACATCCACAGTTGGGGCAGCACTCCCATTAAGAAATACGTCTGCTCCGGTGCCCTCCTAGAAGCCCAAATAAGGCCCACAATATACAACCCGGTATGGCGGCACTCAGATATCAGTCACGTCTCAAGGCAGAAGTACTTCTGCCTTGAGACGTGACTGATATCTGAGTGCCGCCATACCGGGTTGTATATATATATATATATATATATATATATATATATATTGTGACAAGAACACTGGAATAGTGTTTGAGGGCAGGTATGTTTGTCCCAGGTTCTTGTCTTACATGTATTAGAAAAATGAAAACTTCTAGGAAAATGTTTTGTTTTGTCAGAACCTTTTCAGTTTATTGGAAAAGCTGGATAAGGGCCCTGAAAGAAAGATAGGGCAAGTTCCAGACATTGGGCCCAGTTCGGGTCTTTGGCCTCACAGAGGGCTAATCAGGGTTTTAAGCTGTGCAAGAGCCTTTTAGGGCTGCTAGCCTGATTAGTGTGGGCAGACTACCTGGGAAGACTGCAGCAAATCTCGTCTGGGGAGAAACACCCTTCCTTATGCAAGTGAGCTTATACAGTGTTTACTGGAGAACTCTGTGTTTTTTGTTTAGAGATAGTTAGGAATGTCCTGTGTTTAGTTAGTGCCGGACAGGCAAGGTATTTTCTTTTGATGTTTGTTTTATTTTCTGCTTAAATAAAACTGGTTGTGGCCAGTTGCACCACAAACTGGGCTTGTATGATTTCTCAGCTGCTGCTCTGTGCCATTTACCCCAGGAAAAAGCACCTTGTTCCCTTACAGTGTTACAACTTGGTGGAGAATGCGAGCATTCCGTTCTGCGCATAAGTGAAAGCAGCAGCTTTATGAGGCCTGCAGAAATCGGTGGTTTATGCAGATGCAGCCCAGTGTGAAGTTGCTGAGACTCACCCCTGAGGGTTTGATATATGTCCTGGGTGAAAGCAGCTACAAAGCCGCCTGAAAAATCTGTCGACATGGAGGAACTGCTTAAAGCCTTGCTGCAAGCTACAGTGGCTCAGCAGGAGGCCAACAGACAGCAGCAGGTGGCTATGGAGGAAAAGTGGAGACTACAGCAGGAGGCCATCAGACAGCAGCAGGTGGCAATGGAGGAAAATTGGAGGCAACAGCGTCAGGATAGAGAGGCCTTAGCAGAAGTGGTGCAGAGCCTTGCAGCCCGGGTTGGAGATGTGGCCGTCAGTGTTCCGACCAGCTCTAGTTCTATACGGGCAGGTCACTTCCTGCAGAAAATGACAGAGGCTGATGATGTGGAGGCCTACCTGACCACGTTTGAAAGGACTGCCGAGCGTGAGAACTGGCCGAAAGCACAGTGGGCCAGTTTGCTGGCACCTTTTTTGTCAGGTGAGCCCCAAAAAGCGTACTTTGATTTAAGCCCTGCTGAGGCTCGGGACTATGATAAACTAAAAACTGAGATCCTGATCCGCCTGGGAGTCATGCTGTCAGTACGAGCACAATGGGTGCACCGTTGGGTGTACGCCATGGAGAAGCCAGAGACATTAACTGGTCCCCAGATGGTTGAAAGAGTCATCATGGACCGCTATTTAAGATCTTTGCCCGTGGTCCTGCGCAAGTGGGTGAGCCATGGAAACCCGGATACTGCTGACCAATTAGTGGACATGGTAGAGAGGTATTTGGCGGCAGAGGAACTACTGATGACCACCCAGCAACCCATAGATCCTCGACAGCGCCCTTCAGTAAAGACTGGTAAGACTGTTCCGTGGGAAAACGTTGCTGGGCGGTTAAGAGAATGCAAGGCTGGAGAGACTTTAAACACTGGCCCTGGAGACAGGCCAATGGGGTTAGAAAGGTCTATGCTGCCCAAACGGGTTGATAATCGTGTGGTTAAATGTTTTAGGTGTGGTATGCCAGGTCATGTTATTGCCAATTGGCCCGTTACGCAAGAACCCATGCAATGTGATGCTGCCTTTGAATGTCGCAGAATGTCTTTCTTTGCTAGGTTAGCCTGTACTGTGGTACCTTCACCTGAGCTGGAAAAACAAATGTGTGACGTGTTCTTAGAGGGTAACTGGGTAGAGGCCTTGCTAGATTCAGGAAGTTTAGTTACCTCATGAAAGCTGGGTTAGTGAACCCCTTAAAGGTCCAGCAAATACCTATTGGGGTAACTTGCATACATGGGGATATCCAACATTATGTCACTGCTGAAGTGAATATAGAAACTTGTTGTGGGTCAGCAATTGTTAAAGTAGGACTGGTCCCCACCTTTGTGCATGATGCCATAATAGGGAGGGATTTTCCTCATTTTTGGAAACTGTGGGAATCACGTTTATCAACAGATGTGAGAAGTAAAGAGCCAGTTGATAATAATGGTGATTTTATGGATGTACGTGTGCCTTCGGAACTTTCTGTCCCTTTGCCTTTTGCTAGTTTGGCTGGGGAAGTGAGAGATGGGGAGTCCAGTGAGGGCCCTCTTGCTGGAAACAGAGACATAGTAGTTAGAACTGAAAGCGTGCCTGACCTGGAGGTAAAGAAGGATCTGTTTGCATCTGAACAGTTAAAGGATCCTACATTAATAAAGGCTAGAGAGAATGTTAAGATTGTTAATGGGGAACCTGTGGTACCAGGTGACAGGGTTACGTATCCCCACATGGCCATCTGTAATGAGCTCTTGTACAACATTGTCAAAAGGGGTTAGGATGTGGTGGAACAGCTGGTAGTTCCCAAGCCTTATCGGAGAACGGTACTAGATTTAGCTCACAGTCACGTTACAGCAGGACATTTAGGGGCAGAAAAAAACACTGAAAGAGTTTTACAAAGGTTCTTTTGGCCAGGGGTTTATAAAGAAGTGTCTGAATATTGTTCTTCCTGTCCTGAATGCCAGTATCATGCCCCTAGACCCCATTTCAGGAGCCCACTAGTTCCCATGCCTATTATAGAAGTCCCGTTTGACAGAATAGCCATGGATCTCGTGGGGTCCTTGTTAAAGTCCGCTCGGGGCCATCAGTATATCCTGGTAATAATGGACTATGCCACTCGATATTCTGAGGCTGTCCCTTTACGCACTATCACAACCAAGGCGATAGCTAGGGAGCTGGTGCAGGTTTTTAGTAGAGTGGGAATACCAAAAGAAATTTTGACTGACGAAGGTACTCCATTTATGTCAAGGATCATGAAAGAATTGTGCAAATTATTTAAAGTCACTCACCTCAGGACGTCCATCTACCATCCCCAAACTGACGGGTTGGTGGAAAGGTTTAATAAAACATTAAAAAGTATGTTAAAAAAGGTTGTTGACAGAGATGGGAAAAACTGTTGCCCTACTTGTTAATGGCCATCAGAGAAGTTCCTCGGTCCTCTACAAGGTTTTCTCCATTTGATTTGTTGCATGGTAGACACCCCAGAGGGCTGTTGGACATTGCTAAAGAGACATGGGAAGGACAGCCCACTCCTTATAGAAGCGTTATTGAGCATGTAACACAAATGCAGGATAGGATTGCAGCTGTGGTACCTATTGTCAGAGAGCACATGGAACAGGCCCAAAGTGCTCAACAGAGAGTATATAACCGGAGTGCCAAGATACGGGAATTTGCTCCCGGAGATAGAGTTCTTGTTTTGGTACCCACTGTGGAAAGCAAGTTCCTAGCTAAATGGCAGAGTCCATTTGAGATTAGGGAAATAGTGAATGAGGTTAATTACAAAGTATACCAACCGGGAAAGAGAAAACCCGAACAAATCTACCATGTTAACTTAATCAAACCCTGGAAAGATAGGTTGTCTTTGTCAGTGGAGCCTTGCCCTTTGGTGTCTTCACCTCGGTTGCTTCAAGTAGTAAAGGTGTGAGAGACATTATCAGCTGATCAGAACAATCAGGTTAAAGAATTTCTCATCCAAAATAGGGAGATATTTTCAGAGCTGCCTGGCCGAACGACCATAATAAAACATGACACTGTCACAGAACCAGGGTCCATTTAAAGCCATATAGGATTCCTGAAGCTCAGCGAGAAGCTGTTTCTAAAGAAGTTAAAAACATGTTAGAACTTGGAGTCATAGAGGAATCTAACAGTGAGTGGTCCAGTCCCATAGTTCTCATCCCGAAGCCAGATGGTAGCATACGCTTCTGTAATGACTTTTGTAAGTTAAATGAGGTGTCCAAATTTGACGCGTACCTCATGCCCCATGTGGATGAGCTTATAGAAAGGCTGGGAACAGCCAGGTTTCTCACCACGTTGGACCTGAGCAAAGGTTACTGGAAAATACCTTTGACTGATAGCGCAAAAGAAAAAACAGCCTTTTCGGTTCCGGAGGGGCTATACCAGTATAAGATGTTACCCTTTGGTTTGCATGGGGCTCCAGCAACCTTTCAACGGGCGATGGATAAAATGTTGAGGCCCCAAAAAAAATATGCAGCTTCCTATTTGGATGATGTGGTAATCCACAGTACAGACTGGGGGTCCCATTTGGTTAAAGTACAAGCAGTACTGGACTCAATCAGAGAGGCAGGGTTAACTGCTAACCCAAAGAAGTGCTGCCTCGCAATGGAGGAGGTCAAATACTTGGGCTTCACCATAGGCAGAGGTCTGATTAGGCCCCAATTGAATAAAATTGATGCTATTCAAAACTGACCTCGTCCAGTGAATAAAAAACAGGTAAGGGCTTTTTTGGGAATAACTGGGTACTATAGACAGTTTATTCCCAATTTTGCGACCACAGCAGTGCCGTTGTCCGACCTTACCAAAGGGAAGCAGTCAAATATGGTGAAATGGAACCCTGATGCAGAAAAAGCGTTCCAAACATTAAAAGTGGCTTTGTGTTCTCAACCGGTATTGATAACACCAGATTTTTCAAAATAATTTGTTGTACAGACAGATGCCTCAGTGGTAGGGATAGGGGCTGTGCTGTCCCAAACCAGAGATGGGGACAAACACCCTATCATTTATTTGAGTAGGAAACTCAATGAGCATGAAAAAAGGTATGCCATTGTGGAAAAGGAGGCTTTGGCCATTAAGTGGGCACTAGCTACCTTGAGATATTACCTCTTGGGTAGACAATTCAGACTAGTGACAGATCACGCCCCTTTAAAATGGATGGATGTAAATAGAGGTCAGAATGCTCGGGTAACTAGATGGTTTCTAGCATTGCAGGATTTTAAGTTTACTGTTGAACATGGACCGGGTACACAATTGGCCAACGCAGATGCATTGTCCCGCATCTTCTGTTTGGGGGCTACAAGTGTACCGGCCCCTAGGTCGAAACAGGGGAGGGGGATATGTGACAAGAACACTGGAATAGTGTTTGAGGGCAGGTATGTTTGTCCCAGGTTCTTGTCTTACATGTATTAGAAAAATGAAAACTTCTAGGAAAATGTTTTGTTTTGTCAGAACCTTTTCAGTTTATTGGAAAAGCTGGATAAGGGCCCTGAAAGAAAGATAGGGCAAGTTCCAGACATTGGGCCCAGTTCGGGTCTTTGGCCTCACAGAGGGCTAATCAGGGCTTTAAGCTGTGCAAGAGCCTTTTAGGGCTGCTAGCCTGATTAGTGTGGGCAGACTACCTGGGAAGACTGCAGCAAATCTTGTCTGGGGAGAAACACGCTTCCTTATGCAAGTGAGCTATACAGTGTTAACTGGAGAACTCTGTGTTTTTTGTTTAGAGATAGTTAGGAATGTCCTGTGTTTAGTTAGTGCCGGACAGGCAAGGTATTTTCTTTTGATGTTTGTATTATTTTCTGCTTAAATAAAACTGGTTGTGGCCAGTTGCACCACAAACTGGGTTGTATGAATTCTCAGCTGCTGCTTGCTGCCAATTACCCCAGGAAAAAAGTACCTTGTTCCCTTACAGTGTTACAATATATATATATATATATATATATATATATATATATATATACACACACACACACAGTATATATCAAATCAAATTTGTTACAACTAATATTAATGATTACACATGTTTCTGTGTTTTTTATTGTTGATATAAATGTCCCTACCTAATAAAGCTGTGGCTCTATCTATCTAATTGTTATGCAACATGCAATGGTAGATAAGGTATCACTAATTTGCTGATAGTGTCGAGATAACAGGTGACTAGAGCCAGGGCCGGCGCTACCACTAGGCAGCTTTAGGCAGCTGCCTATGGGCGCCGGTACTTGAAGGGCGGCGCTGAGTGGAATGCCATGAGGGATGAGACAAGTGAGGCATCCGCTCCATGCTCACCCGATGTCAGCTTTGGCAGCTGGGGCTGGAGCTGCATGTCCAGGACTTGTCCCTGCCTACCCCTCCTGAGCCGTTCACTTACTCTCCCCCTTGGCAATTGTTTTTTTGAGTTGCCTGCTGCAGTGCTTACAGTGCCGATGTTCCTGGTAGCGGCATCGCAGCAGGGAGGTGATTCCTGGGGGGGCGATCAGGCCTGCAGTTTAGCTGGGAGGAGTTGAGGGCGGACAGATTATTAGATCAGCCATTCACTAGTCCAGTTCACACAGTACGAGAGGGAGGGTGGCAGCATGTTTTGGGGGCGGGCTGTCTCAGTGTAGGTGAGTCATATGGATCGTGCCCTGCTTGGACTCACTCGCCGCCGGACCAGTTTGTTCAGCTGCAGCCGGTGACTGCCGTCCAGCAGCGGATGTATGAGCACTCTTCTGTTTAGGCTGACGCTGGGGGGGAGGCAATGCCATTTACAGGGAACTCCTGCCCCTGCCTAGATCCTCAACTAGTGCTGCACGATATTAATGATCGCTGCAGAGACAAACCCGGTCTCTGCACTGCTAAGCTCCCATGGCTGGTCCCTCCCCCAAGATCATCCACCAATGAGCAGCATTCTATTCTCACAGACCCGCTCCTCCTCCTCAACCTTCTTCCTCCTATCCACGGCCGTGGCGCCACCCCCAAAATACCACCATTCCCGAGATGGAACATGAGGATAATCTGATGCAAGTCCTAACAGTGCCGCGGATCCCCTGTTCACTGGCCTCACTCAGGTTCTCTCATTCTGTCAGCAGGACAAGGTTGAAGCCTACTCGCTGCAGTCTGACCCCGGAAGTGCAGGTGGGCGAGCAGGCTTCTCTCTTCCCTCACACTGTCCTGCGTTGGCATTGTCACTGCATATCTCCCCCCTCCAAGTGCATTTTAGCACATGAGTTGCTGAGGGGAAAATTGATGCAGAATTGCAACTCCCTCTCCAGCACTGGAGCTGGAGGGAGAAGGAGAAAGGTGGGGAGGGGTGTTGCTGTTATTATAGGAGATTAATGGGGCAGTATGTCAAACTGTGAGGTGAGCAGTGAAGGGGGCATTATTTGTGTATCTCTCTGCCATGTCGCTCTCTTTCCATCCATCATGTCGCTCTCCCCTTATCTCTTTTCCCCATGTCTCGCTGTCTTTCTTTCCCCATGTCTCTCTTTCCCCCATGTCCCTCTCTCTTTCCCACATGACCCCATCACCATGTCTGTCTCTTTCTACCATGTCCACATGTCTCTTTCTTTACCCCATGTCTTGCTCTCTCTTTACTTGTGCCTCTCTCTTTCCCCCATGTCCCTCTCTTTCTTAACCCCATGTGTAACTTTCTCCCTCTTTCCCCCATGTCCCCTCTTTCCCTCATGACTCTCTCTCTCTCTCTCTCTCTCTCCCCCTCCCCATGTCACTCTTGGCTCTGACACCCACAGTACTTACACCCTGCCATTAGTGCAGAGGGCTTTTCACCTGGACCCTGCAGCTGCTCTTGGCACCTGCCTTTTGATTAACGCTGCATGAAAGTGGTGGGGGAGGGGGGGGCAGGGGGGCTTGGCGGTTAACTGATAGAGAAAGGGCGATATTTTTTTATTTGCCCTGAGCGCCATCAACCCCAGTTACACCTCTGCCATCAGTCTCCACCCCGTGCACGAGTGCATCTCCAAGGGCAACATCCGACGGCTGTCGTCCGGGTATCCATATTTATAGTCAGATCTCTCCCTAATAGTAACCCCTTTAACCCAAACTGATAAACCAACCCTAATATTCTATCCTTAATACCCTAACCCCATGCCCCAAACTAACCATAATACCCTAACCCAAATCGCTAAAACAACCCTAATACTTTATCCCTAATATCCTAATCCAATCCAGTAAACTAACCCTAATACTCTCTAGTCCAAAACCCTAAAGGGCAGACTGGATGGGCCTTATGGTCTCTATCTGCCGTTAAATTGTATGTGAAGAAAATATTATTTCACGCAGTGCTAACATTATCACGAAGTGGCTGTGGAACTTATAAGATGCAGCTTTCTCACTTTTTCACCTGAGGGGCTGGGTATTGTGGGGAGTGGGGTTCACCGAAGATTTGCCTAGGGTGCTGAGGAACCTTGCACCGGCCCTGACTAGAGCAAAGGACATATAGTAATATAAATAAAAACTATAAAAACCTGGGACAGCCGTGCCAAAAGCCTAGAGAACTCCAACAACGATACAAGGTTGTGTGTTCGTCGGTGAAGCATGACTGCCTTTTAAAATGTTGGTGAGGGAAGAACACCAAAAACTAGTTCAATATGCCAGATAAAATGTAAAAGATTAGTAGTTATAAGAAATGCATAAGATGATGCCCAAAGGAACTACCCAAAGGAACCACCCAATCTATAACACCAAGCTGAAAGTATTACAGTAGGTGTGTCACACATTTCTTTATTTATTTAATTTATTACCAGGTTTCTTATATAGCGCAGCAAATTCTGTTGTGCTTTACAATTAGAAACAGTGAAACCTTAAAAAAAATTGAAAAACAAACAGTAAAATAACAAGACTGGGTAATAATAACAGACTGTCATAGAGGTAGGAAGGCCCTGCTCACAAGCTTACACTCTATAGGGTAGTAGGCACTGATAAACAAGGATAGGTGCATACTTGCCTACTTTTGAAAACTTGTTTCAGGGAGATTTCAGGTGGTACCAGAATGCTTTGCGCGGTGCGCTGTTGAGGGTGTGCCACGCTCCGCCCAAAGAGCGTGTCTAGCGCCACCTTTGGGCGTATTTATTGCCATCAGGCAGTGGTGCAAGCAGAAAACAACTCTTGGTGGTATAGTGTGCGCGCAAGGGGCGTGACTACGGAAAACTGGAGTGTGTGAACATGAGGGGGGAGAGTGAGGCCACAGTGGGGAGAGTAGAGTCACAGGGGGTAGAGTAGGGGACACAGGGGGAAGAGTAGTGGACACAGGGAGCAGAGTGGGGCCACAGACGGTAGAGTAAGGGACATAGTAGGGAGAGTGAGGCCACAGGGGGAAGAGTAGGGGTCACAGTGGGGAGTGTGGGGTCACAGGGGGGAGTGGGGGACACAGGGAGCAGAGTGGGGGACACAGGGGGGAAGAGTGAGTCCACAAGGGGGAGTGTGGGGGAAACAGCGAGAAGAGTAGGGGACACAGTAGGGAAAGTGAAGCCACAGGGGGGAGAGTAGGGGACACAGTGGGGAGGAAGGCCACAGGGGGAAGAGTGGGGGACACAGTGGGGAGAGTGAGTCCACAAGGGGAGAGTGGGGCCACAGAGGGGAGCGTGGGACCAGGTGCAGGCACTCACCTTCAACACTGGGCGTGCACCGTGGGAAGCAGCAGCAGCAGCACCATCCCCGCAGACAAATCCCCAGAGCTCCGGAGCCGGAAGGATCACACCAGGGGAGCTAGTAGACCGAGCCGTGCCATCACCACAGAGAGCCGGGAACCATAGCACATGCAGCAGGGGAAGGAGAGAGCACGCCGAGCGTGTAGGACAGACAAAGCTAGGAACAGCGCTGCTTCCTCGCCTCGTTAGCGGCCGTTACCATGGTAACAGGCCGCTGGTTGGCTGAGAGACAGCCATTCTCAGCCAACCAGCGTCCTGTTATGACATGGGTACTTTAATACAAAAGCTTTCACAGCAGCTGCGGGATGGGCGGTATGGCGTACCAGCTGCCAATCTCTTAACGGCCCGTACCGCCATACTTTCACCTGTGCTCAGGGGTGTGTCCTGCAATGGCAGGTGAAAACTATAGTACTACAAGTGTAAGAAAAAAACATTTGTGAGAAGAGACGGACACTGTACTGTACACTAGTGCAGGACTCTGTAAATTTATATTATATATATATTTATATTTCTAAAAACAAGGATGAAGAGAAATTGCGCTCATAGTGCAGATCAATTTTTATTAAGTAAAACAATATCACAGGACAGGTCAGACAATGATGGTAAGACTCGTACCCTGATCACCCACACTGTGGGCTGGTTACTACATGGTAGAATGTACTCCACAAGGCTAATGCTGCATACCGCCGTCCGGGACCATACACCTCGCCGCCGGATGTGGATAACAGCCGTGACCCGTCAGGACACCGCGCCACGGGACCTTTTGGAATGAACAATTCAAATGGAGAATAGAGCGTCTGGCAGGCCACGCCCCAACGCGTTATCCACAGCCGGCGGCACGGTGTATGGTCCCGGGTAGCGGACGGCAGTATGCAGCATTAGCCTTGTGGAGTACATTCTACCCAGTGCACACTACCACATACAGCCCCCCTCCCCCATAACAGACGCAGTACACATAGCACCATATATACTGTATTATACACAACCCCCCTTATATTATACCCAGTGCACCCAGCACCATATTACATAACACAAGCCCCCCTCCCCCATAATATATCCAGTACACACAATATATATTGTATTATACACTACCACTCTTCCCCTCATATTATACCTAGTACACACTGCACCATATTATATTATACACACACATATTGATTATAACCCCCCCTGCCATTTGACACACATCACCACATTAAAGTACTTAATACAAAGCCCCCCTCCCCTGTTTTAACCCCAGTACACACACACCCCCACTTACTGTAGCTTTGTTGCCCAGGGACAGTGTGGGAAGGCAGGTCAGGGCAGCCACATCCATCTAGGATCAGGAAGAGGAAGGCTGGGGCTGGGCCGTTACATGCTGTGCACTTAGAGTGTGGTGGGCGGGGCCAGCCACAGTGAATCAGAGCCCTGCCTGTAGGCTCATTGTGCTTCACTTTACGGGCTGCACCGCTGGGTATTCCCCCGACACTGCCTCCGCTCAGACTACCCGGCTCTACCGCACAGCAGAACGGCTACCACATCTCCTGTGCAGGCCCCGCCCCCAGCATTTTCATGGAGGTAATGCTAGAATCCGGGAGGGCTGGCAAGGTTTGCGGGGCAGCGGGAGGCTCCTTTAAAAATCGGGAGCCTCCCGCTGAATGCGGGAGGGTAGGCAAGCCTGGATAGGTGCTATCTACT